>NC_073693.1:152929167-153240894 GCF_029784155.1 Uranotaenia lowii | reverse complement strand
CTGTGGGATTACACACTCATAAAAAAAGCTATTCGCCTTATTTAAAAAATTAAATTTAACTTCACCAAAATAAGAAAAATTAAAAGGAGATCATATTTTCGGATGTAAAATAAAGAGTTTAACGCATTTATGTGATTATCTGGATTTGTTTACAGTTGGCGCATTCGCCGTATTCAAAATTCGATACCGATTTGTTCTAGTCAGATTTGATCTCATTAAGGAAAACTTGAAAGCTACTGTAAAGGCGTTAAACTTTAACTAGTTTAAAGTTTTGTTTTAGTTCGCTTATCGTGTGCGTTTTTTTATGTTTGTATATGTAACGTCCCGGAATTCAACAGCTATCATAACTGTTTGCATTTTTTTTTTATTTTTTCACTGATTACGATACACCGTACGCTTCTGTGTTTAGCTTATCAATTGAGATTAAATGTTCTATTTACCTTTTCTCTTTTTTCAGCGATGAAAGCAAAACGCATGGCTTCACCATAATCATCGACATGCGGGGCAACAGCAACACCGCTGCAAGTGCAAAGATGATACTGAAGGTGTTGCAGGAAAATTTCGGATCAGATATAATCCATCAGGCCGTGATCATCAAGCCGGACAACTTCTGGCAGAAGCAGCGCTCATCAATCGCGAGCAGCAAGTACAAGTTCGAAACGACCACGATCTCGATTCAATCGTTGAATAAGGTCGTCGAACCGTCTCAGCTGACGTCCGATTTCGATGGATTCCTGCACTACGACCATAACCTGTGGATCGATTTGCGGGTAGCTTTCGAGGATTTCCTCTGGCAAGCCAGTGACATCCTGGACAGGATCGACGATCTTCAAGAGGACCTGCAGCATTCCGATTTCCCGGAGGACGTCAACAGTGCCAAGCACAGCAGCGAAAATCACAACGAAATGAAGCGGAAAATTTTAAAACTACCCATCGAAGACCTCGACCTGCAGGGTCAGAAGCTGCTCGGAAAATTCACCTCGTACACCAATCGAAATGACGAAAGTTGCCACTCAACGTCATCACCTTCCAAGTGTCACAATCCGGACATTTCCTCTGCGCTGAATCAGGTTAGTTGAGCGCCCAGTTAGTTGTATATTAGCGAGTGAGGGGTGGTAAAAACATAATCCTCACCCATTGCCAACGAACGAACGTTCCGAGAAAAACCCCTCTGCCGATTTCTCAAACTTGTGTTGACTGAATGTAAACAATAACTGGCTGGCTGGGCTGGGACTGGGTGGATGGAAGTGGAAGCAAATTTTGGTTTTCATTTCAAGAGCCAAACCAAAAGTATAACGAAAATTATGCCAGCAAAGGAGGAGTTGGTGTGAGAATCAGAGAGAAATTGATTGTATCTATCGTGAGCACAAGCCAAGTTGCGACGATACGACAGGAAACACGAAAAATTTCACTCTTGTTTATTCATTACAAGCGATGGCAATTAATTCGGATTTAAGCTGATTTTAGTTATACATATCTTTTCTCGCCACAATAATAATAACAACCACTAACAGTATCATCAAAAAGCGTCCGTCCGATTAAATACAGAGCGCGGGTGCCCTTGTTTGGGTTTTTTTCTTGTCGAGGGAGGTGTTGTGAAGGTGGGAGAAATTTGCAGGGAGAAGAAGTTTGTTTCTGAATGGATTCCATAAACGTTGCTCAATTTGAATGAGGCAGCCAGCTTTTGATGATCCACCAACCACACTACTCCTAAACCGCACAGTTAAGCACGGGAGCATTAGAAGCATCAATGATACGCTCGAATCGACTCGGCTCGATGGAAATTATCTAATAAATTTTCCCGGCAAACGTCGTTGTCGTCGTCGTCGAGCAGCTGATGGCTTCTGCCCGCTCGCTGGCTGATGCTTTCCAATCGGGGCATGGATGGGGTGGATTCTGTTGCAGTTTTTGCGCCGCTTTGGGGTCTCTATAATTTGTTGGAGGCGCTAATGAAGAGGACCGTAGTGGTTTGCGTATTTTTTTTTTTTTTTCGGTGGCATTACGGCGCAGGTTTGCGTACCGGCAATGTGGTTATATGGTTATGGAATGTCGTTTTTTTTATTTGTTGTCGAGAGGATTACGTTTGTTTGTATCTTCTGCGTTCTGCGTTGCAAATTATATGTATCAGTTCCATTGTGCGTTTGCTAGTGGGTGGTTGGTTTTTGACAATTTCGGGTATATTTTTAGTGGATAACTTTCCATTCGGCGTCAACAAGTGCTGCAAACCAGGTAACGTTCTATTGTCATTTCACTATCCAGTCAATTTTCGTTTTCTTTCTGGTTACATCATTTACTTTGTCTAGTCAATATCTCAATATGCCATCCATGTTATGGAAAACTATTGTTCTTTATCTTGCTCCGGTGTTCCTAGTCTAGAAACTTTCAAGTAGTCTGAGCGCGAAGAAAATAATTTACTAAGTCACATGCGACATGATCAGTGTCAAAATTTGAGTTTTTACTATTTATTTTTTTTTCTTAAAATCAAAATAAATGCTCAACCTGAGATTTTTTAGAAATATGCAAATTACGTAAGCGCTTTAATTTGCTTTTAATGTTCCCGCGCCGATCCTCCGGTGCATAGGGCCGTGGTAAAAGACCTCCACTGTTGACGATACGGAGCCAGCGTCTTCACTTGGTCCCAGTATTCTCGTCGACATTTCGGATTTCGGCGGCTAAGCTTCGGCGCCACGAGTTTCTGGGTCTGCCTCTTCTTCGATGTCCTTCTGGATTCCATTCTAGTGTCCCTCTGTACGTTCGCATCTTTTCGCAGCGTGTGCCCAATCCATTTCCACCTACGTTCCCAAGTCTCGATTCCTAGCGCCCTTTGATAACATCGGCGATGCAGTTCCTCATTTGAGATCCAGACGCCAGGCCACCAAGCGCGGATCATATTCCGCAGGCAGCGGTTTTGAAAACTTGCAGTTTTCGCGTCGTTACCGCATATGTGCATCAAGTTTCGCACCCGTACAACAATACGGATTTGACGTTTGAGTTGAAGATTCAGATTTTCGTTCGTAGAGAGCATGACCGCCAGATGTTTCGGAGACTCGCAAACGCAAATCGGGCCTTTCTGATCCGGTTTTTGATGTCTTTCTTGGTATCACCACCAGGCGTTATCTGGCTACCAAGTTACTGGAAGCACTTCACTTTCTCAACCTGTTGCCCAGCTATTTACCATGATCCTGGAGGGATTTCCTGCGTTTATCTCCATCGACTCAGTCTTTCCGACATTGACTTTGAGACCTGCTACCTTGGAGCTTTCGGTGAGGTCTTCGAGTTTGCTCTGCATATCCGGTTGTGTTTGGTCGAGCAAAATAATATCGTCTGCCAGGTCAAGGTCGTTCAGTCGCTCCATTTTTGAAGGATTCCATGGCAATCGTCAGTCGTCAGTTCGGTGCACAGTCGATCGATCCAGTCAGAATCTTATTTATTTCTGAAGTCTTTGACAATAGATACAGACTGATTGTTTAAGATTAGCTTATAATTAAATTGCATAGCAATTAAGTTAGGTAACGTCACGGATTGCACATTTAAACTTAGATTTAGTAACATGATAGTCAAACAAGTGAGAAACAGCATTGAAAACTTCACAACTTCGAAAGAGGGGGTGATTCTGGTTTGATTGCGCAGTCGGCGTGCTGGAACGTATATGTTAAATCTCTGGAGTAATTGCGGGAAGTCAATGGCATTTGTCAAGTTATTTTAGACAAAGGTGCGCTGTAGAAAAGTTCTTTTTTGGCTCAAAGACGTCATTGATAGCAAGGCACACCTCTCGGAATAGGGTGGGTACGGAATCTTGCCATGGCCATCGTCGCAGTGCGTAGTGGAGGATTTTTTTCTGAATCCTTTCGAGTCTTTCGCTGTGGGCAGAGTGGTAGGGTGCCCAGACTGGTACCACATATTCCAGAACACTGCGTACCAATGAGCAGAAAACTGTTTTCAGAGCATACGGGTCATCAAAGCTGAGTGTATTCCTGGTTGCAGTGGTCGCGGTTTGTTGAACAAATGGGAGCTTATGGTCAAACGTTAATCCGTGGTCTTTAATAAAGGTTACTCTTTCGAGAGAGGTGTCACTCAAACGTTGTCGTAGACAACAGAGGCTCTGGTTCTAAAAACAGGGTTGCTAGCGAACCGGGAAAACCGGGAATACCGGGAAAAACTTTGGAATTTCATCTCGTCACCGGGAAACCGGGAAAAAACCGGGAATTTCGGCACCTCACCGGGAAAACTGTCATGTTTGAAATTTTTTACGTAATTTCAAAAATACTTCTAAAATTATTTCTAAATTTATGAGTAGTTTTTGACAATCACGTTATAGATTTATCTCATAAACGCTTATTTTCGTTGATTAGTAAACAATAAAGTTTTGATCGCGTTTTCTTGAAGCAATATGACATAATAACTCAAATGCTACAAAATTAAATAATGAAACTATTATCGACAAAACTAAATGCAAAACTAATAACAGTCGAACCTGGACAAGTGAGAGTCAAAGGACTGAACTTTTTTTCTCGTTCAAAGATGTTTCTAACTTAACCAGGTGCTCTATTATAGAGGGTCAACAACATACAAATGCATTAAAGTGGTCTAGAAATGCAACTAAACAATGTGTATTTGATAAAAGTCCACTGATTTATAAGAAACCAGTTGAAGCAGCAGTCCGAAGTTATCTCGAGTGAGTTTCAATATGGAACTATGAATATTTTTACACTCTCACCTCAAGAGATTTTGTGCTTTTAAAGCTTGGGACCTGGTATTTTCTCTCACTTATAGAGGTTTCTCGCTTATACAGGTTCTACTGTACCAGTTTTAGTTTTAGTTCGTTTTAGTTAGTTTTTATGCAAATAGCATATAATTTTGCAGTTTGAGCATTTTTTAGCAGATTTACACCTCTTTTTCACCAGAAAAAGATATTGTATTGTATATTTCGTTTGAATTGGCCTGAGGAACGAAGCATTATGTCGCAAGTGTTTAGTTTTTAATTCTTCCTACGTAAAACTTTTGCTTAAAGTTTCCTACGCTGAACAATATGTCTTATGTAAAAATTGTATCGAAAACAAGCTCCTGTCAAAATGATACAAAATTAAATCTTACATTCTTACAAACAAACAAAAAATCTTACAAACAGTTAGAAGTTTGAGGCCCTTTGCATTGATTTTTTTATTCAACATGATTTTATAATAAAAAACGATCAATCATCATTTATAACCGGGAAAAAACCTGGGAAAAACCGGGAAAAACTTTGGAATTTCAAAACAAAAAATCGCTAGCAACCCTGTAAAAAGCTTATATACTTACATTTTTCGGCGTTAACTTCCATACCCAGACAACCAGAAGTCGTATATTATTTTACAGATTATATCGTATGAATGTTATTTAAACTCATTTTCGTATATCTGCACCTACAATGTGCAGCCCATGCATATTCTTAATCGAATATAAATGCATTGCATGTTTTTATTACGACAATTCGTATATCTGCACCTACAATGTGCGTCCTATGCATATTCTTTATCGTATTTAAATACATTGCATGATTTTATTACGACAATACAATCCTAATCAAGAATATATGTGCTAATGTACCTATATGGCCTCCAAAATTATACGTATATGCTGGTTTTACTGCATTATATACGATATGTTTACACGTATATTTGCACGTATATTTGTGTTGTAAATTTGATATACCCACCAATGGTTGTCTGGGTACCGTGTAATCCGCACCATACTAGTAATCGATCGACGCCCTCCTGAAGCGCAACACAATCCAATATTGAATCGATGGTCCGGTAGATTTTAAGATCATCTGCGAACAGAAGTTTGTGCGACTGAAAGAATGTTGCCAGGTCGTTAATAAAAATCACGAAGATGAGCGGTTCAAGATGACTACCCTGCGGAACATCAGATGGCATGTCGAACATGGAGGAGTGAGTCCCATGAATGTTTATAAATCCTTGACAATTCAGCAGATACGAATACAGCCATTTAGTTGCCCACTCGGGAAATCCATATCGATCAAGTTTTTCAATCCTCTCCGATTCTGTGAGGTACTTTGTCGAAAGCTTTGACGAAATATACGTATTTTTACCTGTTGCAGAATGCAAATCGCTGGCATAAATCATTAGAAATCTCATCCATTACGATTAGAAAAAGTAAAAGTGATAAGATACATCCCTGTCTCACTCCAGCAGTTACCGGGATTAGATCGGGCAAGACACCGTCGTATTGCCTCGTATTGTGCTTCGATGAGATAGACTAGTTTCTCTGAGACTCCTCGTCGCCTTAGAGCCGCCCAGATGTTTTCGTGGTTAAGTCGGTCGAATGCAGAAGAGAGTCCTGGAATTCGTTGATTTTTTCGGCATGTGAAGCTACAATTCCAACACCCACCAACGTTGAGAGTCTGGAAACGGCTATCCGGACCCACCAGTCGCTCTACGAGGCGATGTGCCAGGCCTACACGGAAGTGCATTCCACCAGCAAAAAGCTACTTTACCAGCTTGACCATCTGGTACAAGTATGCAATCAACCTCCGGCAGTTAATACCAGAAAAAATGTAATTGTTTTATTATTAATCTACAGATTTACAGAGTTTTTACAATCTCTTTTGCCTTTTAGGACAATACTCGATTCAACGGAGGAAATCCGGCAGCTGATTACAGTGAAGGGGCGTCTCATGTTCTAGCTGTTATACACCAAATTTTGGGACATCATCGAGCCCTGGAGAGCAAATGGCATGCGGGTAAATTGCGGTTGCACCAGAAGCTGGCCCTTAGGTTGTTCCAGGAAGACGTCAAGCAAGTGCTCGACTGGTTGCAAAATCATGGCGATGTTTTTCTGCGGAAGAATCGTGGCATTGGCAAAAGTTTACAAAAAGCTCGAATATACCAGACAAGTCATGAACACTTCGAAAACGTTGCTCAAAACACGTACCGTAACGCGGAGAAACTCCTGGCAGCTGCAGAAGAACTTGCCCGGTCGGGTGAGGTTGCCCCACAAGAGATATTTTCTGTTGTTCGAGAGTTGGAAACTAACGTTGCTTCCTTTGCCGAGAGAGTGGATCAGAGGCGTAGAAGGCTTGAATTGGCTGTCGTTTTCTACACCAACGAAAAAGAAATATCGGCATGGCTTGAGCAACTACATGCAGAAGTTGCTAACGAAGAATCAATGGAACTTGCTAACGAACATCTGGAAGGTACTGAAAGGATGCTGGAACAGTGCAAGGAACAGGAAGAAAATACTCTGAAAACCTGTATGCAAGCCATCGCTCAGGGTGAAGCTTTGCAACAAGAGCTACGTACAATAGAGGAAGAAGATTCTTCAGGGTCGCTCACAGCGGTACAAAATGCTCTCGAAAGGATACAGAAGAACCGTATCGAAATGGAAACAAGCTCCTGTCAAAATGATACAAAATTAAATCTTACATTCTTACAAACAAACAAAAAATCTTACAAACAGTTAGAAGTTTGAGGCCCTTTGCATTGATTTTTTTATTCAACATGATTTTATAATAAAAAACGATCAATCATCATTTATAACCGGGAAAAAACCTGGGAAAAACCGGGAAAAACTTTGGAATTTCAAAACAAAAAATCGCTAGCAACCCTGTAAAAAGCTTATATACTTACATTTTTCGGCGTTAACTTCCATACCCAGACAACCAGAAGTCGTATATTATTTTACAGATTATATCGTATGAATGTTATTTAAACTCATTTTCGTATATCTGCACCTACAATGTGCAGCCCATGCATATTCTTAATCGAATATAAATGCATTGCATGTTTTTATTACGACAATTCGTATATCTGCACCTACAATGTGCGTCCTATGCATATTCTTTATCGTATTTAAATACATTGCATGATTTTATTACGACAATACAATCCTAATCAAGAATATATGTGCTAATGTACCTATATGGCCTCCAAAATTATACGTATATGCTGGTTTTACTGCATTATATACGATATGTTTACACGTATATTTGCACGTATATTTGTGTTGTAAATTTGATATACCCACCAATGGTTGTCTGGGTACCGTGTAATCCGCACCATACTAGTAATCGATCGACGCCCTCCTGAAGCGCAACACAATCCAATATTGAATCGATGGTCCGGTAGATTTTAAGATCATCTGCGAACAGAAGTTTGTGCGACTGAAAGAATGTTGCCAGGTCGTTAATAAAAATCACGAAGATGAGCGGTTCAAGATGACTACCCTGCGGAACATCAGATGGCATGTCGAACATGGAGGAGTGAGTCCCATGAATGTTTATAAATCCTTGACAATTCAGCAGATACGAATACAGCCATTTAGTTGCCCACTCGGGAAATCCATATCGATCAAGTTTTTCAATCCTCTCCGATTCTGTGAGGTACTTTGTCGAAAGCTTTGACGAAATATACGTATTTTTACCTGTTGCAGAATGCAAATCGCTGGCATAAATCATTAGAAATCTCATCCATTACGATTAGAAAAAGTAAAAGTGATAAGATACATCCCTGTCTCACTCCAGCAGTTACCGGGATTAGATCGGGCAAGACACCGTCGTATTGCCTCGTATTGTGCTTCGATGAGATAGACTAGTTTCTCTGAGACTCCTCGTCGCCTTAGAGCCGCCCAGATGTTTTCGTGGTTAAGTCGGTCGAATGCAGAAGAGAGTCCTGGAATTCGTTGATTTTTTCCAGTATGATTAGTAGCGTAGTGATGTGGTCCACACATGATCGTCCGGATCGAAATCCAGCTGGTTGTTCTCGGAGTGTAGCGTCGATGTTCTCCTGGATCCTGTTCAGGATCACTTTAAGGGAGTACTTTGAGGGTTGTACAGATCAACGTTATGCCTCGCCAGTTATCGCACTCTGTCAGGTCTCGTTTCTTCGGGACATTTACGAGGATACTCTGCATCCAGTTGGCCGGGAATGTTGCAGTATCCCAGATGTCAGTGAAAAGACGGTACAACATTTGTGCTGACAAGGCAGGGTCGGCTTTCAGCCTATCAGCAGGGATGCAATCGATCCCAGGTGTTGGATTTCATATTTTTGATTGCCGCTTCTATTTCATTCAGCGAAGACGCTTCCGAGTTGACGCCATTTATGGGACTTACAGTTGGCGCTACCAGCTGCGGGTTCTGTTGGCCATCGCTATTCGTGACTCGAAAGAGTTGTCCATCGTTTGAGCTGATCTGTTCGATCAGTCAATAACTAACCTGCTCGGTCTTTTAGCGGCATCCTTGCATTAGTCCTTGCACCACTGAGGCGGCGAGAAATGTCATAAAGTAATCGGATATCTTCATTGGAGGCGGCTCTTTCTCCCTCTTCGGCTAGGGAGTTTGTCCAGGCTCTCTTGTATCGTCTACAAGCTCGTTTAACTGCTTTTTCCAGCTCCGCATATCGTAAGCAGCGGCTGCTTTGGCTAACCCGGTACATGCCTGCTCATTTCCGACTTTCGCTTTTCTACGATCATCGACCATCCTCCAAGTTTCATCCGACATCCATTCACTTCTTCCACAAACTTTACCGAGAGTGCCACGGCTCGTCGTGAAGAAGGCCTTCTTGATTCCACACCATTGTTCTTCGACTGTTCCGTATCTCGGCTATTCCGAGGCTCGGGATTCTAGCTGTTCAACGTATGTCCTTTTCATCTCTGGTTTCTCCAACCGGCAGACGTCGTATCGACACCCGACTTTCTCCTCCGCCGTTGGACACGCGCAACTCTCAGTCGTATCTCGCCAAGGACGAAGTGATGGTCAGATCCAATGTCTGCGCTTCGTTTGTTGCGGACATCAAGAAGGCTTCGGTTTCGGCTGATGCAGATGTGATTCCAGCTCCCGATAAAAAAAAAGTTTTGATTTTTTTCTTCAAGTTGCGGTCAGCTAGGAAGTAAACTACTTTAGTGTTTGAATACGATGAAACAGTAATGTAACTCACATATTATTGCTGTTTTCTATGGTAGAATAAGAGTCCTCCTTAAAGTGGCCATTATGCCCTTATCTCCTCTAAAACGTAGTGAAACTCAACGCCCCAGTATGCCAGACCAAGGCTTTGCTTCTCTGTTGGAACGCAGAATGCAAAGCAATCAACGCAAATCGGCTAACTGAGTAGTATATTTAGACTAAGCCTCGGAAAGTCTGAGTAAGCTTTGAAAATCCGTTCTATGGAACTTTTTGTAACTTGGATTATGTTCTGTTGAAGCCAAATTCATATGGCGTATTTTTTTTTGATTCCGGATTTGACTCTGGAACCGTCAGAATAAAAAAAACGAGTTTCGGGTTTCGAGTTATTCCATACGTAGGTGTGCGTGAGAACGAGCGCAATGTTTACATGCAGCTGTCATTTTGTTCTCCCTTCTGGATTTCTTCATTCGGTTCTTCACATCCGGATTGCCGTTTTTCGTGTCCGGATTGCACTGGACAGCAGATAGTACGATTTTGCTTGGCTCAGAGGTTCAAAATCGCGGCAATAATCATTTGCCTGTTCATTATTTCAACTGTTTTGCTTTCAGCCAAAAACAGCTGTTTAATGTTTTGACAACAACGTTGAGAGTATTGGTGAACTTCTCGCAAAACTGACTTTTTTCTCAGGGCGACTCCGTCCCTTTTTCGAGCGAACCTAGGTTGCCTCTCGAGCAATAAATGAGCACGATGACAGCAGTTAGAGCGAACCTAGGTTGCCTCTAGTTTGCCTCCAGATGAAAAAAATACGGTAATAGACTTCGATTTGAACAAAAAATCTACATTTCAATTTCTAGTAACAACCCTGGATTCATTGACTTCATAATCGCATTTGAGGGTGTAGTATAGCGCGCAATGTGATCGAAAAAAACTATAAAAGTATTGATTGAGAACTCTGGTTGTATAACGCAAAATTTAAAGTATCAACCTTTAATTAATTTCTTTCAAAATTCTTCTCATTAATTTCAAACCTGTCATCACGATGTTTGATAATATGATTAATTAATTTTGAAATAAGTAGGAATTAAGAAGATTAGATGGAATGGCCTTTCATCATCGAAGATTTGTTCAAGTGTTCCACGAGCTTCCAATTAAAAAAAAAAACACCGGTGAATACTTTGGCTGCAATAATCTTTAGCCAAATTACCTACTCATAGAAAATAGCTCAAAGAATAATCGTATAATTTGAGGTTAAATTATTGTTATATCAATTCATTGCTTACATAACAATTTGCAAATTATCGTCTGTTGAAAAATCGAAAACAAAAGAAACGCGTTCCGCCCTCAATCTCACGGACCGCCAAAAATAACGGCCAACGAAGAGCCAGGCAGGCAAACAGGGAGGCACCCAGCCAGCACACATCTCTCATTCTACACCTATCAATTTCCATTTGCCGGGGGTTTCAGACGAAAGTGCAAGTGATTCAATTATGTACGTATAGGTATATGGATGGGCTATTTGACGGTCGTTGCCGAATGTTGTAAGCCGACCAAAATAAAGCAGCAACAGAAAGGAAAAAAAAACAGTTGTACACCTTTGCCCGCACACGATATGGGCTATTAAATTCGTTCATCGGTTGATTATTTGGGGGAAAATTAGGTGCTAGTTTACAATAGATTTACAATGCTCGCATGCTGTGAATAGGTTGCTGATCAGTATTTGTTCGTTACAGGTTCTGCAGCAGCTTGAGACTGTCCGGAATGCCCAGCAGCAACTGCTCAACATGTGGCAACATAGGAAGACTACCTTGGACCAGTGCTTCCAGTTGCGACTTTTCGAGCAAGATTGCGAAAAAATGTTCGACTGGATCCTACATAACCGGGACGTCTTCCAAGAGACTTATGTCGAGATTGGTCATAACTATGTCCTTGCCAAAAATCTCCAGGAAGAGCACCAGCGATTTGCCATGACATCACGCAATGTATCGTTCAACATTAACAGGATATTGGCGGTGGCCGGAAAGCTGATCGAGAGTAGCCATTATGCCGCCCAGC
The DNA here is from genome assembly GCF_029784155.1 of Uranotaenia lowii. Classification (NCBI taxonomy): domain Eukaryota; kingdom Metazoa; phylum Arthropoda; class Insecta; order Diptera; family Culicidae; genus Uranotaenia; species Uranotaenia lowii. The sequence goes on along the minus strand of NC_073693.1, from coordinate 153,228,944 downwards.
ATATTCGCACTCTAGCGACCAGACTGGACAAAACTTGGAAGGACTTCGTGACGGCCCTGGACGAGCGAACGGCTGTTCTATCGCTCTCGGTTGTGTTCCATCATAAGGCTGAACAGTACACCGAAAGTGTGAGCAGCTGGGCGGCGGCATGTGAAGCTACAATTCCAACACCCACCAACGTTGAGAGTCTGGAAACGGCTATCCGGACCCACCAGTCGCTCTACGAGGCGATGTGCCAGGCCTACACGGAAGTGCATTCCACCAGCAAAAAGCTACTTTACCAGCTTGACCATCTGGTACAAGTATGCAATCAACCTCCGGCAGTTAATACCAGAAAAAATGTAATTGTTTTATTATTAATCTACAGATTTACAGAGTTTTTACAATCTCTTTTGCCTTTTAGGACAATACTCGATTCAACGGAGGAAATCCGGCAGCTGATTACAGTGAAGGGGCGTCTCATGTTCTAGCTGTTATACACCAAATTTTGGGACATCATCGAGCCCTGGAGAGCAAATGGCATGCGGGTAAATTGCGGTTGCACCAGAAGCTGGCCCTTAGGTTGTTCCAGGAAGACGTCAAGCAAGTGCTCGACTGGTTGCAAAATCATGGCGATGTTTTTCTGCGGAAGAATCGTGGCATTGGCAAAAGTTTACAAAAAGCTCGAATATACCAGACAAGTCATGAACACTTCGAAAACGTTGCTCAAAACACGTACCGTAACGCGGAGAAACTCCTGGCAGCTGCAGAAGAACTTGCCCGGTCGGGTGAGGTTGCCCCACAAGAGATATTTTCTGTTGTTCGAGAGTTGGAAACTAACGTTGCTTCCTTTGCCGAGAGAGTGGATCAGAGGCGTAGAAGGCTTGAATTGGCTGTCGTTTTCTACACCAACGAAAAAGAAATATCGGCATGGCTTGAGCAACTACATGCAGAAGTTGCTAACGAAGAATCAATGGAACTTGCTAACGAACATCTGGAAGGTACTGAAAGGATGCTGGAACAGTGCAAGGAACAGGAAGAAAATACTCTGAAAACCTGTATGCAAGCCATCGCTCAGGGTGAAGCTTTGCAACAAGAGCTACGTACAATAGAGGAAGAAGATTCTTCAGGGTCGCTCACAGCGGTACAAAATGCTCTCGAAAGGATACAGAAGAACCGTATCGAAATGGAAACTCTATGGCAAACAAGGAAAATGAAAGTGGACATGTACCTGCGGCTACGAATGTTTGAGCGTGATGCTTTGGAGGTTTGCTCTCAGCTAGAAATGTGGGCCGAAGAACTGCAACACACAGACGTTTCCCGAGATTTTCAAAAAACGGAGCAAGTTCTACGCCTTCACAATGAGTCCGTCAGCCAAATGCAAACCACGACCTATCAGATTATCAATACCGGTCAGGAATTGATGCAGTTGTTTGAATCATCTGGAGTACTTATTATGGCTGATCCACACACGACTGCTCAAACGAGAGTTCAATATCTTTTGGAATTCTTGCATGACCGGGAATTGGATCTGGAAGATTTGGCCGAAGCTAAAAGAATCAAGTTGGAACAATCAATGCAGCTATGTCACTTTCAGAATGACGCCAACCAGGTTATTTCGTGGATTCGCAACGGAGAAGCTATGTTGATGGCCAATTTCTCGATTCCGAATAGCTATCAGGAGGCCGAGCAACTTCGGAAGGAGCATGAACAATTTCAGGTATGTGTTCCTAGGATATGTTAAAGATCGTTTTTTATATCAAACCATTATATTGAAGTAGAGATATAGTTTTTATTCAAAGGCTTAGTTTATAAGAACCGAAGATGCTCGCTTAGGTGACTAGAGTCAGTTGGCGATCGAACATTATCGCATAAGGAGCTTGACTTTTGTGTTGGGACTGTTAGGAATTGTATAGAATAACTAATTCGGAATGACTTGAAAAAGTAGTGTTTTTCAACTAAAGGGGCATGACGAACGTTTTTTTTAAATAGCTAGGAATAAAACTTAAGAAGATTACTTTTCAAAATAGTTGTTTATTTTCGAGATTATATTAAAAAGGAAACCCTTTGAACGAAAAAAATATCATTATTTTTTCGAGCACTCAGATAAGTCAGGAAATTAAACACTTCAAAAAATTCATCATTTTAAGATTTTACTGATGATTTGACTTACATATTATGTAGGTACCTGACTATCTGGTAAACAAAGGAAATTTTTTTAAAACGCTAAAACGTTCCTTCTTTCCATTTGATCCCATTTCTACTTTTATGAAAATTCCATCAAAATGAATCATTTTATTGACTGATCTTTTTATATTTATCCGCAGGTCGCAATCGAAAGGACCCACACATCAGCGGTACAGGTCAAGTATCGTGCCGACGCTCTCATGAACGCCAACCACTATGATCCACAAAGTATCAAAGACATTGCCGACGAAGTCACGAAGAAATGGCAAAAACTAGTCACCTGTGCGGAGGAGCGCCACAAACTCGTAACGGCTTCGTTGAACTTTTTCAAAACGGCAGAGCAAGTGTGCAGTGTGCTGGACAGTCTGGAGAAAGAGTATCGACGAGAGGAGGATTGGTGTGGCGGTGGCGGTTCCTCGGACAAAGGGCAACAAATAGTGCAACTGATTTCGAAACACCAAGAGCAGAAGGAAGCATTCCTGAAAGCGTGTACGCTTGCCCGACGTACAGCCGAAACATTCCTTAAGTATGCAGCTAGATCGTTGCAGTTTTATCACATCAAAACAACAGTGAATAGTGAATCGCGAGTGAAGTCTATTTTGGACAAACTGTTGACTCAGGAGACGCAGGTGCTGGAATATTGGACCCAGCGTAAAAAGCGTTTAGATCAATGCCAACAATTTGTGTTATTCGAACGATCGGCCAAACAAGCCATCGAATGGATCCATGACACCGGGGAGGCTTACTTGTCATCAAGAAATAACAAGCTATGTAGTACCCGGGAAGAAACAGAAGTGCTTTTAAAAGAGCACAATGAATTCAAGGGAACAGCGAAGGAAACGCGGGAACGCGTGAAACTGCTCATTCAGCTGGCCGACTCCCTGGTGGAGAAAGGCCATGCACACGCCAGTTCGATCAAACAATGGGTTGCAACGGTGGACAACCGTTACAAGGACTTCAGCAGTCGCATGGAACTTTATAGAACAAATCTGGAGAAATCTTTAGGCCTACCTGGTATACAACAACAAGATGACAATAATAGTAGTAGTAGTAACAGTAGCAACAGTAGCCTTAGCTGTAAATCCATTTCCTCTTCAACGACTTCTGTGTCTACAACGACATCCTCTACAAGTGGTATCTCGTCGGCATCTTCTACCACCGGAAATGCATCCGTACTCGAATATCGCCATTCAGATCCGTCACTGGAAACCAAGCTTAATGCTGCTGCCTCTGCATCCGGATCTGTCGGTGTACCCAAAGAAATGAATGAGGAGAAACGAAAGTCCGCCCGCAAGAAAGAGTTCATCATGGCTGAGCTCTTGCAAACGGAAAGAACATACGTTAAAGATCTCGAAACATGTATCAAAGTTTTTGTTACAGAGCTTAAAAGTGGTGTTGGTGTTCCGCCAAACCTGCTCGGCAAAGAACACATCTTGTTCAGCAACATCGAAGATATCTACCAGTTTCATGAAAAAATATTTCTCAGAGAGCTCGAAAAATATGAAACTATGCCCGAGGATGTGGGCCATTGTTTCGTAACTTGGGCCGCCAAGTTCGACATGTACGTATTCTACTGTCAAAACAAACCCCAATCAAACGATTATATGGTCCAGTTCGGTGGAACCTATTTTGATGAAGTGCAACGAAAACATAAACTAGAACACTCGCTGCCAGCGTTCCTGATAAAACCGGTGCAACGAATAACCAAGTACCAGTTGTTACTCAAAGATCTCCAGTCCTGCTGTGACGAAGGCCAAGGTGAAATCAAGGACGGTCTCGAAGTGATGTTGAATGTTCCGAAGAAAGCCAACGACGTGATGCATCTGTCGTTGCTCGAAGGTTGCGACGTTCCACTGGATAATCTTGGAGACGTTGTTCTGCAGGATTCGTTTCTCGTGTGGGATAATAAACAAATTCTCATAAAAAAGGGACGCGAACGTCATGTGTTCCTTTTCGAGCTGTACATCCTTTTCTCGAAAGAAGTAAAAGATACAAACGGAACGGTCAAATATATTTACAAAAGCAAATTGCTCACTTCCGGTAAGATGAAATCATAAAGGATTTTTATTACAATGTGACTAAATTTTGCCTTCTTATTCTTAGATTTTGGCGTGACAGAACACATCGAAGGTGATGAATGCAAATTTGCGATCTGGACCGGCCGAGCACCGATGCTGTCCGACTATCGTATCGTGCTGAAGGCTACCAGCCTTGAGACTAAACAGATGTGGGTCAAACGGTTGCGGGAAGTTATCCAGGAAACTTACTTCTCGGGTACCTCGTTCTCGCTATTGAAATCCCCGGCCAAGGTTGGTGCCAAGCAGCTTGGTCAGCGACTGTCCAAGGATATCGATGACACCTTGAACGATAACGACCAGGATGGTAGCTCTCTAGCTAGCTTCGGTTCCGGCAACACTACCGATAGTGAAAAGGTAAGTGATGTTTTGTTATTCATACATACCTGACCGGTGTTCTATATAAAGCTCAAAACTGCATGTGATTGAAAATACTGAAACTCGCCAATGCAGTGGTAGCGGGACCCTACTAGAGATGCATAATCGGTCTCGAAAGTTTTGGAAGTTCACGGGAAGAATCACTTAATACACTCAAACGGATTGCACACCGTGTGTGCAATGACTTTCCGAGGCTATAAGACCGATTGCACACAGTGTGTGCAATGGAAGTAGTTTGGACTTTTTCATGATTTTAAATAAACTAGTGGATGAGATGTATTGTCCATATATAAACAAATTTGCTCTTATGTAGTGCTCTTTACTGCGGTTCAAGGCCGCTATCAAACTTTTCTTTGCCCCGACTTTATCGGCTTGCCAAGTGTCGATCGTACCTGCATACCTTCGCGATCTACTACGCATGTTTTAAGTTTGTAGTTTCAGCTGCTTTCCAGCTATGGAATCGTCCATCCTACAACCTGTTGCAGGGCAACATATGCCCCCGAAGCTTATCGGCATTATAAGTAGACTTAAATCGATCTTGGGTTTTTTGCTATTCCAGGGGCGTAGACGAGGGTCGAAACGGGCACATATATTTGGTAGAGCGATAGAAAAAAGTTGTTGCAGAGAGTCTCAAGTCCTAACAACCATAGGTGCGTTGCTAGGTCGGTTGTATGACAACCATCGGATTGTTTTTGCCGTAAGAGCCTGGGTTATGACATTTTCGAAAGGTTGTAATCCACATTCAGCCATTAGAGAGATGATAGGGCTAGATCGGAAGGCTGCGCTTATGGTACGAACTCCTTGGTTGTAGGCAGGTTCAAGAATTTTGGTCACCTTGTCTCCGCCTCGGCTGAATAATCCAACTCCATACAAAATTGATGGCAGCAGCCAAGCGCGTAGAAACCTTTGAAGGATGGGACGACATGCGGAACCACAGTTTTGGCGCAGGATTTTTAGTATGTTGCTAGGACGGTTGGGGATTTCAACGGGCACTTCGCAACGTTACACAGGACGGAAGTGTCAAAACTTAACTCACTTGATTCTGGCCACGGTTCCTCCCTTTTCCTCGGCTCACTTGGGCGGACACTCCGCACACTCACAGTACTCCGAACTACTTCAAATCTTCGGTGAGGATTTCGACGTGTTTCTCGTTTCTGTGTTCCTAATTAAGTGAACGAGCCAATGGCTTCCGTTCACGCATAAGCCCAAGGTTCCCGCTCTTTCCTTTTGAGCCTATTCTGGATCCGGTGTCAGATGTATAATTTGACACCTGTCATTTGACGGTCAACCCAGATTCCGACATATTAGGCAAACTGTTTTATAGCTACTTTAAATTTAAATTTTAAACATCTAATGAGTCAAAACTAACAAAAACATATTAACAAACACGCGCAAACAAAACAAATATTTGTATTCCTCCATTGAATTGGTACCGAATGTTGACTTTGATGAATCGGTAACAATTTCCTGTAGAATTGTGGCCCGGGAAACTTTCCTGAAAAATCGCATCGCCATTAAGATTGACCAGAAACCGTTCGTAAAGTTTCTGCGTCCTTGCTTTTGCTCGAGATTGTTGCTCTACAGATTTCTTAGGGACCTTCCGGTTCTTGCACGCCTTCAAGGAGTTCCTGGCCTTGGCGATCGGTTACGTTTGAAATGAGTAATTCCTTTAGCATCCAACTGGGGCTAACTAGAACCAGGTTTTCTTCCGAATCTAGGCAGATCCTTCAAGGGCGACTCGTTGCCATATTTGTCGATGATATTTCTCACGTATGTGTGTCACTTTGAACTGTTTTGCGATTTAGTTATAGACAACACCCTTACAGTGCACCAAGTGTGCAGAATTTTCTTTCAAGTTTCAAGATCAATACGAACCATAGCAAAGATGAAAAACTACTCCGAACAAATCGATTGCACAGCACTTTTTAAGCAAACAAACTTTTGCTTGTATACGCACAGAGAAAAGTTGACCCATTTTTGAGTAAAATAGTTTTAAAGTAGCTTATGACTTTTCTATAAGTATAATTTTTACATAAAAGCCCGGCACGGAATTTAGTTTGTTGCCGTCCGAAAGTAGCGTCGATTTTCTCCTGGATCCCTTTTAGGATCACTTTGCAGAGTACTTTGAGCGTTGGACACATCAACGTTCTGCCACGCCAGTTACCACACTCTGCTATGTCCTTTTCCTGGACTTTCACGAGAATACCCTACATCATATCGGTCGGAAAAGTCTCCCAGATGTTACGAAATAGACGGTGCAACATTTTTGCCCGCTTTAATAAGCATCTCAGCGAGAATAAAATCAATTCCAGGCACTTTGTTGGATTTCATTAATTGCTGCTTCTATCTAAATTTCAAGCTGTTCAACATATGCACTTTTCATCTCTAGATTTTCCAACTCGCGAACGTTGTATCGGGATCCGACTCTCTCCTCGCGTCGTTGAACAAACGCAACTATTAAATAGTCACATTCCACCAAGGACGAGGTGATGGTCAGATGCTTAAAAAATGTCAGTGTTTCTCTGGTTGCGGACATTTAAGAGGCTCTTTCTCCGTTTTCGGCTGATGTGGTCAATCTGATTTTTGATTCGGCCATCTAGAGACCCAAGTGACCTTATGCGCTGTCCGAGGGGGAAGAGCGATCTACTGATCATCACGTTGTTGTTGCCACACGTCCTAGACCACGGCGCATGATTCTAATAATTATTAGAAACCAAACCAAACCAAACTTGGTTGTGAACACTTTTCGAGGGGCTCAGATGAAACACACCGGTAATTGGAAACGAACTTTATTGCTTGGAAACGAACCTTACTGAGTAACGATTGCGTCATAACTAACTTTATTCAAATCATTCTTACTCTCTATATATACATGACAGCTGGCGTTGATCTGTACAGTAGACTGAGTCGATTTGGGGTCATTTTTGAATTTCTCAAACCCTGGGGTCTTAAAAGCTTCGTTTTGGTCCAAAACTCATCATAGATTTTTGGCAGAATTTTTAAGTAACGTTTACATGAGTAAATTTGAACTTTTAGGTTTGTATGGGAAAATTGAATGTTTTGTACTGAAAAATCAACATCATTTTTGTTTCTTCTGTAGAACCGAGCCTGCTTATGGTGTTTGTGCCAATTTATAAATTTCTTTCAGGAAATTTTCCGCTGAACAACTTTGTCGAATATCATAACTTCGTATCTTTTTAGACAAAAAAGTTATTAGCTGTTTAACAGGTGTATGTCTTTTTGGATTGATAAACCATGAATTCAATTGACACCACTGCTTGTTCCCCACAAAGTATGGCATGAAAAGTGGTCTTGCAATACTTCGCTAGGCACCCAGCAGTGGTGTCAATTGAATTTCTTGTTTATCAATGCCTAAAGACATACACCTGTTAAAGAGCTAATAACTTTTTTGTCTAAAAAGATACGAAGTTATGATATTCGACAAAGTTGTTCAGCGGAAATTTTCCTGAAAGAAATTTATAAATTGGCACAAAAACTATTAGCAGAATCGATTCCCCAGAAGAAACAAAAATGATGTTGATTTTTCAGTACAAAATATTCAATTTTCCCATACAAACAAAAAAGTTCAAATTTACTCATGTAAACGTTACTTAAAAATTCTGCCACAAATCATGAATGAGTTTTGGACCAAAACGAAGCTTTTAAGACCCCAGGGTTTGAGAAATTCAAAAATGACCCCAAATCGACTCAGTCTACTGTACAGTGTGTATGTGGTTGTGTTGATATAATTATGGCTAACAATACTAGGGATGTCAGTGTTTTCTGGGGAGATAAACTGCTCGAATCCTAACACTGGTTTTTCATCAATAACTTTTTTCATCACTAGCCGATTGTTTTTTATGGTTACTTTTCTTAAAGCTTAAGTTGAGACAAATATGTCACTCGAAGACAGCAACACGATTGGACTTGAAGTAAAAAAGTTATTGCAGTTCGCCGCAAATTTTGTCCAACACGCAATGAGTACTTTTTACGCATTGCGTTTTATAGGAGAATAAAATACAATCTTTGAACCGCAATCAGGGATGCCAGGTGTTAAGGAGTAAAAATCTGGGCAATTTTGAAAAAAAAGTCTGTGTGTGTCTGTGCATAGGGAAAATCACATTTTTGGTACTAAACAAGAAATTTGACGATGCTTGTGAGCGGGGGGGGGGGGGGGGGGGGGTCTAGGTTATCCTGTGGCATTCGGGTTATTTTCGAGTAGAGAACTATATAACAAACACTGTTTCCTACCACGTACCATGCCGATCTTATTTAAAAAATAATTGTTTAATGAATGATTGGTTAAATACCAATGAATACAAGCGAGATTTCAGTCTAATCTGGCACTTACGGATCAAATCCGATGCATGAATATTGACTTCATCACTCAATTTTGAAAGTCTGTAAAATCTGGGCACTCTCAGCAAAAATCTGGGCAAAATCTGTGTCTGACAAATATCTGGACGAAGGGTCAAATGTCTTGGTTTTACAGACAAATCTGGGCACCTGGCAACCCAGACCGCAATAACTTTTCTGTTTCAAATCCTATCGAGTCCTATCTATTAGGCTTTAAGATAACCAACCATGAAAAACAATCGGCTAGTGATGAAAAAAGTTATTGAAGAAAAAACAGTATTTTTCGTTCCTCCCGGGCAAAATACCTTAAAATTTTATTCACTTTTGAGATTCTAGCAACCCCTCCCTATGGTCAGATCATCCTCAAATTTGGCATGTGACCTTTTGGTAAGCTTATAAATAATTTTGACTTGGAGCGAGTGAGATTTATCATGTTTCATTCTACTATGATAAGTGTACTGCGGTTCGTTAAATTATTAAAAACTGCAAAAATTTCAGTTATGGTAAAGTAGCCATAACTTCTTCAATTCTCAACCGATTTTGATGAATAACCACTTGAAATCTTTGTTTTAAGTTGACATTTAAGTGCAAAAGAAAATCAGATTTTTTAAATGCTACCATCGAGTCTAAAACTTTCGCTTTTTTATATTTTTTTCTATCATAAAGTCACTAATATCAACAATACTATTGATCATACGCAAAAACGGTGTTCAGATGATCGATAGAAAATTTATTCACTTTCAATATGCAAAAGAGGCATTTCAAATTACTGTTATGCCGTCCGAGATATTTAAATCTAAGTACAAGAACTTTTTTTATTTTTCCAAAATTTCATATTTTGAGCATAACTCAAAAACGGTTCTACTGAGTTTTTTTTGAATTTCATTTTCGGATTCAGCGCCCGATTTCACATCAAAAATGACCTTCAGTTTACTAAGTTCAAAAATGCTGTAAACTAGTGTAATCGGAGCCAATCTTTGCGTTGAAATCGTTCAAATGAATTTGAAAGTCACTTTCCGGATTTCCCGAACTACGATTTTCAGTTGACAGTAGGACTGCTTTTTCGTCTACAAATCAGCAACGTTAGTTGGCTCATAACACTTGACAGTCGTTTGGTCTCTAATCCATGTCCTAAGTCCGGTTAGGATAATACTTTTGACATTCGTCTAATGTCTAATAAGGGCCGTATGGGCCTTTGAGCTTAACAGAATACCAAATCCTCATTTTCGAGTCGCATTTTACCTTGTAGACCAGAGTAAAACAAGACTTGCCTTTTCCGGTATTAGGTTGCTCAGTCCTAAAATTTCAAGCTTCAGGCGGCTAGCTTCTCTAGCTAGATTAGCCAGCTTGCATTGTAGGGCAAAGGTTAATTAAAACGTTCCAAGTTCCAATTTGTTTCCGTGTTTTATGCTCAAAATCGTAGCCAAGGGTTTCCTTCGGTTTCCGTAACAATTTAGGAAATCGGGAGCAGTAGGTCCTTATTCCGCGATGGGGTTGCCGACTGGACTTAACTGGTGTGTACATAACATGTGTTTGTTTTTCTAAAGATTCAGAGAAATTTCAACCTTCCAAACATAACGAGAGACCGATGATTCAGTGGTTAAAACAGCTCGTTAACTAAAGCAGACTATAACGTGAGTGGATACACCGAGCTTTATTAAGTAAAGCAAAAAAAAAGGGCAGCGAAATTATGATATAAACTCTATACGTGCAGCTCGGCATCCATCCACAGCCTTTAATTCGCCCCGTACGTCGGTAGAAATTTCCTTCCGGTCCTTATATCCACCTCGTTTCACATACATATCCATCAACTTGCCGTGGGACCTTATCTTGCAAACCGAATAGCATCCCATTGGCACTGGCAAACGGGGCTTGTTCGTTTCCCACGTGCATGAACAGTGGATGGACTTACGAAAATACGTCCTTTTTGTGGATCCTGTCAGTAGAATGGTGTTTGATAATATTCTAGATTTTAATTTAAAAAAAAAAATTCTTGTGTATGTTAACGAGGCTCTCTCAAATCTAAAAAAAAACTTTTTTTTAGTGTTTTTAAGTGTACCGGTTCACCCTATGCGCCATGTACAGAAAATAACATTTATGCTCGTTTAAGAATGATACCGAAGGAATCTTGAAAATGTTCGCTCTGAATGGCACATAAAATGTCTCTTTAAAAAGCTGCACACGACAATCCTGGGGCATGTTTGATGGCACGAATGGCACACGGCGCTACAAAGAGCTTGAATTTACTGTTGTTAGTTAGGAGAAGGAAAAATCGCTCCCCGACATGTTTGTCAACCTTCATCCATACGTGTATGTATGTATGCATTTAGCCGCTTACATACAGAGTCACGTACGTGTTACATTCGTACTTACTACTATGCCGCTAACCAACTTTCCAGGTAAATTATTAAATGGGATATCACCGGCACGTTTAGAAGCTACCTCAATACGAGGGTAACTCTTGCTGCTTAAAATTAAATTACTTTAATTTTTGAAGCCGGGAAATATTTGCAGCTTTTCTGCCATTTTGTGTGCCTTTTTTTTGTTCCTTTTTTGTAAAGGTGCATCAGTTAGTCATTTTTGTCTTCAATCAAATCAGCTTTAATTAAAAATCGATCAGTTTATTGAAATCACGAGCCTACAGATTTTATTACCGCCACCCACTTCTGTTAAAAATAAATCTACACACAACCATGACCAGGGCCATCAAATTAAGCTAAAAATTTGTGATCATTTTTTGCTGCTATCACCATATTATCATCGTCCATCGTGTCGGCCATCATCAAAATGGGAATCCTCGAGCCAACCGAGTGTAATCGTCACTCAGCCGTGCTCAAACGATTCGATGAAAAAACATGAAACGTTAAAAATAGCCTGCACAAAACGTAAAAGCAAATGTTGCTGATTCCATTCATATATTCATTGTGTGCATTTTTACTTCTATCCATTTCTTTTTTATTCATTCTGTGAATTTCTAGCAGGATGAAAGTTTTTAAAAGGTTGGGGGATTGTAAACTGTGACACGAAGTTACATTCACTGTTAGCTTGATGCAGAAAAGTTGGCAGATTGCTTATGTTGAATCTTGTGTACAAAATCTTGTAAAAGTCACTAGAAAAATGTTGAAGTTTACGTAGATTTGGTTTGGGAACCCTCACATTTCTTTGCGTCTAACAGGTTTGCGCCCCGAATTTTACGCAAATCATTCAAAACTGTCCGAGTAGTGTAGTATTTTACATTGAGAAAGTAGGAAAAGCCTTTCAATAAAATGTCAGGGTGGTCACTGATTCGGAAAATGCGAGTAAAAGTCGGGATTTAAAATCCATCCGAAAGCCAGACTTAAAACTTCTAGCAATTCAAGAATGTTAAAATTGTAGAATTAAGTCATGTTGTTACCAAGAAATAGCTGGTAGTAGAAATAAGATATGAGGCCCTTGGAGCCAGAGGCGGCAATGTGACAAAATTAAAAAATCTGAGTTAAATACACGGAATCAATCTTTAAGAACCAAACACCATATGTTATTTAAATCAGAATTCAATTAACTGTTTTGTACAGATTTTACTACTTTGGAAAAAATCATACACCCAAAGAAGAGCTTGCAAAATTGCAATGCCGCTCGGCGCTAACTCCACGCCAAAAATGTGCAATAAAATGTACTGTACCGAAGATGTTAAAAGGTGTTCCAATCAAAAGTAGTCAAACTGAATTGCGTGTAAATCGTGTATTTGTTTATTAAAACAATCAAAGTATCTTTCTTTTCGAAGCTCAATATGTATAAAATGACTGGTAAAGCGGAAATTTTTTATATCATAATATTTTTGACTTTTTTCTTTTGAAATTATTTTGTTATTAATTCGATAACATTTTTGTAATAAAATGAAAATATTTTTTCACCATGGGTGCACGGAATCACCTCATTTTGGCATAGTTGACGAATGCGTGTATGTAATAAAATGAATATTTCAAATAATTATCAAAAAAATAAAACACATTATCCATATAATTATAAAATCATGTTAGATGGCTATGGGTATTGACCATGGGTGCACGGTTTCACATCAATTTTGTTTTAGTAGATATTTTCAAGTATCCATCGCTCTGAAATTGTTCAGCACGTTGCCTATAAATTATACCTGATATTGTAGGTTTTGAAGCATATTTTTTCTATAAGTAGAGCAATTTACCATGGGTGCACGGATTCACTGTCATTCTTCCAAAATTAACTGTTTTGCATGTTAAAGGTAAAGAATAAAGACTTTTATAGATTCAAAAAAAAATTGTGTTATATACATGGTTTTTCACTATGGGTGCACGGATTCACCGCGTTTTAATCAAATACACTGAGGTTTTTTTTTACGCGGTATTTGGTCCCGCGTAAAAAAAAACCCGCGTAAAAAAAACCGCGTTAATTCGAAAATCCGCGTAAAAAAAACCGCGTTAATTCGAAAATCCGCGTAAAAAAAACCGCGTTAATTCGAAAATCCGCGTAAAAAAAAACCTCGTTAATTCGAAAATCCACGTAAAAAAATCCATTTTAATTAAAAAGTTCAAACAAAACAGCACGTTACTAAAAAAACGCGTAAGAACCATGATTATTTAAAAATTTGCGTACAATGATAGTTTATTTTTAAGATAAAAAACAAAATCAATTAGATTAATAGAATAGTAGGGTCTCAGGTCTCATGTTCCATGTCTCAGGTCTTAGGTTTCATGTCTCAGGTCTCAGGTCTCATGTCTCATGTCTCATGTCTCAGGTCTCAGGTCTCATGTCTCAGGTCACATGTCTCATGTCTCATGTCTCAGGTCTCAGGTCTCATGTCTCATGTCTCATGGCTCATGTCTCATGTCTCAGGTCTCATGTCTCATGTCTCAGGTCACATGTCTCATGTCTCAGGTTTCAGGTCTCAGGTCTCATGTCTCATGTCTCATGTCTCAGGTCTCATGTCTCATGTCTCATGTCTCAGGTCTCAGGTCTCATGTCTCATGTCTCAGGTCTCAGGTCTCATGTCTCATGTCTCAGGTTTCAGGTCTCAGGTCTCATGTATCACGTTCTTAGTCTCAGAGCTAAGATTTTCCCAACTACAAAAAGATTCTAAGTGTTTTCCTTTGAAAAAGTCTTAGAATATTTTCTCTGAAAAACCGCGTTAATTCGAAAATCCGCGTAAAAAAAAACCGCGTTAATTCGAAAATCCGCGTAAAAAAAAACCGCGTTAATTCGAAAATCCGCGTAAAAAAAGCCGCGTAAAAAAAAACCGTGTAAAAAAAAACCGCGTAAAAAAAAACCTCAGTGTATTGGACTTTTTGCAAATTTTTAAAAAGCATTTAGACAAATCTTAACTAAACCAAAATCGAAACCATGTTTTCATGTTGAGACATTTCGATTTAAATAACGATTTTTATTTTAAGTTCCGTTTTTTCATTCCGGGAAAAGAAATATTTCATTTATATCTTGAAATAATAAATTTATTCATTTAATATTAAAAAAAGGTTTTTTTTCAATCGTATATTTATCTGATAAGATGGTAATTGAATCAACATCCATAAAAATCGGAAAACGGTTACTATGGACCGAGTGAATTTTAGGAATTATATGCATCAAATTATGTCGTGCGACGGAAAATAGTGAAAATAAAAATTATGAACCAACATTGTCAAATATACACGTTTATTTGTTTTTCCTTGATAGTTTTTCGATTGACCTATATTGCATTTCAAATACCTATCATGTCTAACACAAAAATATTTTGTGTTCTGAAGCAAGTTGAAAACAATTTCTTTCCATATAATTTACAACGGCAAATTTGCAGCCATTCCATGCACCCATGTTGAAATATCTTAGCGCCGATGTGGTCTAGCAGATAGGCTAGCGCGAGTCTGGTCTTGATATGCCAGGCGTACTGGGTTCGTTTCCCGGTATCGGCAAGACAACTTTTGGGTTCAAACCCCATAAGTAGCCGACAGGTAAGATGTGTTTCCTCTTATAATATGAATGTTCAATAAAAATGTTCAATCAGTTGCCAGCTAACCAGGTATATACACGAGTGCCAGAATACCTGTAAGTGAACTTGCATCGGAAATTTGTCGAACCTAATAATCTAAAAATGCATGTGAATGCATTCTTGGGCAGAAACTGCGGTGAATCCGTGCACCCATGGTGGATAACCAACATATAAAAAAAATCGGTGCACCTATGTTGTAATATCATTTAAATTATTCAGTTTCTTAGCTGATATCTTCAAATTTGAATAAATGAGTACACAATTCATAATTATTTTACTCATACTAGTTACCATAGACTAAAAATTCAGGCTCAGTATGATATTTCAAATTTAGATTCTGAATATAGATTTCGTTCAGAACTCAGAATTAAGAAGGTCGAATTAAGTTCTCTGTGCTAAGAATTGGATTGCATTCCGTCAGAAGTTGAACTGAAAATTCAGATGAATTTTTTGAATATTCTGGTATAAATTTGAGATTTCAAGTTTTGAAATCGGCCTTAAAATGAAATTTCAAAATGTAAAAATATCACTAAACTTAAGATTCTAAATTCAGACTCATTATCTGGATTTAACATACCCATTTTAGAACAGAAATAAAACCACAACTAAGAAACTAATCATCTAAATCCATAATTTATTAACCAGTACCTACACAGTACTATGATTTCAGAAATAATTGTTCCAATAACATTCGAAAATCATAACCCCATATTCAGAATCAAACAAAACAAAACATAACAATGTTAATGTTATTTATGCCATAATAATCTAAATTTCTAAGTTTAAACCTTAGGATTGGATTTCAAAATTTAAACTCAAAGTTCAAATAAGCAAATAACTTTGATACTAATATCGGCTTTTAAGAAGCAAAATTTCAATACCAAGTTGATATTTCAGAATTTGAGTTGAACTTTTCAAGTCTGAGTTTAAAAGTAAAATATATTAACAGCACCAAATAAGCTTCTATATTTATCTGAATATACTGATATGTCAGTGTTATTGAAAAATTTTGATTGATTGTTTTATTAGAGACTTGAAAATTTTTAATTTTTGTCCATTCTGGCGATTTTTTTAATTAAATTTATATTTTGAGATTTTTGAGATTGATGAACCTCTTTTCAAATGCACATTTATAGTTTTTTCACTTCCCAAGTGAAATCAAATAATTTAGCATTGAAATTTCCCAAGTTTTCAAATAAAATATAGTAAACTTCTACATGAGAAATCTAAAAAAGTATAACCTGTGTCATCAAATATTCGGCCAAATATATCATTTTCCTGACCTTTTGATGATGCAGCTTTCATTTTAAGACATCATTATGGGCTTTTCGTTTCTTTAAGAGTTATGGAGGAAATCAATTTTGAATTACAAAATTGATTCACGGAAAATTTGCAGTTTTCACATACTTTCACATACAAATATCATGAAACGTCCAGTTGTTCGGTCAATAAATCTTGTAAAAGGTACCATGAAAAACATAAAATCTCACAAGGAAAAACCGGGAAAAAACCGGGAATTTAAAAATGGAAACGCGCTGGCCACCCTGCATAGTATAAAACATGTTAATCACCTAAAACTACCCAATTACTCGAATGGACATGTATCAATTCTAACATAACTTTTACAAACCTTGATGAAATTTCGCCAAATTTAGACAGAAAGTTTGAATATAGTTGAGCAACAAAACAGACCAAAAAAATTGAGACTCAAGTGCTTGAATCCGAAAACTTTTTCTACAAATATTCATGACTTCGCATCGAAGATCAATAGTTTTATAACGAATGACACACTTCTGCCCTCTTTAAATTAACTAGGGCTCATTGTCTTGAATGTAGATTGCAAATGAAACCAAAAGCAAGCGAAATTTTTTTTATCTTGTTTGAGTTGTAGGGTTGTGAATTTTATCAGTCATTTTGACTGGTCACGGTCCGAGTGTCCATGGCGAAATTTTTCTCGCTTATAAAAAGAGCTAGTGAAATAAAAAATACACAGTTTTGTAGAGATTCAAAATTCATGAAAAGTCGTATTTTTTGCGAATTTTTAAAGCGAAGTATTTAAAAGATATTCAACAAACAAAGTGTCCAACCAGTCATTTTGACTGGTGCGGTCTTTCTAGTGTTAAAGAAAATTTCCGCCGAACAACTTTGTCGAAGACCGTAACTTCGTATCTTCTTAGGCAAAAAAGTTATTAGCTGTTTAACAGGGATATGTCTTTTGGCATTGGAAAACAATAAATTCAATTGACACCACTGCTTGTGCCCCGCGAAGTATTCCATGAAAAGTAAGCACCCAGCAGTGATACAAACCTAAAAGTTCAAATTTAGTCATGTACCTATACGTTACTTAAACATTCTGCAAAAAATCATGGATCAGTTTTGAATCAACTTTAAGATCTTAAGACCTTCGGACCGAGTCTACGGTCCAAAGTTCATCTTTAAGGATCCGTCCGCGATTTGATTCGGTATATTCAAATCTATTGCCAATTTAGTGGCACTACGTCGAAGAATTCGCTCGAGGCGCGTCTTGATGATCCTCAAATTGACTCATGTAAACGTTACTTAAAAATTCTGCAAAAAATCATGGATCAGTTTTGAATCAAAACAAAGCTTTTTAAATCCCAGAGTTTGAGAAATTCAAAAATGATCCCAAATCGACTCAATCTAATGTCCACTGTGTTGGTGAAGAAGATCTTCTGCAAACAAGTTGTTTTTCTTGATTATTTTCCTAATAAAGGTAACAATGATATTCATAAGTGATTTATTGCAATAACGCCCTCAACTACCGAACCATAAACTTATTCAGCTACCTTCCATGTCCGTGGGCCAATATATGTACCTCATTTATCCTACACGATATTGGGCACTATGAAATGATGTAACAGTTTGAGCTGCTGACTACAAACAAATAAAGGACGTCATCTGTGCGTCAAGTGGAGAGCTTTCCTCCTACCGATCTTCGTTTGTTCCTAATGGGAGACTCCGTCGAAAACTTTTTCGGAAACAGATTCGCATACGAGACTGTAATAAAACAGTTGTGCAACCAATTGGAAAGGAAGCTCTAAACATATCTTTCCATCTCAAAGCATCATCCCACCTATGTTTTCCATTATTTATATACGAACACTTTTTGCTCAGATATTAAATAAATTTGTTCGAGATAAACGAATTAAAAAGAGAAAAAAAGTGGTTATCTCAACGGAAAACCACGGACACACCACCATATGGTTTGGTTTTGAGAAAAACAAACAAACCGCTCTTCTCTGTTATTTCAAGAAAAATCTCGGAGAACCATTACCTTTAGTGTATCTACCCGTTTGGTTTGATTGATAACACTCTCTGAAGGGTCGCGGTCGTTCTTCGCATAAGCTGACTGGCATGGATGCTGTCGGTGTTTGCTGTAGTTGAAAAACGTACCGACGTTGTACCCACTACACGCCAAAACTCTGCTGGAGACGTCATTCTTTGGCTCCGGGAAATATCTCCCACTTCCCTAAGGTTCAGGTCAGGGAGCAGCAAGAGTAACACAATGCTCTGAAGCTGAACGACGAGTGCGCATTCGGTGGGATTTTCACTTTCGTTTTTCCTTCAATCTCTCGCGCTCTCAATCTCTTTTGAAAGGTTCAGTTTTCCACCCGCGCGTCCCGTTGTCGCTGCTAGGATTTTCTCTGCTAATGTTAATTTGTCAGTATGTTATTGGTTCACATGTGCATCATCAGCATGAATGTGATTGAAGGTTTTTATTTTTCAGCGAGCCAAAAATACACTCGGTCTAAGATATGAAAATATAAACAAATGTCTTTGACTGTTACACGATCTGGGTGTGATGTTTGCAAATAAAGTGTCAATCATTTCGAACTCATTTGTTAAGATTGTACTTGACATTTGGTAAAATAGGCATCCAAAATGCAAGAAATCTTAAACTAGCAAAAATTCTGTACTCAGAATTTTCAAAGAATCATCAAACAATTCTCATAGAAATATTTCTTTCGCGTATACTATTATATCGTTTGAAATCTTTGTCAAATAATACGATTATGTAAATGATAACACAGCTACAGATTTTCTCTATTGTTTGGGGAAATAGGAGCATAAATATCTCTGTAGCTGTTTTGCAAATGAAATTTTTTTCCCCAATAAATCTCTTTGAATCTACTCGTAGCCGTTGAACGTGGTTATGCTTGGTATTCGAAATTTTATTTTATCATTCCATCATTCAATATCTTTTAAAATTCAGCGTTCTACAGAAACTCTTATTGATACTGTCTTGAACCATTTAAGGTTCTAACAAATAAAAATAAGGACGATAATCCACGTTAAGATTCGTAAACACAAATATTGTTTTTTAATCAAGCCATCAATCATTCACAATTAATTTTCAATCACTGAAATTGTATGTTGGTTATGAATATCTTCCGAAAGGTATCATCTAATTTTTTTTATCAGATCTACAAACTTTTGAAGTTCTGTTTTTTTTAATTTGATCAAAATAAAACATACATTTCAAAATTATTTAAAAATCTGATGATTATCATGCAAACATGATCAAAGGAATAAGTTATGTTAGTAAAAACTAAAATTTAAAGGCACAATTTCCCCGTTTATTTAGGTAACATGCTGCTATTATTCCTACTCCTTTTCGGTTTAATTCTTTAAAAAAAACTGAAATTGAAGTTAAAACTTTATTCAAAGTATAGATGTCTTCTTAGTGTTAATGTTTTCGGAAAATATTCTCTTCAACTAAACAAGTTTATTTATTTATTTATTTATATCGAAAATCATGTAGTTTAAGGTAATTTAATTCCTTATAATTTACTACAATTTGTGCTACATAGTATTCATTTAGATAATTCTCTGCTGTATAATTTTAATTAATCTTGATAGCTACTCTACAATTCGAATTTAACTGGTATTTTTTGGTATCTGGTATTACTGGTTAAAAAATTCTTTGCAATCTCGTCTGAAAGTTATAAAAGAATTACAGGTTCGTAAGGTACTAGGAAGTTGATTCCAGAAACTTATTCCCTTGACAAAAATGGATCGACTATAAGACTCAGTATGGTGGCGAGGGATAATAAAATTTGCAACGCGAGAGCTTCGAGATCTAGTAAGTTTTTCATAAAGATAAGATGGTTTACCCGTTTGAACAACTTTGTGCAAGAACATACAAGCTCTATATTTATAGAAAACTTTAAAAGGACAACCCAGAAGCTGTTGATGATGGTGGCTCACTCTATGGAATCGATTTAAATTAAAAATATATCGTACGCAGCAATTCAAGGCTAATCGAAGACGGCTCATCAAGGACTCCGACGCATTTAAAAGTAATTCCGCTCCAAAAACAAAATGTGGAAGAATGAGGGTTTTAAACAGTTTTAATTTGATGTTAATGGGAAGTATACTTGTTTTAAGTTTGAGAGTTCGTAAAGTGTTGTAAATTTTAGTACACTGAGCGTTGACTAGTGCGTCACATTTCAAATCTCTCTGAACTATTACACCTAAGCTAGTGGCTTTATCAGCAAATTCAATATTTTGATCACCAAGACTCAATGCTGGAACATTGCGTGTGTTCAAATTGTATGGGAAAAGGATAGCTTTAGTTTTGTCATGATTGATTGGCAGTAAATTATGCAAGGACCACTGGTAAATGTTTTGTAGATCGTCATTCATTAAGCTTATTGCTTCATGGCGAACAGATGTAGATTTGAACATCATCAGCAAAAAGATGAACTTTGGTATTTGAGCAAACAGTTTCTAGGTCATTAATATACAAAGAGAATAAAAGCGGTCCAAGAATGGATCCTTGTGGAACACCCGATGTAACATAAGCAGCATTAGAGTAATCATTTCCAATAGCTACAATTTGCGTACGGTTGCTCAAGTACGATTTTAGCAAAGAAATAGCACTGCGTGAAAAATTGAATTGTATAGACAGTTTTTTCAGTAGATTGACATGAGACACTTTGTCAAATGCTTTCGAAAAATCAATCATCAGAAGAACGGCGTTTTGTTTCTTATCTATCATACAGTGAATGTCGTTGATAACTTTTATCATTGCGGATGTTGTGCTATGGTTTGCTCTGAATCCAGATTGAAATGGGCTCAATAGGTCCATACTGCTTATATATGTCTGCATTTGTTTATTCACGATACGTTCAAAAACTTTAGAAAGTGTGCTTAATATGCTGATTGGACGTAGGTTAGAAATATTTTTACAATTAGATTTTTTTAAATTGGTATAATTTTGGCAATTTTCCGAGGCTTGGGATACTTCCCTGAAACTAATATTGAATTAAACAGTTCACACATGGGAGGGAGAAGTAAAGGGAGTAACAGTTTTATAAACTTCAAGGATACGCCATCATGCCCTACAGCATTGGATTTTATAGTGCTTATAGCTAATATTACGTCATTAATATCGATTGATGCAAATTTAAAGCCACTTTGGTTAAGTGGTAAAAAAGGCAATTGTGAATTGCTATTGGAGAAATTAGATACAAAATATTCATTTATTTCATTGCTTGTGTGAGATGAAACATCATTGCAATCGGATTTGAATCTGTGAATACTTTTCAGTCTTTTCCAAAGCTCCTGATTTGAATTTGCAGATTGCATTTGATTTGAGACAAAGTCTACTTTAGCTCGTTTAATTTGATTATTCACCATATTTCTTAATCGTTTATATTGCTGGAAGTTCGAGACTGATTTAGATGATTTCCATGTCCGGTATGCTAGATCTCGGTTATGCATCGATTCACGAATCTGATTTGTGAACCAAGGATTTTGCTTAGGTCGAACTCTTCTCAAGGGTACAAAGCTGTTATACAATTCTAGAATGCGATTGTTAAAAAGCTCGACCGAAATCTCAGAGTCATTAACTCGGCTACAAAAACTCCAGTCGATCTCATTAAATGTTCGTACTAAATCAGGCATATTTATACACTGCCGGCTAAAAGTTTGGGATCACCCGCTAAAAAACATGCAAATTTTGATCGTTCATATCTCAGCCGTCTTAGGACATATTGCAAATCTTCTGATCTCATTTGAAAGATAATGAGCAATAACTATTTCGGATTTATTTTGCCCAGAAATAATGTTTTAGTTTTGCACCTAAAACTTAACCTAAAGTTAGAGCATTTTCAAAAAAAAAACGCACTCAATATTCAAAGCCGATCATCTCGCGATAGGGTGGACCAAATTTCAAAATTTGAGTTGCATTAGAATCCTTATTCTATACTTCTCAAAACACAATCAAAAAATTTTGTGCAAAAATTTAAGACTGTACTATTAATTAATAAAATAGACACTTAAGTTATCGTCCAAAAGTTTGGGATCACCCCTAGTATGGTGTATCGACCAAAAGTTTGGGATCATTTTTTCAAAAACATGCAAATTTATCTCATTCATATCTTTCTCATCTAACATCGCATTGCAGGTCTGAAGGGTGCATTTGAAAGCTTAGGAATTGTTCTTTTTTCATAAATTCATTAAAAAATTATATTGAAAATCCATAACCATAAAAAATTCACAATCATTGGTGTGAATTTTCAAAAAACAATTAATTTCAAGTAAATTGTTTATGGTTATCACTTTAAAATATAATTTTTGTATGAATTTATGGAAAAACAACAATTCCTAAGCTTTCGAATGCACCCTTCAAATCTGCAATACGATGTTAGATGAGAAAGATATGAATGAGATAAATTTGCATGTTTTTGACCGATACACCATACTGAAGGGTGATCCCAAACTTTTGGACGATAACTTAAGTGTCTATTTTATCAATTAAAAGTACATTCTTAAATTTTTGCACAAAAGTTTTGATTGTATTTTGAGAAGTATAGAAAAAGGATTCTAATGCAACTCAAATTTTGAAATTTGGTTCACCCTATCGCGAGACGATCGGCTTTGAATATTGAGTGTGTTTTTTTGAAAATGCTCTAACTTTAGGTTAAGTTTTAGGTGCAAAACTTAAACATTATTTATGGGAAAAACACCTCCGAAATAGTTATTGCTCATTATCTTTCAAATGAGATCAGAAAATTTGCAATATGTCCTAAGACGGCTGAGATATGAACGATCAAAATTTGCATGTTTTTTAGCGGGTGATCCCAAACTTTTGGCCGGCAGTGTACGTGAATAATCTCTGATAAGATTATTAGCTTGAGGTATATTTCGATCAATATCTTTTGAAGAGAAAATAATGTCATGTTTAGAGAAACCACCAGCAGAAACTTGTTTAAAATTTAATATGAAGTCTGGGTTATTA
Source organism: Uranotaenia lowii (assembly GCF_029784155.1). Lineage (NCBI taxonomy): Eukaryota > Metazoa > Arthropoda > Insecta > Diptera > Culicidae > Uranotaenia > Uranotaenia lowii. The sequence goes on along the minus strand of NC_073693.1, from coordinate 153,205,705 downwards.
GTTATCATTAGATCGATAAGTGAACAACCTGTCGAAAAAAAGTGAGTTGGTGTATTATTGATGCATGAGAAGCCGTGTGATTCAATCATATCTTTGAATCGAAGGGTCGATTCGGTAGAGCTTAGTAAATTTGTATTAAAATCTCCTAAAAGAACAACGTTTTCATACGTAAGCGAAAAGTCACATATAAGATTGTTCAGAGTATCTACACAGTCGTTTCGAGGTGGGTTGTAAAAAACACCTAGGAAGAATGCTCTACTATAATGTGTTACTTCGATAAGCAGGTATTCAACTTTGTCTAAAATTTCGGTGGGGTGCAGAGACGACGCTAAAATGCTACATTTCAGGAAATTTTTGTAATATATACAGATTCCTCCCCCGCGAGAATGTTGTCTGTCGTGTCGTAATAGCTGATAGCCATCAATATACAGAAGATTATCGTCAATAGAGTTATTCAACCAAGATTCCGAAACACAGATTATGTCGACTTTACTATTTATAAAGCAAGAAGTAAGCTCATCAAATTTGCTCATTTGTCTTGCACAAATGCTCTGGATATTTAAATGGCATGTGTTTAAAACGTCCGTACGAAGGGTACAATTCATAATAGTACGAGGAATATTATAGTTACCATTATTGTCAAGGTTAATCCCGCGGCTAGCAAATATGAAATATGACTTCAGAAGACGAGAGAACAAAAAAAATTTTTTTACGCAATGTAGACCAGCTAAAAACTATTTGTGTTATTAACAATTTTTTTTTCTTTCAATCAATATTAACTATTCATGACCAGTAATTAATTCAACTAGGTATTAAAAAAAATAGCACATAATAACTTGTAAACAATGCAAAGAAGTCAGCAACATCCGTAGTAAGCAGCACAGTAAAACAGCAGCATCAGTAGGTATCTCGTACATGACTTTTAAAACGGATGAGGATTTATAGGTTATTCAGGGATAGGAGGAACCGGGGAGTGGGAAGGAATGTAGAGAAACTTAAAGGGATGTTGTTGTTTTTTTGATTACTTTCAGGAGCGGATGGATTCACAGGGATGAAGGATGGATGGGAGTCATAGGAAAGTAGTGGAAGGAAATGATTTAACTAGGAGGGGTTAATTCGAATAGTTGATTCACTGCAGTGATCAACCTAGCAGCGGCTCTCTCAGCTGGAACGATGTAGACAGATCCTTCTCTAGTGTATGTTGAGTGTATTTTTCCCGAACTTTTCAGCTTGAGTGCCTCGGCCCGTAATTTGCGAGTGGCTACCGAAAGATTTTCATTGATAAAAATCCTTCGGTCGACTTCGAAACCAATGTGAGCGAGAGACAAGTTACGAGACTTAGGCTGATGTCATGCTGAAGCAACTAGCAACGCGACCTACAACGCAACGTTCACACGACTAACCAGCTCTCATTTGATCTCCATGGAAATCGCGCAGACCTGTCATACTGGTCGCTTTGTGTAGCGCGACCAATCTGATGCCAATGTGTTTAGTAGCGCGACTAGTAGGAAATCCAATAGGAACATTGTTTTTTCTCGATTTGAAGCAGTGATTCCGGGTTTTAAGCACAATAGTACGAAGATCTGTCCGAACTTGTGATAATAAACTAAAAACTATCTTAATCGGCGAGAAAATTTTCATGAATTCTTAGTTCCGGCAAAAAAAAACAAGGAATTTTGTCGGTTCAAATTTCGGCATTCTTGCAATCCGGGTCGTGATTTGATGAGTTTTTGATGGCTCCGGAAAGAAAGGAGACGATTCAAAGCATTATCAGATGTAGAGAAGTGATGATTTGTAGGGAATTTCAAAGTGACAGGTCGCGCCAGTATGACATACCAATGCAATGCAACGCAATCTTATTGGAACGTTGCGTTGCGTTGCGTTGCTAGTTGTTTCAGCATGACATCAGCCTTAAGATATCTCCGATAGAAGTCATCACGCACACTTCGAAATGCAAATTGCAAAAGTATCGGAGGCGAAGTGTTAATGGTTATGGGCACTCTAGCAAATCGTTTCGCGTGGATCAGTGGCAAAACAACTCCAACATATCCAAGCGAGTGAGATATTTTCTGAAGAATATCAATTAGGTTCTCGTTCTCACGATAAGGAACTCCTGAGAGCACCAGATCCGAAGCCTTTTCAATATAGTCAACTCTCACCTTGGTAGCATCGTGTTCAGCACTTATCGTTAAAATAGAGTCGGTTACCCGTTTGATCTCGTTCATACTTTCAATCTTGTAAGCCTGGACTTCATTCCGTAGAGTGTTGATTTCAGCGCGAAGATCAGCCTTCGTTTCTTGGATTTTGGTCAAAACTTGCTGGATAGCTGCATCAATCATTGATTGGATACGGCTCAGAAGATCACCAGATTCCGCAATATCCTGAGACTTGTCGAGTTCATCCCTGGACCGTTTAGGCTTGGCACCTCTCACCATGATGTGTTCGTAGTGGTGAACAGATGTCGACGCTTCGATAAATAAAGATGGCCTGACGTACCTCAAGTTCCAGATGATTTCAAAAACTTGTTTATCGAAAATACTCCTTCTTCAACTGGACACTGCAGCAAACTCGTGTTTAATAAGATACAGCACGAGTTTCAAAATAAGAATAAACTTAAATTTGTACTTAAGTCGAAGAATTACACGGGTAAAACATTGAATTTACTGGTCACAACTTTAACGCTCAACTACTCATTGCAGACACTCAGAGAATTTTTAAAAACCAAGGACCATAACGTTACAAATTTGTAAACGAATCCATAAAAAAAAATTCGATAACCGCTAAGAAATGTCAGGAAATCATTAAACTTTTTAAATTTTTCGCCCGACACACAGTACGGTGAGCAGTGGACAAAAGTCAAAATGTGACTTTATCAGCTACAGCTACCTGATTATAAACAGTTATTTCTGTTGGTTTCTTCGAAAAAAATGCACAACTTCAGCTAGTCGGAACAAATTTGCATCACAAGACGTCACTACCATGCTCGGAAATTTTATCCTGAACATTCACTATGCATGCCCAATTATGCTGAGTCGATTGGGGTCAAGTTAGTTCGAATTTCTCAAACCCTGGGTTTTAAAAAGCTTCGTTTTGGTTCAAAACTCATCCATGATTTTTAAGTATCGTTTGCATGAGTAAATTTCAACTTGTAGGTTTGTATGGGAAAATTGAATATTTTGTACTGAAAAATCAACATCATTTCTGTTTCTTCTGTGGAACCGCTAAAGGTTTTTGTGCCAATTTATAAATTATCTGAAGGAAATTTCCTGCTGAACAACTTTGTCGAAGACGAAATTATCGTACCTTATAAGGCAAAAAAGTAATTAGTTGTCTAACGGGGGTATGTCTTTTGGCATTGAAAAACAATAATATCAATTGGCAGCACTGCTTGTGCCCCGTGAAGTATTGCGTGAAAAGTTATCATGCAATACTTCGCTTAGGTGCCCTAATAACTCAGGATTTGTCATGATTTTCGAAAGATCGTACTGATGTTCTGATTTTTCCTAATTTTTGAAAAACCGGTCTCAAATGTATGGGAGCGTGGGGAATCATGGGCCACTTTTTTTCGTTGTTCCATAACTTCTTTATAATAAAAGATAAAATGAAAATAAAAAATGGTATGGTTTTCTACATTTTCATGGTATCATAAGGATTTTTTTTAAATTTTTAATAAGTTATTTTCCCCAAATTCTGACTGTTTGAAAAAAAGCAGTATTTTTTGGATTTTGAAAAATGGTGGGGAATCGTGGGCCACCAAATCCAAATTGACCAAATAACATGCAAAGTTTATGAGTTGACCCAAAACTGTGATTTCCTAATTAATTTCGTTATTTAAAAGCAATTTCAGATGATGAAATAAAAAAGAGAGCTGTGTATGATCGCATAGATTCCAAAACCTGGCTCGCGAACGTTTTGGCAAAATTTCTTATATAAAATGGACAAAATATTTTTTATAACTCTTCATTTGGCATAAGAAAACTTTGCAGATAGATAAAACGTATTTTAAGTTCTGAATGTGTATAAAAACATAAAATATTGGTGATTCAAGATGTGTGGCCCACGATTCCCCACAAGCTAAGCCCCCCATATTTTTGTTATGCACTTTAGGTTCCCCATCGATTAAGTTAGCGGGTGTTTTTTTTAATTATGTAAGTAAATATTTTAAACTTTTTTTTGCTTGATAAATAAAAGAAGCATATGATGCGTATTTCAGTCAACAGCATATAGAAATATATGCTCACGCAAAGCGACGACGATGACAGTTGGTTTGAGATTTTTATCTCAACACATATCTGAGTTATTAAAAGTGGCCCACGTTTCTCCATGGCCCACGATACCCCACTCTCCCCTACTAAATCTTCCTGATTTTCAAAAACAAAATCTAAATTGCATTTGAATTTATATTAAAATTATCAAGATATCGAACAAATCTGTAATAAATAGTTTAACCGATAATAATGTTCGGTTTAGATGATATTTAAATGGTGTTTTTTTTTCATATAAACTGCAAGCCAGCCAAGATTTTGCTCGCCTTAGTGCATAAATTAAGGCGTGTGTTTCGCCTTCATTTATGCAATTAAAGATGAATTTGTAGTGTCCTGTAAAATCCCAATTTTTTCTTCATAGTACCCTGATTTTTGACAAAATCACCTGGCATCTCTGCGCTAGGCACCCAGCAGTGATGTCAATTGAATTTATTGTTTTTCAATGCCAAAAGACCTGCCCCTATTCAACACCTAATAACTTATTTGTCTAATAAGATACGAAGTTACGGTCTTTGACAAAATTGTTCAGTAGAAAATTTCCTTAAAAGAATTTTTAAATCGACACAAAATCTCTAGCTGCCTCGGTTCCACAGAAAAAAAAAACAAAATTGAGGTAGTTTTTTCAGTACAAAATATTCAATGTTCCCATACAAACCTAAAAATTCAAATTTATTCATGTAAACGTTACTTTGAAGTTCTACAAAAAATCATGGATGTGTTTTGAACCGAAGCGAAGCTTTTTAGATTCTTAACAAACACCCCCCCCCTCCCGTTTTGATAAATTTATAAATTACCCCAAATCGACTCAGTCTAATGCCCAGCCCAATTGCGTTTTTTTTTGCGATAACAAAGTTATTTGCATTTTACTGATGAACCTTTCCACAACATTGGAATAAGAATTTTACAAAAAAGGACCACTGCAGAAAAATTAAAACCAAAATAATTTTTAATCAAAAAGAAGGTTTGATGTGGTTGATAATAGCAAATCTTCCAAGAAAGTTAGAAGACATTTTGCGTTTAATATTTTGAAGCAAACTTAGGCCAAATTCCTGTACCTATCTATGTAGCTATTTTCTACATTTTACAATCTCAGTAGCAAGAACTCATGTTCATGAAAGCAAATTAATCGAAAAAAAGTTGAAAAATCATCTAATGTTTTGAGCAATTATACATGGATTTTGGGGGTTAAAAAATCAGAATTTAGTAAAAAGTTGAAAACATATTTAAACTAGTATATGGGATCACCGCACTGTGCGACGCTCAGTGATACCAGTCTTTTCTCAAATAAAATGTATGATATCTTCACTAATCTTCAGACGTAAAAGATAATAAGATAGAATAATGTCAAATAGCCTTTTTGGAGAAAAATATGTGTCCGAAACGTAACGCGGAAACAAACGAGCTATCTCACTAAACGATAAATATTAAAGTTTAAAAGATATTAAAATACTAGGCTCCTGATAAATTTTCCGCAGCTTTTAGCTTTTTGAAAAGTTTTTTAGATTTCCGCAAATGCCTTTTCTTAGGTAAGGTTTTTGAGTGTTAATCGAACAAAGTCTGTATACAATTTATCAGTATATTTTTGTAATCTTACGCTAACCTATGAATATGATCCACCGTCGCCCCAACGTATCCACCTCAGTACCAAAAAAGGTGGTCAACCAAAATGGAATTATGGCAGGTTAACGGGAGAAGACAAGCAGACAGGCAAAGTCCCACCAAACGACCTACCCTATCTCTCCTGTCAGCATCATATCATCATACCTACCCATCGAGAAAGGTTACGCGTTTAATTGCTCTGCAGCAACAGTACAGCAGCAGCACCAGTAAAATGCGAACGAGAGGCTGTTCCATGTTGTGGGAGCTACAGTCTGAAGGAAAATCTTCCGGAAAATAGCCCTCCCTCAGTTCTAGAGCGAGACCGAGAGCAGCAGGAGAGTTATCACAAATTATTAGAGAGAATTCTTTGGTCAGCATCTGATGGAGACGCTTGGTGGTTGATACGCGTGACGCAACAATTTAATATTCCGCGAGATTCTCCCGTGCTATCAGTAGGAACGACATACCTACAAGTTGATACCCGTTTCGGGAAATTTGGCTATCGGTCGGCGGTATGTTGTGAAGTTGTGACACACGAGGAGGTTAAATAATATCAGTTCAGTTCGGTTTCGGGAGTCAAATCTCTAGAGCTGTTGCTTGGCGTGGTGAGACTCCAAGAGATTGACCGCAGAAGCGGCGCTCTCTCGTTGCTCTTCTGGCTCTGCTGATACTGTTTTCGGGGTCCTCTAGTGTTGTGAAGGACTGATATTAGTTTTACAACACTGCTGGCCACCACCACGAGACGGCTAGGAGACTTTGTTGCTTACTGATACTAGTTTGCATTTGATTTTTCCCTTTCGGAGCAGCCAGCTCGGATTGACTGTCAAACGGGGACAAATCGCACAACTATGTTATAGTTAGTAGCTGCTCGGAATTATGTCCAACCGGTCGTGCTACGGTCTACGGTCCGTTCCCTTGGGTCCCTGAACGGGTGTCGGTTGTGAGCTTTTTTCGGATAAAAATGGTTGGTTGTTATTTTCTCGCTGTAGCGAGATCTCGCCCTTCATCGAATTCGTGATGTGTGTCTGAATGGGATAATGTCACGCTATGTAGTGTGGAAAATCCGCCGGGGAATACGCTAGTTGTGGGTGTCTGATGGATGAAAAAATAGTGATTATTCTTGGCTCTCCGTTGAAGATGTGCTTGTGAGCGAGCGAATCCGTTCAATGCTGTATGGGAAGCAGGACCCACAACATAGTAGCGGATTCAAGTGGAGAAGAAATTAGTGTGTAGTTACGTAGTTACGCGGGTGCTCGGATTCCTGAGGGTATTCTCGGGATCAAAGATGGGGTATTCAGAATTTTCTTGGGCCCTATCATCATCAGTATACGTGCGTGAAGTCGGAGAGTTGACCGTGAAATTTCGTCCATTTTATACGGCATGTGCATTTTTCGATACTCCTTAGCATCGTGGAAGAGTCTGATTCTGTTTATCGGCAGCTGAAGCTTTGCTCTGTGTTTTGCGATAGGGCGTGGAGTGTGAAAAACCGTGATATCAAGCTTCGAATTTTTCTGTACCAAGCCATTTTGTGGTGTTCATTGTCGCTAATATTTTTTCTCGGTGAACAAGATAAATATTTTCATGTTTTGGTCAATACGATAAATACCAGCTAGAGTTTCATACATCAAATTCGGTGTTGAAAAATTTCAAATATACAATGAAAATAAATCGTGTGATGGATGTACAAAATACACCATCTCAAAAGTGACGCCAGGAGCCTCCATCAGAAGAGGACTCAGAAGAAGAAAAAAGCAGAAAATTGAATTTACCAGAGCAGCAGAGTGAAGAGCAGCAAACTTTCGCTCTCGGAAGGTGCAAATGAAAACGAACGAAATTTTTCACCCACTTATTTTTACGAGACCTACCTACCTACTGAATTGTTGTGGGTTTTCCAACCTATCGACGATACTCAAATTAAGCCTCGTTAGAAAAATCTATATGCATATACTAAACTGAGTAATCGAGTAAACAGCCCATGAGTACACATTACACCTTGGCCGGACCAGTCAAGCTCAGCTTAAATGGCAACAGAAAAGAAAAAAAAAGGCCAATCAACAACATCATCAGCAACAGGAGCAGCAGCAATTCGCTCATCTTAAAAGTGCCACACTCTGGAAAATATAATCCACTTTATACTTCACGTTCGGGTTATACGATAAAACATGGATTATTACCTAAATCGAGCAACCGAGAGAGAGAGAGAATGAAATGTTTGGGGCGGGTTTTGAGCCGCCGAAGGGGGATTTCGATATCCATCACGGTCCAGTGGATCAATCAATGAAAGTAATAAAACGGTCATGGAGACGCACGATCGCAATCCCTCCTGCTATAGTCATCGTCGTCAACTCGGCGTATCATCAGGGTAGCGGCGTCTTGTTTTGATTCCTACGCTTTAAAAAGACTGTCCGAATAAGTTTGCTCCTTTTTTAAATTGAAAGATCTCTTAATCTTTCGTTCATGGCTTAGGTTAATTATTCTGAAAAAAAAATCTCACACCTGATCTAAAAAATATTAAAACATGTAGGTACCTTACCTTACGTACTCTTTATTCAAACATCGAACAGAAGAGTTATTTTGATGAGTGTTCTACATTATTTCCGTCACCATTACGTTTCTAAACGTGTATGAGATTGTCGGAATCAGCCGGTTTTTTTTGCTGTCATGACTGACTTCAACCCAACGTGGAGCATGTGTTCTGTTTTTTTAAATTCCGATGGGAAACGCTACCCCGGTATTTAATGTTATGTAATTGAAAAAAAAAGTCTGCACAAGGAAACCACTCCCGATCAATCATGCTTAGGCGTTGGGCTTTTCGAGGAAGAATATTCATAGGCCGAAATATCTTTTCTTAAGCTTACCGCAGGGGAAAAACAGATTCATATTCGTATCAATTGATAAGCTTAGCAATGTGATGGATCTTGATGCTATAATATTATACGCTGCAATAGAGAAGAAAACCGTTGTTTGTTTTTTGTTTCAATAAATGATAATTGGGTTGGAAAACGTTCACCATCGTTTTTTTTTATCGATGAGTCTCGTCTGGAAGACGTCAAATTCTGATTCTTCAAGTCTACATTGGTGTCGAAAACCACAACGCTTATGAAAAAATGTCAAAATGAAAATTCAAACTGATACCACATAAATATGGAATTGAAAATACAAAAAAAAAACAACATCCGTAGGTATTTGAGTGTGGCCCTTATTCTTGAAGTTTCTGGAAACTTATCTCCCAACCCTCAAGCCTGATTCAATCAATAATACAAACAATGCTGGCAACATTCTAACTCATTCAGATAATTTTTGAGTGACCCTCAAAGACCTTAAAATTGTTATGGAACTTCCTATGGAAAAGTGCAAATTTCCATTAACTCTTTAATGAATAGTGTTGTTTTAAAACAACACTAATCAAAATCCATATATCTCGGAAACGTTTTGATATTTTTAAGTGATGTATTGACAAAAAATATTTTAGAGATTAAAAGCATTTAGGCTATGGTATTTTCATTACGATATTTTATGTATGTGTGAGATATTAAACAAAGTATGCGGAAAAATTGCAAAAATCTTTTTTTTTTTTTGAAAAAAAGTAGTTTATGTAAAATTGCTGTTATTTCTATAGATTCTAACACATATTTTAATCTCAATCAATCACAAATACCTTCCTGCACTCAATTAAAATAGTTTGGAAGAAATTTGCAAAATCGTATTTAATAGAATTTATGAATTTATGAAATTATTTTTCAACTTTGACTTATGGCCCGTCAAAATTGGAAAATAATAATAATCAACGACTTCAAACCTGTTCAGCTGTGTTATTCGATTTAGAATGTCATTATATCACTGAATCAATAAGTGCTATTCTCATTTAAAAAACATGCATTTCGGGGTTAAAAATCAAAATTGTTTCTGGCAACATTGTCAAACCCAGAAAACTTTTGAGCTGTCAAAGTTTTCAGCTGTTGCAAAAAATTTAAAGCGTTTCACCCTTTAATGCATGGCTTTTTTTAAATGGGAATAGCAGTTAACAAACTTTAAATCCTTTTTTTTTGTTATTCGGAGTTGGAACACCGCATGAGGTAAAATTAAAAATAACGCAAAAAACAAATTGGAAAAAATGCACGAAATCTTGTATATAACTAAATTGATAGTACACAATTGCACAAAACCTATAAATCAAGTAATGTTTTGAGTAAAAATTTTGATAAAACTCCCATCTTTCCCAATTCGTTTTTTGCTTTTGCAATCTCTCGGATATTTGATACATTTTTTCGAAATTTCCATAAAATGCTTAAAACTTTATTCATTCCCCCTTCATGTTTTTTGAAAATTTCGAATAAAAGGGGGGAGGCTTGCCAATAGAAGAAATTGATATTTGTTCTAGCCTTATTGATTCAGGATATAATTACATTTTGTTCGAATAATACAACTTGTGGTAACGGTGCTATATGCTCGGAGCCTGGACTTAGAATGACGAGGTGGTATAGATCATGCACTTACCAGACTGTGTGAGGGTTGATCAGCGAGGGCGTACCTGTGAGCGTGGGAGTAGAGTATATTCAATTATGTTTATACTTACACAGAGTAACTCTACCACATCCCCCTTTCTCTAAAGAAAGAACAGAAGTTATTATTTACTGATAATTGACAGAATTATTTAGTTTTGTCTTTGACTCGATTTTAAATTATTTTGATTATGTTTGACGAATTATCATTTAAAATATTTCTGTTAAAGCAAACAATCTTAAGCTTAATATTTGTGATTTTGTTCAACGCGATGGAATCTAAGTATCACGATGACTTTCAATTTCTTGTATATTTTAGTAGCCGTGTTTATTATACTCACGTCATACATTTTATGATAAAACAATAAAATTATTATTTATATTATGTACCGCTTTTAACTGATTGCAGATTAAACCTGTTTCTAATAATTTACAGCAACATTAAATTATCTGCTCTCTTCTATTGCGCATTCTGAACTCATCCAACTTTTCGCTTAATGAATATGTAAAGATTTCGTTCTAGGTATGAGGATAGTTCATCAGTACGTTATCTCCCTTTTTTTGTACGTTAGAGATCGTCATTCCGTTTCATTAGACTGTTCGAATGTTTTTCTATTCAATCTGGATCATCAAACTCTGTACTTGAAGAGGATATTTCTATATTTCAAATAATAAAACTGTATGATGCGTAGAGAGAAACATTCTAAATACTGTTATACTAAGTTCTTGTGTTCAACCAATGTAAAGAACATTCTCATATTGTTAAGGATTAAACTATCTTGGCGTTCCACGTTTCCATTGGCTTGTGAACATTATTATAGAGTTTAGTCCAAATGGAAATTCTTTTACGAAACTTGCAAAACTTCGAGTTTAGCATTTAATAAATTCTCACACAGTTTTACATTCCCTTGTCTATCCCCAGTTTGCTAGATAAAGATCGATAATACCTTGGGTCAGGACGATCTGGAGTTTGAACAAGATGACGTCCTTCTCATTTTTTTCTCCAGATAATCCAGAGCTCTTGTCGATATTTGGTCACTAGCCCTGGTCTCTTAGGCATCATTTCATGCTCGACTATTCCAAGTTGCTTCTTTCGACTGAGCATACAGTTACGTAATGTTGTACAAATCACATGTAGAAATTAACGAATTAGGAAATTGTTTGCACGATTGCATCTCTAGCAGATTGAAAGTTCAGCTCTTATTTGAGTTTGTTTGTATTGCCTGCTTACCTTCAATAGTATTCAATAGTAAATGGAATTCATTTTATTTTATAAGTTTGGTTTTCGTTGTTTTGGTTTTGATCACCTTACGTTTCTATGGATTTTCTTTGATTGTTATTTTTCGGTGATTTATTTAATATGAAATTAAAACTTCTGTTTTTTTTTTACGTTTCGGCCTACTGAGCTTCAGCTATCTTAAGAAAAACTGTATTTAAAAAAACTGAAAAGTAATAAATTTTACGATTTTTCAAAATTTCTAATGCACACTATCTCGAAACTCGCAACTTGTTTCGCCGCGTGTTTCCCTAACTTCTGTCTCTTAATATTTGACATCGACTCCAAGAAGATGCTCTAGTCAGCCGTCGTCCCGGTTTGCTTCAAATTGATTCGTTGTCGGTTTGAAGTTTGATTTTGGGAAGAGTCGTCGGTACCAAAGTTTTGATAGCCCTTTTTTTTTAGCTTCTACACACTGGTTCTTTGTTCCAAGTCTCTTAAGCCATTGCGAACCAAACACAAGATATCTCATTTTTATTCACTCGCCGCAAGTGTGCTACACTTAGAAGCATAGTTCAAATGTTTTTATTTTATCATTAAACTTTCTTCGACAAAATTAAACACCACACCCCCCCCATCTCAAAGCAGCTAAATTTGTGAAATTTGGTTTCTATGATTTCTGAGATAAAAATAGAATGCCGAATTTCGGTCTTTCTCGGCTATGATTTTGAAACGCGGTCCGTAAAGTGTTAATTGTTATAGTTCATACTCAAAATGAATCTGCGTTTCTGATTCGAGATATCCTGTTGACGACTTGATTGTGAACGCAAGTAGGTAACTGATGTATTATTATTTAGAAACGGGCAGTTGAGCGACTTGTAGCAGGGTCGATTTTTCAAGAACGAATTAAATGCTTTAAGATGATATTTTTTTTTCCTTCAAACTTTCAAATAAATGCCTCTTATTTCTTATAATGTCTATCGGTTAAGAATCAACTTTTCGTTGCGTAGCTCTAATAACTTGATGTTACTGTTTATTTATGTGTTCATTAAATTAGAAATAGATCTTCTTTTCAGTTTACTTTTGAATAGTCACTAGCTTTTCTGTAAAGCAAAGTCATTAGAATCGTAATATTTAATTTATTAACTCCTGCAAGCCACGATTTTAGTTTGCTTAAGTTTGTTAAAAATTTGGAACTTATTATCCCGAGGAGACTAACACGTTATTTCTATGTGGTTCTAGGATGTCGACGAGATAACAGAAATCTTTTTTTTTTTTCAAGGAAGCCGTTTCTATTATTTGAACTTTAGAATAAAATAAAAACGATGTTGTTGAATTCTGTTAAAATACACTCCATAATTTTTTTTTTTTTTTTGAATTCAAGTACATTGTTCCGAACAATAACCTGGTTTTGCCGAAAAGAACCCAAATCGTAATTAAATCCGTTTTTTTTTTTTTCAGTACATTGCACATCTTCCAAAATTAGAATTTTCTATGAATTGTATGGTGAAGATCCTGTTCCTCAATTAGGTTACTGTTTAATTATTTCCCATGTCTAACAATCAATCAATTTTCAATGCTTTCTTCATTCAGGGAATGTCAGTTCCCTGTTTATTTTGCTATCGATTCAGAACCTTTTTCTTTTTTTCATATACCTCCTTCAATTTCAGACATATTTGACCCACCTCTGAAACATTTCGAATAGAAGCTTTTATTTTACATCTGTTGGATTTATTATTTGAATATTCTAGTCTTCAGTCGGATATTTGATTAGAACTAGATTCAATTAACATCTATACATACTTTTCTTTTAAAATACCTGTCACAGTGCTTGAAAGTCATACTGTCATTTGCTGTTATACTGAATTTTTTCTGATACATTAAAAATTTGAAATTTTATGAGTATAAACATTTCCAAAATTCATTTTTGACATGTTGCAAAAATCGTATTAGTTTCTTGAAAAGAACAAAAGCTTTTAACAGGGCTCTTAGTATTTCTATTTCTAGATTGACATTTGCAAATAACTTAAATAAAATATTAGCTGTAAATTCTTGACTACTTGGCAAAATACTGGTATCAGCAAGTTTTCTTTTTTTTTCCAAATCTAAGACTGAAGTCAAAGGAATTCATCGACGAAATCTTAGTTTTATTTAAACAAAAGGGTCTTCAAACCTTCTTTGCGTAATTTACTCCTTTTCTTTAACATTATGTCATACCTCACCTTTCCGCATTTAGTTAGAACATGTAGTTTTGCATGTTTCAGAAACTAAGTACTATTGTTGAAGGGTCAATTATTTTATTCACAACTATTTCTTTTTCCAAGTTATAAGTTTCTGCCTTTCATTCATGCTTTAGGACATTGTATCTGGTTTTTCAGAACAATTGTGATGATTTGGACTGAAATGCCCTTCAATTTTTTTTTTTTTTAGATAATAAACTTTTTTTTATAAGTATCAAAATTCCCGAGAAAGTACAACATTTATTAGTATTAACTATTAACCTTCAAACCAGTTTATGCACGTTTCCTTTTCTTTGTAATCCAGAAGCTGGCAGATGGACGACTCTTAATTATTACAATTTGTTAGAACTATAACTTGGAATTGGGCTTACCGCTAATTTTTCTATTGGGTCGCTTGGTATTTTCAATTTGAATATATTTTGTCATTCATTTTTTTTTTAACTCCATTCAACTGTATCACTCATTCAATGAATTTCAAGATACAAAGCCAATGTCTTAAAAAAATGAAGTGAATTTAATCACATCTACACCGTAGATCGGAACGTTTCGGATGAAAGAAATTCTTTTTTTTTTTTCAAAACCTGAAACACCAACATCATAAGAGCTTTCGAATAGTTGAATGCAAACAGAAAACCGTAAGCATTCCAATCAGATCAAACCTTCCCAATAAGACGATTTAACGTCAGAAACAACCCAATCACCAAGGGCTTTTCTTCAAAGTCAATCTTCTACTGTATTAAAATAGGTTACCTATACAACAACTCATTTAAGAGATCTTCACATGCATAACAGCATCTTACTAGTGTATTGAAACACAGCTCAAACTTGAACTCTAGCCAGTAAATTTAACCACCAACACCTTTTAGTCATTTAAGACTCTCTCTTCTCCTGTATAGAGCAATCAAATCATACCGATCATACCAAGCTTACTGGCCATAGCTTGTCAGTGTATTGAAACACATCTCATCCAGTTTGGATGCTCGCTCGAAAGTTTCTCACCTTCACCGAGAGATTCCGCTGGATGTACGAAGCTGCATGAAAGCTATCACTCCGTCTCTCCAAAGCTTTCGATGTTGATGATCACCTGATCGTCGCTGTGTTGTACGTACAACACATGCATAAAGTGTCGAGATGATTCCGTTTTCATATGTATTGATCAGTTCTTCCTAAAAGTTTACTGCCAGCTAGTTGAAATAAGACAAATATAAGTGCGGCAGGCAGGCTTCGGACGGCTCCTGAGGTGTCACTCATAAGTGCAAGAGCAAAGCTTCACAAAGAGGAGTGGAACCCACACTCTTGTGAGCGCTAAACCGCACACACTCTGCTCAGCTTCCCGAAAAATAAATCTTCGACACTCACTTGCATGAGTGATGTGTGCTCCGTCAGTGTAGCTCTTAGAGCGCGCTCTTAGTGAAATGAAGTGTGTTTTAGGAAACCGTCCTTCCAATCATGTGCGTACCAAAAAAAGACGTTCATTAATGGAATACTTTAGGCAGCGCTTTGAAAGCAAAGCGTGCAAGTGGTTGGTGCCGAGGTTCAAATTTCATGAATTTATGTAATGTAAATTTACTCAATTTCATATATCTACATTATTATGACAATAGATGAATGGGGAAAATTTCATTATCAAATAAAAAAAAACTTGTACGTTCATTTTGATGATTATTTGATGCCATATGACTTAGAAATTGCATAAAACACTGCACTGCTATTTTTTCATATCTCTGGGGGAATCATATGGAATGTTTAAGAATTTCACAACTCGCTGAAAATCACAAAATTCTTTTTTTCCATAAGGGTTGTTCGAAAATATTTGAATCTATATATAAAATTCAACACAACGAAAAATAACATCGAGTTTCAAGCAAAATGAAAATTTGATCTCAAAGATAAAAATAAAAATCTTTCGAATAACAAAATAAGCAAAATTTTGAAAACAAAAAAGACTTATAAACATTACGCAATACCTTAAGTTGGTAGTTTTTACCTTATAATCATAAATAAAGTTTTGCATTTTGGTTTTAATCTTTGTGTTATCTATCCATCTTGTTGAATTAATGAAAAATTCAGGATAAAATTGATAAAAACTTGGGTAATTTTTGAGAAAGTTTTAATAAAATTGGTAGGCATCTACGTTGCACTGAGTTCATAAGAAGTCATTTTCGAATTACTAAAACCCGTAGGTCTCAACAAATTCGTTGCAGAATTTTAAAGTAACGATTACAAGAGTAAAGTTATATATGCAGGTTTGTATGAAAAAAATTTAAATTTTGTTCAAAATAAGAAATATATTTCTCTCTTCAGCCGAGCCATCTTATCTTTTTTCCGATTTTCAAATTCTCTAAAGACATTTTTTCTACTCAAGATTAAATCTATAATGTTAGTTGCTTCACAAATCTAGCATATGTATTTGCGTTAGGATGGCAGCCAAATGGGTCAAGTCGAATTTCGAAAACTGCTCATAAACATTTTGTGGATTGGCCCAAAAAACTAACCTTGCGAAATTTCAACTCATTCGGTCTTATTTTGGGGTGCCTCACAGCGCTCAAATTTATGGTTTGCTGCCCTCAAAAATCTCCTAGGGGGGGACCAGAGAAAACAGAAAAAATCGAAATTTTAATTTTGATGCCAAAAGACTTAAAAATCTTGAAAAAAATTTACTTCATAATTTAAAAAATCACGTAATTTGGTTTGTATTTAAAAAATTTTTCTATTAGTAAAAATGTAATTTAAAAATCCCAAAATATCTGTTTTTTCCAAGGCTTGCAAACAAACAGCTCTCATGATAAAACCAAAAAGCATTTCCAAGCAAACGGGTTGTTGAATGTAAAAGAGCTATTTTTTCACTTTGTATATGTATAGTTATAGTACTATTTTTATAGTAATTTGGTGATAAATTTATGATTTAAAAAAAGGACTTTTCGAAGAGTAAGACCGTATTGGACAAATGGATAGGAACCCTATCACATGGTTAACTTTGAATGAAAATGGAAATAGTGGGAGGGCCTAGAGGAATGTGTGAAGGTAAAATTTCGTTTGTATTTTGTAGCTCAAACTATTTAGCAATTATTTTAATTTTTGCCCCTAAATGTATGCACCATAATAGTTCTATTTTTGATTAAAAATGTTTAAAAGCAAGGTAAAATTTATAAACAAGCATTTGTTAATATTATAAATGATATTTTTTTATCCTTTATGATCAAGAAAACTCGTTAAAACCGTCATCAACTTGTTTCTGGAAAACATTTTGGGCATTACTAGTATATGCTAGTGTTGGTATTCGTATTGATTTTATTTCATGAATCCAAAACAAATCTTGTTAATAACACCCTCGCTCGACACTAGATAGCGGACTGAAAAACTAACTTTCAATGTTCAATCAGCACCACTATACTGCAGATCACTTATGCTACCTTTCCCACCGTGGGGGAGCAATTTAGTTTCACCCGGTGAAGAACATTCAGATAGGTTCTAGGCGTGACTCGTTTGGTTTGTTGTTTGATAGAGACTTATATTTTACCAAAGTGTATTATACCTATTATATTATTTTCATTAATTCCGGCTTGATGTTATTATCTTTTTGATTCATTTTCGAAAAACAGCAGCTATGAACCAAAGCGAACAGCACACGACGTATTACAGGACACGACACTTAACGTTTTTACTAACGGAAAAAGGAATTAAATTTACCTTTTTTGTCGACCGGTTTCGGGCTCGATGTTGCCCATCTACAGGACGATGTCCGACTGACTAGATGAAGGAAAAACACTAATACATGTTCATACTATCCAATAGTATTCGTCGAAGGGTGGTCGGGTTGTTGAAAACTTGGTTTGAGCAGGTTGAAAAGCGGTGATATGATTGGAGCCTCATCCTCGTTCATAAGTGGCCTTTCCGATGTAGTGATATACATGGATTCCCATGCGTTTAAATGTGACGCTTTGCGTACACATTTTTTGAACTTAACCTTTCCCCAATCTATGTGATGATTAAGTTCTGACGCGTGGGCAGCTACACTTGATTCGTTGCTCCTGTTGTTATCTACTGCGTTTTTGTGCTCTTTGATTCTGGTTCTGAATTTCCGTCTGGTTTGCCCAATATAGACGGCCGGGCAGTTTTGACATGGAATCTCATAAATTCCAGATCTCTCTTCCGGTAGCACTTTGTCTTTTAGAGAAACCAGTCGATCTTTCAAAGTGTTTGAACTTTTGTAAGCCACTTTCAGACCATGTTTAGAGAGAATCTTACTGATACTATTTGTCAGTGGTGGGTGGTACGGCAGGCTGACTCTTTGGGATTCATCTCTTTCTGGTTTGAATGTGGTTGCGTTGCTACGGAGCTTTTTTCTTTCGTGTTTTCGGAGGATTTTGCTGACGAATTCTTGATCGTATCCGTTTAATTCACCAGCCTGCAAGATTTTTTGCTTTTCTAGTTCGAATTCATGGCTCTCCATCGGTATGTTGTACAGACGGTGGGCCATCGAATGAAAGGCAGCTTGCTTTTGCGCTCCAAAATGGTTTGAATCAACCGTAATATAGCGATCTGTTGACGTGGGTTTACGGTAAATTCCGAATTTCACCGTGTTATCTTCTTTTCTAGAAATTTGCTGGTTTTGAACAACCAGCATAGTTCGATTAAATTTACCGTCGAAAAAGAAGTTGATGGGAAACTTCCATTCCTCGACCTGTTAATTTCTAGAAAAGAAGATAACACGGTGAAATTCGGAATTTACCGTAAACCCACGTCAACAGATCGCTATATTACGGTTGATTCAAACCATTTTGGAGCGCAAAAGCAAGCTGCCTTTCATTCGATGGCCCACCGTCTGTACAACATACCGATGGAGAGCCATGAATTCGAACTAGAAAAGCAAAAAATCTTGCAGGCTGGTGAATTAAACGGATACGATCAAGAATTCGTCAGCAAAATCCTCCGAAAACACGAAAGAAAAAAGCTCCGTAGCAACGCAACCACATTCAAACCAGAAAGAGATGAATCCCAAAGAGTCAGCCTGCCGTACCACCCACCACTGACAAATAGTATCAGTAAGATTCTCTCTAAACATGGTCTGAAAGTGGCTTACAAAAGTTCAAACACTTTGAAAGATCGACTGGTTTCTCTAAAAGACAAAGTGCTACCGGAAGAGAGATCTGGAATTTATGAGATTCCATGTCAAAACTGCCCGGCCGTCTATATTGGGCAAACCAGACGGAAATTCAGAACCAGAATCAAAGAGCACAAAAACGCAGTAGATAACAACAGGAGCAACGAATCAAGTGTAGCTGCCCACGCGTCAGAACTTAATCATCACATAGATTGGGGAAAGGTTAAGTTCAAAAAATGTGTACGCAAAGCGTCACATTTAAACGCATGGGAATCCATGTATATCACTACATCGGAAAGGCCACTTATGAACGAGGATGAGGCTCCAATCATATCACCGCTTTTCAACCTGCTCAAACCAAGTTTTCAACAACCCGACCACCCTTCGACGAATACTATTGGATAGTATGAACATGTATTAGTGTTTTTCCTTCATCTAGTCAGTCGGACATCGTCCTGTAGATGGGCAACATCGAGCCCGAAACCGGTCGACAAAAAAGGTAAATTTAATTCCTTTTTCCGTTAGTAAAAACGTTAAGTGTCGTGTCCTGTAATACGTCGTGTGTTATTTGTGTAGCATAAGTTTTTACGTTTAGCACAACCAGTAAAATGAGTGAAAGCGAACAGCACCATCAATTAATTACTTGGGCGCACATTGTGTACACCTTAGGAGGACTCTTTAGGTGACGCTCTTATAGAGTGCTCATTTCAATTTTGAGTGTTATGTGAGTGACGAAAAACGCTCTCTGTGTGTATAGTCACTCCGCTCCAATCGACCACTTTTGCTCCGCTCACAACAAAATTTAAAGAGCGGAGCTGATTGTTACACCGCTCTTGTTGGGCTCTGAAAAGAGTCCGAAGCCTGGCGGCAGGCACGAAATATCTGGGCTATTATGAACTTTTTTTTTTTTATTATACCAAGAAACTATTATTGGACATAATCTGTTCAAGAGTGTGTCTTATTCAGAACTGTTGAAACAAAGTTTTCAGTGGTTTTGTGAAAGATTGTAGTACTAGATTGCTATCAAGATATCTTAACTCTTGAACAGAACAGAACCTTGCTTTAATTTTCTCTTATGTATGGCAACATACCTGTACTTGCAGATTGGTTGGTTTTGGTGTGGGTTTAAATTGAGCAGTTCAATTTTCAACATTAACTCGCACACCTATACATTTTCTCGCTTTCTTAGCAGACAATTTTTCACTCGATGCATCTTCCGAGAAACTCAAAATGGAGTATGTAAGCATCATAAGTGGATTCTCGAAGCACTTAACTTTTTTTTCTTTGAGTGAAACAAAAGTCCCGTTCATTAGATTGTACTTTTTATCATTTTTCTATGCATTGCTGGTACAATCTTCTTGAACAAATATGCAATTTCATTTTCATCCGAAAACCTCATATTCTTTTCACATCACGTATTTAGATTTTAGCACAATTTTTCTGACCCCTTTTTTTATGGTGTATTAGATGGATTTTTTTTCACTGAACACTTGCATTGTGTTTATTGTGTAACATGCAATTTTCCATCCTTTTGCTTATTTTAAAGATTCCCATAATTTCACTTTTAATTTCCTTGAAATTCACTACCCCACCAAGATTGCAATCAATATATAAATTTCCACACAAACTCTTAATGACATTTTTTTTTGCGCGATTTCTTGGAAAACTCACTACGCCATCTAATAAATGATGATCCGATCTGGTTTTTGTTTCAATTTCTTTTTATCAACCTTTAAACAATGCATTATAAACATGCAACTAGAAATCGAAATTTCTCAATTTCACTTTTTACCGATTTTCGAGCGCACGCGATTTTTCAGTTCTACCCGATCGTCGCCATTTGTGGTAACGGTGCTATATGCTCGGAGCCTGGACTTAGAATGACGAGGTGGTATAGATCATGCACTTACCAGACTGTGTGAGGGTTGATCAGCGAGGGCGTACCTGTGAGCGTGGGAGTAGAGTATATTCAATTATGTTTATACTTACACAGAGTAACTCTACCACACAACTAAACAGGTCAAGCCTTTCGCAATTGAGATTAAAAAATTGTTAGAATTTGGAAATTTAATAAAATAACAGCGATTTTCCAAAAACTACTCAAAAAAATAATTTGATATTTGAAATTTTTCCGTATACTTTGTTTAATATCTCAAAAATACATTGAAATATCGCAAAAAAAATACCATGGGCTCATTTCTTTTAATTTTTAGAATATTTTTTTGTGAATACATCATTAAAAAATATCCACGCGTTTGCGAGGTATTTGGATGATCTATTCCGAAACCTACAATCTTCACATTATTCAGGTTATAAAGTTTTACAATCGTGCCAGAAAAAAATATTTGTAATGAAAATGTTTTACTCTTTGTTTACACAAATTTCTTAACTTCAAGGCATCTGAGGGTCTGACTATTTTTGGTTTACTTTTTAGAACCGATATACCGTTGCGTTAAAAAAAGAATGAAATCGCGCAGAGCAGCGCACAAACTTCCAAATTTACAGAATCAATGCCATTTTTTTTAACAGTTGACCTTTTTTATGAAACTTTCACACATAGATAAACTTATAAACTTTTTACTCAATGAGTTTCGAACATTTTACGGGCACTAAAACCGGAGATACAGCTATTATAGTAAAATAAATTGGCTGTAACTTTGTCAAATTTTACGTTTTCATCTCAAAATTTAGTGAGATTATGTAAAAAGCGCACATTCTAGTATGTGGGCAATTTGTTCAAAATCGATCTACGCGATCATAATAAGTTGAAGCGGTTTTAATATGAGGTTGGATTCGGGGTAACAGGTGATTTCATTCCTATGGACTGGATGTATGATTCCATACCTCCATAGATACAATCTATAGGTAAAACTACACAAGTCAAACTATCGATATCATCTTCGATCATAGTAAAATTGAAATTTGCATGAGTTTAAAGCATTTTGAGAATAAAAAAAAATCCAACTGCGAAGAATAGAACGCAAAAACATTGATTCCACACCACATGCAACCATAAAAAAAATAAGAAAATCGCCTGTTACCCCGAACCAACCTCATATGCAATCCGCTCAAATTATTGATCGATTTTGATGAAATTTAGCTAAATACTAGAATGTACTTTTTTATTTAATCTCACCCAATTTAGCGACGAAAACATAAAATTTGACAAAGCTTTGCTAATTTTGTGAGGTAATCTCAATTTTCCCCACTTTCACTATAACAGCTGAACTTCTGTTTCTAGTGCCCGTAAAATGTTCGAAACTCATTGAGCTTATAAATTTATCTAGCTTGTGTGAAAGTTTCATGAAAAAATATCAATTGTGAGAGAAATGGCATTCTGTCAAAGTTGGAACTTTGAGCCTTGGAAAAACCTTGGGAATAAGGAGTGTATTCGAAAAAAAAAAATGCAACACTTTGTTTTGTTGATAACTTTTGAATGCATGGATGAAAATTGATGAAATTTTCATTAAAATTATTTGGTAACGTAATGTTTACATGTGCAAATTTTTGTGATATTCTGTTTAGTGGTTTTTGAGATAGCGTCCTTTGAAGAAATTTTTTTGTTTGAATTTTTGAGCAACACGTGCGTCATCTATATTGCATACTTCGAAACACCCTTTTTCAAATCAAGGCGTTTTTTGGTTCCTGAAGCTTAATCTTCAAAATATTTAAAAAATTTTAAATTTAATCGAAGTTATAACAAATTTAGCCGATTGTCCTCCTTCGGCACAACAACAACATATTTGACTTTTAATCACTCCACCACCGTTTTTGCGTAATGGCAAGATTCCAGATTCAACTTAAACAGGGTATAAACTCTGAGAACCTATTAAGTGCTTTTCAGAAAAAAACAGTCACAGTGGAGTCAGTCTTCTTTGTATTTTTAGCCATTCATCGTGCCGTGTCAATCGTTATGAAAGACTGAGTAATTTCCAGTTTCCACAGATCGTTAGCATCCTCAAGTATTAGGCATATAAATTTTCAATTTTTTCTCCTTGTTTATCTCCGGGAAATATAGGCGAAACTTGTTAACGAAAAGTTTCTGTTTTAATTCAATCCATGTGACTGCTAATGATTTTGTTTTGCTGTCCGTTGCGATTTTTTTTTTTCAAAATATCGCTCAACAAGAAGTCCAAATATTTTGCGCACGATTTGACCACCGTATTCAGTTTATTTTACAGGTAGGCAGCTTTTCTACCATTTATAAATTAAATCAGTCATAATTTTAACTCAGCTAGACGAACCAGTCAGAAAAAAATGACTTTTTTTTATCACTTCCTCTATTCATATTTTCGGATTGAGCTCGACTAAAACTTTCACATTCCCCTCACTTCATGAAATCAATCATCTTCACTTTTATTTAAAACTAGCTGATCCCATACGAACTCCGTTTCGCTTTCAACTTGGAATATGTCACGAACAGTTTGTGTGAAAGTCAATAGCCAAATATTTTCCAGATGCATTTCCGAATTAATTGTAAAGTAATAATTGCAAAAATATTTAACGAACACCTCTTCTGTCGTCTGCTACTTCATTTGAAATCAGAAATTGATTGCCCGTGCCGAAAAAAAAAACGTGTAAAAATTTCGAGTCGATTGTCGCATAACAACGTAATTATTGCCTAAAAGTTAAACTCCTTTTGGTGGCCTCTTATACAATCTTTGATATCTGAAGTCGATTGTCCGTCTCTGAAAACTACCGTTTGCAAATTTTCATCCCAATCCGATGCATAATAACTACGATATTTAAAAAATATTGATAGGTTAATTTGGACGACCCCATTGCCGGCTCCTTATGCTGAATTCAATACCTGAAATCGATTGATCGGATAAGTGAATTCAATTGTTTTTCCCAAATAACTCCTTTGTGCCTATTTTCAACCCAATTCGATGTATAAAAACGGCAAGATGATTAAGATATTGAAAATTTTATATAGAGGACCCCTTTAGCCGTCCCCTTAGTTTGAATTAGATACCTCATTTTACTACAAACATAATTTCTTGGGAAGCTTGAATAGATGTGGCCTAATAGTTTTATCTTCATAAGATTAAATTGCTTTTTTATCTTTTCCATCCCTTATCTAATGAAAATATCTGTTGAAGATTATCCCACTTTTTAATATGGATGATTTTGTTGAGCATGTAGGAAACACACTTTGCATGTTTTCAATTGCATGTGTGTATTTTTTTCGCTTTTCAATTTCGCACTGTTTAATTTTGTTTACCTTAAATGTTGGAAGTTCTACTAATAGCTTTTGAAGTTATCGAAAACAAATCATCTCGAAAACACCATTTTTATATTATGAAAAAGGTTTTTAATGAGTTCTGTTTTATTTTTTTCATGGGCACAAACATCTTATTAATAGATGGAAGAATCGACCACATTGGTCATCAATGATAACTCAAAAGTTAGAAATTGGTCAGTGAAATCGAATTGGATAAAACTCAAAACCTCAAATTTTATTATCTTATCTATTTTCTAATCCCCCATCAAAATTCCAATTGAAGCATTAAAATCGCAGCCTTGAACTTATAAACTCTGAATCTAAAAAAAATTTCTTTCTCTATGAGGAATTCCAAAAATATAAAAATGGTTGACCCTCAAAGCCCCCCAGCAGCGGTAAAGAGCACTTTGAAAGCCACTACTATTCTAGCCAATATATTCCTAACAGGCTAGTTGTATTTTTCAATCAAAATGTAGGCTTATAATTGTATCCAAATATCTCGTACCGGTAGCATGTGCTTTTAACAGTAGAAGGCACAAAAAACACCCGCCAAAATTTTCACGTTCAAATTTTTAATGCTCAGCAAGCTTTGATGTGCTATCAAGTACATGTGAGCTCTGGATGGTCGTTTCTAATAGCCTGCCCATGGTGATGGTGAAAATAATCCCGCCAACGAAACAAACGGAAACGAAAGTCGGTTCAGAAAATGGGTGCCATGACTTTTTGTTCGTGGGAATAAAACCGTTGTTGTATGGCCGACCGCCTTCAAAAGGGGTCATCCAAAAATCTAAAAACATTTTTCATCATTCCTGGTCCTAATGAGCACCCATGCCAAATTTCAGCTCTCTAGCTCTTAAGGCAGCTGAGCCTATTGAAGACAAACATACAAACGAACAAACAAACGGAAATTACTTTTTATATATATAGATAGATAGATAGATTTAGCTCACGATTGGATTATCTAAGACTTGCTAAACAATTTACCATGCAAATTTGGTCAAATAGATGATTTTCAGCTGTTTTTAAGTCTCCCACTGGAACTTTTCTGAATTTTTCTCGATTTTGCTCAACAAAATTTGTCGATGATCTTCTGTATTGGACCTACCTACCTACCTAAGGGTCCAGCGCCGATTGACCGGCGCATAGGGCTGAGATAAAAGATCTCCACTGCTGGCGATCCGGAGCCAGCGTCTTCACTTGCTGCCAGCCGAGGTTCTCGTCAACTGTGCGGATTTCAGCGGCTAGACTTCGCCGCCACGAGCTTTTGGGCCTGCCTCTTCTTCGATGCCCAACTGGATTCCAGTCAAGCGCCTCTCTGCAAATCTCGTTTTCATCTCTTCGCAGCGTGTGCCCAATCCATCTCCACTTACGTTCCCGAATCTCGATTTCTAGCGCCTTTTGATGACACCGGCGATGAAGTTCAACGTTTGAGATCCAGTTGCCAGGCCACCAAGCGCGGATGATGTTCCGCAGGCAGCGATTCACAAAAACTTGCAGTTTTCGCGTCGTCACCGCATATGTGCACCAAGTTTCACACCCGTACAGCAATACGGATTTGACGTTTGAGTTGAAGATTCGGATCTTAGTTCGTAGAGAGATCTGGCGTGACCGCCAGATGTTTCGGAGACTCGCAAACGCAAATCGGGCTTTTCTGATCCGGGTTTCGATGTCCTTCTTGGTCCCACCATCAGGCGTAATCTGGCTACCAAGATACTGGAAGCACTCCACTGTCTCAACCTGTTGTCCAGCTACCACGAAATTGGAACGATTTTCTGTATTGATTTCCATCGACTTGGTCTTTCCGACATTGATTTTGAGACCTGCTGCCTTGGAGCTTTCGGTGAGGTCGTCGAGTTTGCTCTGCATGTCTTGTTGTGTTTGGGCGAGCAAAACAATATCGTCTGCCAGGTCAAGGTCGTTTAGTTGCTCCATGGTTGAAGGATTCCACGGCAATCCTCGGTTTGGTCTACAGTCAATCGATCCAGTCAAGATCTCATCCATTACGATGAGAAAAAGCAGCGGTGACAAAATACATCCTTGTCTCACTCCAGCAGTTACCGGGATTGGTTCGGACAAGACACCGTCGTGCAAGACCTTGCACGAAAATGCCTCGTACTGTGCTTCGATGAGATGGACTAGTTTCTCTGGGACCCCTCGTCGTCTAAGAGCAGCCCAGATGTTTTCGTGGTTCAGTCGGTCAAATGCTTTTTCGAAATCAACGAACACCAGCAGAAGAGAGTCCTGGAATTCGTTGATTTGTTCCAGTATTATTCGTAGCGTTGTGATGTGGTCCACACATGATCGTCCGGATCGGAATCCAGCTTGTTGCCGTCGGAGTGTAGCGTCGATTTTCTCCTGGATCCTGTTCAGGATCACTTTGCAGAGTACTTTGAGGGTTGTACAGATCAAAGTTATGCCACGCCAGTTACCGCACTCTGTTAGGTCTCCTTTCTTTGGGACCTTTACGAGGATACCCTGCATCCAGTCGGCCGGGAATGTTGCAGTATCCCAAATGTCAGCGAATAGACGGTGCAACATTTGTGCTGACAAGGCAGGGTCGGCTTTGAGCATTTCAGCAGGAATGCAATCGATTCCAGGCGCTTTGTTGGATTTCATGTCCTTGATTGCCGCTTCTATTTCAGCCAGCGAGGGCGCTTCCGAGTTGACGCCATTAATGCGACTTACTGTGGGCGCCTCGAGCTGCGGGTTCTGTTGGCCATTGCTATTTGTAACTCGAAAAAGTTGATCAAAATGCTCAGTCCAACGCTTGAGCTGATCTGTTCGATCTGTCAGCAGCTGACCTGCTCGGTTTTTCAGCGGCATTCTTGCATTAGTCCTTGCACCACTAAGGCGGCGAGAAATATCATATAATAATCGGATATCTCCAATGGCGGCGGCTCTTTCTCCCTCTTCGGCTAGGGAGTTTGTCCAGGCTCTCTTGTCTCGTCTACAAGCTCGTTTAACTGCCTTTTCCAGCTCCGCATATCGTAAGCGGGCGGCTGCTTTGGCTGACCCGGTACATGCCTGCTCAATTCCGACTTTCGCCTTTCTCCGATCATCGATCATCCTCCAGGTTTCATCCGACATCCATTCACTTCGTCTTCCACAAACTTTACCGAGAGTACCATGGCTCGTCGTGATAAAGGCATTCTTGATTCCACACCACTGTTCTTCGACTGTTCCGTCTGTCGGCAATTCCGAGGCTCGGGATTCTAGCTGTTCAACGTATGCCCTTTTCACCTCTGGATTCTCCAACCGGCGGACGTCGTATCGACACCCGACTTTCTCCTCGCGCCGTTGGACACGCGCAACTCTCAGTCGTATCTCGCCAAGGACGAGGTGATGGTCAGATGCAATGTCTGCGCTTCGTTTGTTGCGGACATCAAGAAGGCTCCTTCTCCATTTTCGGCTGATGCAGATGTGGTCAATTTGATTTTCTGTTCGGCCATCTCGGGATACCCAAGTGACCTTATGTGCTGGTCGATGGGGGAAGAGCGATCCACCGATCACCATGTTGTTGTTGCCACAAAATTCTACAAACAGCTCTCCGTTTTCGCTCATCTGTCCTAGGCCATGGCGCCCCATGATGCGCTCAAAGTCCTGATTATCGGAGCCAATCTTTGCGTTGAAGTCGCCTAAGTGGATTTGAATGTCACCCTTCGGAATTCTCTCAACCACGCTGTTCAATTGACTGTAAAACTGCTCTTTCTCCTGCAAATCGGCAACGTCAGTTGGCGCATAACACTGGACCATTGTAAGGTTTCTAACCCGTGTTCTGAATCTGGCTACGATTATTCTTTCGTTTATCGGTTCCCATCTTATGAGGGCCGCATGGGCCTGCGGGCTTAACAGGAAACCAACTCCTCGTTCCCGAGTAGCATGTTCTCCTCGTATGCCAGAGTAAAGCAGTACTTGCCCGGACTGTGTCTTGTGTTCTCCAGTGTTAGGCCAACGGACTTCGCTCAGTCCCAATATCTCTAGCTTGAGGCGGCTAGCTTCTCTAGCAAGTTGAGCCAGCTTTCCTGGCTGGGCAAGGGTCAAAACATTCCAAGTTCCAATTCTAGTCCGTGTTTTCATGCTAAAAGTCGTTGCCAAAGTTCCAATTCGGTTATTTCTTCTCTCAGTTTCTGTAACAATAAATGATTTCAGGAGCAGTAGGTTGTTAGCCTAAAGTCCCTATCCCGCGATGGGGCTGCCATCTTGGACTTAGCT
The DNA here is from genome assembly GCF_029784155.1 of Uranotaenia lowii. Lineage (NCBI taxonomy): Eukaryota > Metazoa > Arthropoda > Insecta > Diptera > Culicidae > Uranotaenia > Uranotaenia lowii. Next base: position 153,177,343 of record NC_073693.1, on the reverse strand, counting down.
GGCGGGAGCCGCATTTCATAAATTCAGCCGCTTGCTGCAAGACAGACGCTGTTTGAGCCGCCCCTGACCTGGAGAACAGACGCTCGGTTGTTGTTGCACGCCGCCCCTGACCTGGGGAACAGACGCGTGCGGCCACCTTCTCAGTCTGCATGCGACCAAAGCATCCACCGGGGTTGGGTACCCGATCTCCGCTTAGGTTACTCGCACCCCAGCCGGCACCGCGGGGAGGTAGAGATAGGAGTTGTGAATAAGAGGTGATATGACCACTATGGGGTCTCGTGTTGCACATTATCCACCGTTTACCAGCCTCTGTATTGGACGCTACCTCAAAAACCACTTGAAAGATTGTCGTACATTTTACATTACTAGATAGCTTCACTGAAAATTTCATCAATTTATTAGGGGGTCCAGCCAGACCACCAAGCTGTAACACTGCTTTTTTCGGACATACCATTAATGCTATATTATGAAGTCTTTCAGTCCTGTTTTCCGCAAGGATTCTGCCAGGTTTTTGCACACAATGTCGTTTTTAGGATCAGATTGCTACCGTTGATCTGCGGTAAATTTTCTACCCTCACCCTCGCAAGATACTTCCACTACAGACACGTTTTTCCGGGCTTTTCTGAACTTTTATCATTATAGAGGTGAACTTGAAAATGAAAAAAAAAACAATAGTAGCGAACGGTCGCAAATTGAATTTCTTTTAAAATTAATATAATTTGGTCATTAAAAAAAATCAAGTTTTTTGTGTTGTGATCGATTACTTTTGTCACGTGAATTCACGCTAGAATTATTCATTTTTGAAATTTTACAAAAAATCAAATTTTGGGACCTTAATTCACTCATTCGTGCTGTTGTAACTCAGCAGGATTTCAACTGATTTCTATAAAATTTAGTGTTTCAGAATAGTCTCATCATTTTTAAAGAATTTTTTAAATTTTTTTTTGTAAGAAAATGTCGGAAGTTTTCTCGTAAAATTAAAAGGTTTACATTTTTTGTGACGTGAATTCACTCATTTGCGACTGTTTTTGTTCGCTTTTGAAAACAACTCCATTGGATATGAACAAATTCATTTTTCTACACAATGAGCCGGTTTTTGTTGGCTTCAAAACGTATAAAAAAATCCAAAACAAATGAATCGATATATTTTAACTAATTATTTTGCAAAAGTTGTCAACATTTACACTTTTTCCAACAAAGATACATAAAACATGTAAAATTTTTTTTCTTATTTTTCGTTGGTTTTCTGTGATTTGAATTAACAACATTATTGACAAGTTTGAGATTTTTTTTATACGCGAGCGTAATTTTAATGTCAGAAATAAATGGCATATGGAAAACAAATCGAATAAATCGGAATATGCTAGTAAAATGCTCATTATAAGCTTATCCAATTCTAAACAGACTGCATATGCTTTTTAAAACCTTTCTATATGACTTTTAGTTACTTGTGAAATCAAGACATTTCTGTGATCGAAATTTCTTGTTTTATTTTTAAACGTCGATTCCAAACAGCTTGTAAACAAAAATAAAAAGAAATTTCATACGATTTCATTTTGAATTTTCCCTAATGTGTTTTCTCAACCAACATAGTGGAAACATTTATTTTACAACCTAACGTGGCGAAAAACGGAAAATCGATATTTAGGTTCAAGATAATTTCAAAACTTTTTGTAATTTTAAAACTGCAAAACAATGCCAGAACCTTCAAGTCAGACGTGTCATTCTGACTTGAAATTCAAAGAAGAGAACAGGAAAACACAAATATGTATTGGGAACAAATAATTGTCGTCAGTCAACAATTGAGAGCTTGATCGATTCTTTCCGTTATCTTATCGCATCAACTACAACAGACATTCGCAACGGTCATTTACCACAATATTTGCCGTTCACCGATACCAACCCCATCTTTCGAAAACATTTGCATGGTGACATACATATAAAGGTGTGGAAAATCCGTATCTGTATCAATGGCGCGACTTTCAATGACAACAGACACACATTGATTTGGTTGTTGGTTTGATTTTCGACAGTGCCTTGGCAATTAAGCAAATGCCCTTTGAGGGGAGCTGTTGTTTTCCTAGGCTTCTATCGGTAAAGTGCCATACTCAAAAGTTTAGTATAGCTAGGGATACAAGTCTACATATTTAATCGTTGCTCAGTTTGGAGAAACAAACATGTATGTGCTGTACATTCGTTCGGTAGACCCCGCGGTGGTTATCTTTCGATGTTTATTTACGTCTTGAATGTCGCGGATTGATAAGGCGAACTTGAAGCCTTTGAGAAGTGTAATTCCCCCCATTCGCGAGTTCGATGGGGATATTGTTAGCTATACTTAGGTCTTACCACTACTGTATATAATAATTGGTTGCATTAACATACTGTTTGTCAATGAATTCGATTTGAGTGTTTATTAGTCGTTGTACATACCAGAAATATTTTTGATGAACAATATCCATACCGAACTAAACATAAAAATTTGCAAAAGACTTTACTTATTTAATTTTTTGATGGAAACATAAAACAATTTGTTTGGATTTTTTTTTGCTTTTTACAGGATGACTAGTAAACTGCAAATATCAGGAAAGAATTTGTTTTTTCACCGGGAAAAAAAAATATAAAATAGCCGAGAAAATGGTCATTCTTTTAAATATTTTCTATGGAATTAGTGTTTTCTTTTTGTGATTATAACACAATAATTTCGTTACTCAGTTCTACTCAGATGATTTAAAATCAGCCATGCAATATTTACGATTTTATTCACGAAACTTCAACTTAAGTGGCAAATACCAATGTTCAATGTTATAAAAGTGTCCTAGACATCTCAAAACCCTTTCATAAGCATAGAATTTATTTCCGTCAGAACATTTCAAAGTGTACAAAAATTCAGTTTTAAGACATGTGTTGATTTGGAAAATATCGACACACCGTCTTTTTAGGCATATTTTTTCCTTCGAAAGTTCAGTGGTTTGTGTAAGTCAAAGAAAAAAAAAGAAGTTTTTCTTGGCAAAAATGTTTTAACTAATAAACTGTTATCCTGGAAATTTTTAAGGTATTCTTCTTCAGAATGAAAAGAAAACTACGCGAAAATATGTTTTAGATCTCTTTATTTAAATACTGCACTTATTAATAAAGAAATTTTGTGCCGGAACAAATATAAAAATCCTCAACCATTCCCCCCCCCCCCCCCCCCCCCAACCTCTTCGATTTTTTAGAAAATACCGAAGGGGAAATTACTCAAAAATTCAAACAGCTGAATGACCGAAAATCAAACTGTGGACGTGGGAATTCTATTACTATTGGTGTTTGAGTTTTTTTTTAAATCTTCGATCTGGTGGTTTTACTTGATTTTTTAGTTTATTCAATAACATTGTATGCAAGTTAATTGCATAAAAGATTTCGGCCAATTTTTACAGTTTATTGAAAATTTGAATTATTTTTCACAATCCTCTCCCCCACTTGATAGGGGGCTATAGCTCAGTTGGAAAGTCGGTAGCTTCCTGACTCCTGAGCCGATGTCCGTGAGCTTGAGCCCAATAGTAAACATCGATCACAGTTGTACCGGATAAACTTTTCAATGACTGTCCGCCAACTGCATCGTCGATATAAGTCGCGAATGACATAAAGATGTTTAAACGACTATAATCGAAAAAAACACTTGATGTTTCAACTCAAAGCGACAAAAGAAAGATTATTAAGGAAGGAAGTTTAACTATATACACATAAAAACTAGGGATTTCCAGCTTTTTTTTAATGATGAACAAATAAATAATTTTTAATTTACTGCCTCTATTTTCAACTGTGCTGGTTTGTCTGTTTCTGTTGGGGACGAATTTAGTGAACCGATTCGATTTTCAGTGCACGTTTTTGACTAAAACCTTATTAAAATTTGCAATCGTTATGCATTTTTATGTTACCGGGTTGCTAGCGAACCGGGAAACCGGGAATACCGTGATAAACTTTGGAATTTCATCGTGTCACCGGGAAACCGGGACAAAACCGGGCATTTCTTCACCTCACCGAGTAAAATTGTCATGCATGAAATTTTTTCACGGAATTTCAAAAATATTTTCAAAATTATTTCTAATTTCAAGAGTAGTTTTTGATAGTCTCGATTCAGATTTATCCAGTGATTGAAATCCTCACCAATTTTCTCATCAGAGGCATTCAAAATACACGCTCTGAGGCTTCGCATAGCTATACAGGAGACGATACATATACATTCATTCAAACCTCCCCCATGAGGAGGATCTGCTCTGAGAGATACTATTCGTTTGCTGCCCCGAACGAACTCTCTCAACATGATGCATGAAGAAGACGAGGCACACATGCTCATTTACGTTGTTGAATTTGAATAACTCCAGCCGATAGCTGTCGTTGAGGAGAACATCTTCAACCTCGCCGAATAGGTTGAGGCAACAACAAAAACAACCGAACTTATTGCATTCCATAGGCCCGCAACGTATAGTGCAAAGAGGGGGGAGGAAAAACGAAACGAAAAAACTAGCTGCCTGCGTGCGGTTGTGCAATAATAGCAATAGCAGAAAAACCTCACACATTCGATCCAGGCACAAACGAGGAGACTCGGGTTTGCTCTGCCTTTTGAATTCGGTTCCCTCAAGAATGTAACAGGAGATGAGTGAGAGCCATTCGTTTGGTTTTTTGGATTTGCTGCCTCGAATTTATATTGCTTCATGAAGGCTGTTGAGAGCGTATACATCATCGGTTTTGTCGTTTTCGCTGCCTCAAAGCAACCTTTGCTTCCGAGTAAAGCGTTGAGCGAGATATGGTTGATCAACTCATGCTCAGCAAAATTCAATCACTGGATTTATCTCATCAACGCTTATTTTCGTTCTTTAGTAAACAATCGAAGTTTGAATCGCTTTTTTAACTCATTGCAGAGAATATGAGATATCTCATTTTTTCGCTCTCCGCAAGTGTACTACACTTACAAGCATAACTCAAATGTTATAAATTTGATAATGAACTATTATCGACAAAACTAAACACAGAACAAACTACAGTCGAGCCTTTTTAACTAAACCAAGTTCTCTTTTATAGATGGTCATCAACATAGAAATGTACTAAAGTGATCTAGAAATGCAACTATTCAATGTGTATTTGATAAAAATCCACTGATTTATAAGAAACCAGTTGATGCATCAGTTATAAGTTTTATCGAGTGAGTTATAATATGGAACTATGGATATTTGTTTTTAGGTAACCCAATATCATTTCGGTACCAAAACTTCATTACAAAAGTGATATTTTTTCTCATTTCTTTGGTCTAGTCAGGAAAACGACTCTAGGTTATAGAGGTTTTACACTCTCACTTAAACAGGTTTTGTGCTTTTGAAAGCTTTGGACTTGGTGTTTTCTCTTAATGATAGAGGTTTTTCGCTTATACAGGTTCGACTGTATTAGTTTTATTTGTCGATGTCAAATGATATCATATTTCATACAATTATTTTATGCAAAAAGCAAATAATTTGGCAACGTGAGATGTTTTTAAGCAGAATTACACCTCTTTTCACTTGAAAAAGTTTTTGGATTTTCAATGTTGTTGTGTATTTCGTTTGAATTGGCCTGAGGAATTTTTTATTCTTCCTGCGTTAAACATTTGCAGAAAGTTTCCTACGCTGGAATTTGTCTTATGTAAAAATTGTATCAAAAACAAGCTTCTGTTGAAATCTAAGGTCTTTACCCTGATACAAAATACTATCTTACATTCAAACGATTTAAGTTCAGCCCTATCTTATACACGATTTTCTATGTTTTCACGAATCTTTAGTTCAAATGACTACTACTAAAGTTATTTATTGTTTTGTAATAAAAAAAATATTTTTTTTCTAAAACATGTCTTTGGATTTGTACAAAAAATATAACTGCATTTATAAAATAACTAAATATTTTCCTACAATCTATTGATTTTAAGTTTTGTAAAATAAATCCCCAATCAAGGTGATTTGATATTATGTTTCGATGTATTTTTTTACATATTTCTATACAAACTAACATTTTTTCTAGAACTATATGAAAATTCTAGAAAAAAACACAGTGGCTAAAAAGCACTACATTATAGTTTCAAGATCAATTTAACCGTACTTATTTTTGCAAAAATGTTGAAATTGTGGAGCAAAATAACGAATAGATGATAATTTCATTAGATTCGTTTTAAAAAAATCATTAAAACCTGTAAATTTGTTACAAAATGACTACGAGTTAGAATACGCCGAAGTATTCGACATGAATTCTAACCAGTTAACCAATTTTTGGATACAATTGTTAGAAATTTGAGGCCCTTTACATCGATTTTTTTGTTATTCATCTGATTTTGTATAAAAAAAACGAGTATAATAAAATCATCATTTCTAATCGGGGAAAAACCGGGGAAAACCGAGAAAAACTTTGGAATTCCAAAACGAAAATCGCTAGCAAACCTTATGTTAATTCAGGACTAAGCAAGAAGAATATCGGTTTGAATTCTTGAAAAACTGAACTCCAAAATCTAGAGTGAAACACATGTTTTTTTTCATCTTACTGATTGAGAGGAGGCGATTTGCCAAAAATTTGATCGAATATTTAAAGTTTAATTTTCAGGTTAACTTAATTACAACAATTTAAAAAAGTTTTTTTTTATTAACTCTCATCCGTCCCAGAAATTTTTACCCGTCACAGTCCCTGTAGTGTCAATTTGACACTCCCTCTTGTTTCTCAACCGATTTGTATAAAATTTAAAGTTTTAGAAACCTCGTAATGTCACTCAAATATGTTCTCGAACAATATTCAGCTACAACTTCCATTTTTGGAAAAGAATCAGCAGCTGCTAGTGGTAGATTGTGCTGACTAATGAATATTCAGAAAGTATTTCCCATTATCATTTAACGTATTTTTGGAAAGCATTGCTGCGCGCATGTAATTATAAATTACAAGTATACTTCACTAGAACCGGTATGAAATTGCCTTTCGGGTGATTTTTAAATGTAAGAAAATCTGAAAAATTGCAAATTGACAAAATTTTCGAAAAACAGCTACCTTTGAAAATTCGTCAAAAATTCTATGTTTCGTATTTTGAAAATCTAAATATACCAATATGTGTCAAATTATGTCAACATTTTAACCTTCCAACTAAAACCATTTTGACGGTTCATTGATTGAAAAGTACGGTTTACACACCACTTTTTTACGTTTTTTGTGGTCATGATCTTAATCAAAAAAAAAAAAATCTAGTGCGCAACATTATAGCTTCTAACTTCAGCTTTCTTAGACACTAAGAGAATTTTTTTTTTGATGTATTTTGTAGCTGATCTACAGATTTTTTTTCCGAAGAATGTTTATCGGATTTCTTAGAATTTGAATAACGGAAATCTGAAGTGTTGTAGCTGAATATTGTTTCAGAACATTTCTGAATTATATTATGAGATTATGAAGACTATGAATTTTATACAAATCTGTTGAGAAACAAGAGAGATAGCTTAGATTTTAAGCGAGGAGAGCCAAATTAACACTCAAGATCTGATTAGGGATTTTTTTAAATCTGGGATTTCAGAATTGCGTCCTCGAAAAAATTAATGATGCAAAATTTAAGATTTCATTAATTCATAAAAGGGCCCAGAAGATTGATTGTTTTTTTTGATGCCCCCGAATAATAAAGCCAGCAGATCGTGGCCTAGAGGATAGCATACTTGTCTTCTAAGCCAACGTTCATGAGATCGAATCCCGGTCGTGACATAACCTGGCACACATAGTATGATGAAGGTTGGCGGTTTTAGCATTAGTGAAATGCTAGCCGTGTATACTTTGGAATTGTACGCCCCAATGATGCAGCACATGCATGTGGATGGATCTTTTCAAGGGAACTTAGATTGCACTTGGAGATCCTACCTAGTTATGTGTGTGCTCGTAGTGCTACCGGTAAACAACTGCAACTTCAACCAATAGTGCAGGGGTGTCAAGTAGCATAGCAAAGTAAAAATAGTAACGCGGGGTAATACCACAATAGATCAACTTTAATGGTCGCAGTGGACTCTCTCCCCAACAGGAAAAAAAAAATGCCCCCGAATAAAGATACACGCCGCCTTACTTCCCATAGTGTCAAATTGACACTGACGAGTGAATTAGGACTAGAGTTAGAATCTCAGTCAAGGCGATTTTTTTTTGTTAATCACTTATGATCGATACATTTTGCACTAAAGGTTGAGTCGCAGCATTCATCAAACAAAGCACAAACAGAATAATGTATGTGTGTTTGTTGAATGCAAACAATTCACTCACACACACTAATACATTATTTTCTGGTTCTTTTGGCGGATAATGCGATAAGCCGTATAATGCAACAATCAAATGATAGACCGTAAACGGTAAATGGATAAAAGTATATCTCGCCAGGAATTGAACTCGATTCCTCAAGCTACCTCTCCGACACTTTACCTTCTAGGTCAACTAGACAGATGAAATTAGACAAGCTGTAAATAGCTTCATAATTGAGTTGATTTTATCGAGTTGGATTCGCTGCTAGATTCTATGGCAAAAAATGCTCATTGGGCCCCGATCAATGGTGCTCTGTTAGCCTCCAGTCAACAAATTAAAGTAAGAAACGCATTTCAAAATTGATTATAGTAAAAAATCAGACGCTGAAACATGTGTACAACATGTAGCAGTTTGTAAACTATAGATTACGGTTATTTATCCATGCCTACAGCTTATTTTCCAGTGCTTCAAAATTGTATAATTATTTCGTAACTTGAGAACCATGTTGGTTTTTTTTTAATATTTCTGTTAAGTGTAGAAGAAGATTGCTTTTTTGCTGAAAAATAAATTACTACAGAGTAAAAATAAATAAATTTTCATAACTGTTCCTCATGAAAATTTATTTAGGAAAATTCGTACCTACTACCATAGAACCATAGAAAGCGGAGGTGCCCACTTTGTACTGGGTGTTTGTTATGCCCTTATCTTCCCTACGTAATGATTAGCGAACACTTAAGTTTTCATACAGATTTCAATTAATCGAAAATAAATACAATTTCTATTCCATTAATTTCTGTTTTTTTTATTATTGAAATAATTTGGTCCCAGTTCTGAAAAAAAGTACAAAATTAATCTTCGATATGACAGCTTACAAACGGGAACACTGATCCGAGCGAATTGCTGCTGCTTGAGCTGACCCAGAGCTGGTAGGTAGTAGTGCAAGCAAGAACAAAAAAAACCAATCTGCCAGCTCTATAGAAATGTTGCTAGTTCTCTCTAATGTTTATAACGTGTCTTTATTCACATAGAGATAACTACATATTATCAATTATTCGCTGGTCGGTTGTTGGAAACGAATATACCTGAATACAAAAGTGATAGGTTCAAGTGGTACTAAAAAGTCGTCCTCCCTACTATTGGTGAACAGAAGCAGAAGCAGCAGCAAATGCAGGCCACTGGCACTACAACGGGTTGGTAGCAGCAGAGAGTGATAATTGCCTTTTTCCTCGGTGGCGCTCAGCTTTACAATACATCTGCTTCGTTTGAGTATACCTTCTAGATGTGTGTTTATCTGTGCTGGTCTGTTGATGCTGGTGATGCGGGTGGCGGTGGGCTGCTAGTATAATAGTAGTTGGTGAAAAGTGCGCCAGGAGCCGCTAGTGATGATGCAAAATGCAAGAATAAAAATATGCTTACCCCTACCTCCCGTGGAATCTGAATAACGCGGAGAGAGAGGATCGGAGAAAAAAAAAAGCAAAGTGCTAAGAAAACGGCACTTTGAGTGAATAATAAGAGAAGCCATTGTGTTGATGTCTAAATATAAATGTTTACTAAAACTTTACTGACGGCAGCACTAGCAGCAGTATGTTGAAGTCCAGCAGCGGCAATGCTGCAGATAAAGACGGCGGCGATGTGTCCGACGCTGCTGATTCAGGAGGAGGACGAGAAGGAGGGGGAGGAGGCCAAAGAGACAGTGGAAGCAGTGGGAGTAGTGGGGGTCCTTTATCATTCCTTTCAAATTTCACTGGGGGCAATAGTAGCAATAATAGCAATAACACCGGTGGCGGAACCGGATCGAGTAAGAAGAGTGGCCGGAAGATTTCACTGCCCTGGTTTCGGCAGAGTAGTGTCACTTCGCATGCGACCCTGGCCCGGCAGCATACCATCGATTCGCCGGGATCGTTTCGGTTCTTCAGAAAAGTAGGTTTTGATTAATATTAATTTTAATGCTCTGCTCTGTACGACGAATATTTTTCATGCTAGAAGCAAATTACATTATTTTTATTTGTCCACTATTCTATTTGATGTGTTAAAACGTCTTGTTACAGTCATCACGTTGAAGTGTTGTTATTTTGGCAATATTTTGCTATGAACATTATCTGCTATGAAAATATTCGCTATGAAATTTTTTTTTGGAATATCCTCACTTCCTAAATAGCTTGGGTTCGACAGCTCTTTATACACCAATATGTACAACCCAAAATGCAAAAACCTTCCTGTTCGTTCACAGGACAGGAGAGCAGATAATGCTTTGAACGATGTCGGTTGCGATAAAGTGACACTTTCGATCGATTCTATTTGCATAAACATGAATGGATAATGAAAACAAGCAAATCTGCGGTACACGGTACCATGCATTGATGATGATTAGCTTGGCTGGATAGACAAGCTTAGAATATAGGGTTAGAATGATAAAATCTGGAAATTCTATTAGTTTAATTTATGTATTCATTCAGGTTTAAGCCTTCAGACTGTTATAATAATAATTGAACCTGGCGAGTAAAATTTTCGTTGAAGAAAGTTATTTGTTTGATTAAATCAGGATCTATATAGGAATTTGCAATACTTATTATGTATTTACGTATTGAATACTGATTACGTATTCAATACTGTATTGAAAGCTAATTCTTTGTTGATCCTCATAAGGTTTACTAAATTCTTAAGAACCAGTGTATCAGCAATTACCGTCTTGCCACGCTAAAAACTCGTCCACTGAGACGAACAAGTGACAGCATGCTAGCTGCCACTTGTAAAAGTTTGTATCCTTGAGTACGTAGATATGAAAAAATCTTTTAGGGAAACAAACTTAGGATCTCCTATGTATGAACTTAGGTAACGTAAGGTTGCACTTAGGATCTAATTTGCATTCAGGATCTAACATTTTGGTCCAGATCCAGGAATCGAGAGCAAAACATAATTTCCGATAATCCGAAGAATCAATCTTCAATCTGAAGCACTCAGAGAATAAAATGTCTAACGTCAGAGAAACGATTAATTTGAATTGCCATTCTATTCAAAACTACCAAATTTTCTCAATTTTTTTTTTGGTTGGTTGGTATGGTAATTTTAGGAATTATGTTCAGGGTTGCCAACATTTTTTTTTCAAAAATCAGGGAACTGGTGAAAAAATATCAGGCAAAATAAGGCCTAGATAAAGTAACGGAAATTTTGCTAAAAGTGATGACTTTTTTTTGTCTCCGCTCCTATTTTTCTCTCCAATATGTGTTGTGAGCATAATTCTACTAAATCAAAGCATCAAAGCAATCGACAGATTCCCTATTTAATTCCCTTTTTAATAAGAATTCAAGGGAATCTTTCGATTACTTTGATTCAGCCAATTCAGTTCTTTACTACCCATTTTTCATCACATTTGCAAAAATCAGGCATATTTTCAAAAATCAGGCAAATTCAATGGCTTGTCAGGTTGTCAGGCAGGGCCTCGACAAATCAGGCAATGCCTGAAAAATCAGGCGTATTGGCATCTCTGATTATGTTCGTCAAGTTATGTCGTTAGACGGAATACTATGTCTTGGTTGGTATGCATGCTGTGTAAATACACGGAGCTATTAAGTGAGGTTAAGCGCAATGGCATACCTTTTATTTTCCATGTAGGGTAAATGTACCCGACCTTGGCCCCTAAGGCATGGTTGACTAGATTTCTAATGATTGTAACCTTCCTGTAATGAGCGTCCTTCGAAAAATATGATTGCTCACTAGCCTGAAATGCAGTAAAAATATGTCCTAGTTTCAAAGCCGTGGATTGCTTGAGATAAATCTGATCAAACTCAAGTAAATTTACGATTCTCTGGAACATACATATTTAAAATGTCGCCCATATTAATTTTATAGCAACCGTATACGAACACTCAGTTAGCGAAACAAGACAAACTTTCACTCACTCCACCCTGATAGAAATAGGTTGCATGGTTCGCAAGGCCGGATTAAGGAGGCGGGGGGGGGGGGGTGCTGGGGGGGGGGGAAGGGGCAATTGCCCCGGGCCCCACGGCTTAGGGGGCTCCTCTAGGGAAAAACAAAGTTTTAACATCACTTTCATTATACTACCTCAATTTCTACACATCTATGCACTTGTTAGGTTTTTAAGCTTTACAACAAAATGTATATGAAGCCTCCTCCTTTCTTCCCCTCTCTACACTGTAAAGCATAAGGGTCTATAACAGTCGTAGAAACATCTCGTAATCAAGTATCTTTCTATGCCATATTTGTTTCCATTTGTTGGCTTCGTTAGCATAAATTGTGAACTTATGCTAACAAAATTGTATTGGGTTCACCTCCTTCCTCCTATCTACTTACTCACTGAAAGGAGAATTGTGAGTCAGATAATCATAGAATCATACCAAAATGATTTTCCATGTTAAGTTTTGTCCATTTTTCGGGTTTGTAAAAAAATTAAATGTAAGCCTCCTCTTCCCTTCCTATATTCCGAATTCTATCATCCTAATGCAATAAAGGAATTGTTTCGCATAGAAAAAGCATTTTTCGTTCAAATACTTTTTGGTTCCAAATTTGGTTTCATTTGCTCGATTAATTCTCGAGTTATGCAAAAAAATTATATGGAAGCTCCTCTTTCCCCCTTTATATCTTTCCGCTGAAAAAAGGTGGGATTTCAATTTATAATAGAAACATTTCTCGTATTCAAATACCCTCACATGCTAAATATATTTCCTTGATCAACTCTCCAGTTTAACTGAAAATTATAAGGGAGACCTCTCCCACCCCTCTTCATCCATGTATCAATTGTCAAGACGTGAAAAAGTAGTACTTACAGAGCTCAATTTTGTTTCCGCTATTTTTCGTTGTAATTCTTTTCGGTTCATATTCCTGTGCCGTTACAATTCAAGATCTTTCACCCGCGAACTAGTTCAAAGTGGAGTTTTACCCGGTGAACGTTTTTCCGATAAGAAAACTTCCACTGAAATCAACCGTGTGTGTCGCGACACTTTGTGTTTTTCGGTTTATTTTTGTTGTGCTTTGCTTTGCGCGGTATTCCAAACGTTGCACTATTCGGCCAGGTTTTTCTATGCGAAGTTGTATGGTTGTTGATAGCAGCTAAGTTTGGCGAAAAAAGTTTTGGAATTTGTTCGAATATTTTTTTTTTAACGACATAATGGCCAATATGAAGGAAAAGAAGCAGTGTGGAGAGTGTCAATTGGCCATAAACGATTTAGAGCCTCTTGGGTGTGGTTTTTGTGGCAATTTTTTCCACATAAGCCAACAATGTTGTGGATTCAACATTCGATTGAACAGAGAACTGTTCACACAGGGTAAGGTGATTTTCATTTGTACCCCCTGTCGTGCAGAGCTCAATGGACGAAGCATTCGCAGCTACATCGATGATCTCTCTTCGATGGATGATAATCCTCCACCAAATAGCAATGTCCTCGATAAGCTTGCGCACCAGCTCGACTTGTTGTCCAAAAAAGTCGACGATATGGCTTTGAAGCAAAATCCACCAACAACGTCATACTCTTTTCCACCACTGAATGGAACACCACAAACATTTCCGTCACCGTACATGAAGCGTCGACGCGGTAATGATGGGCTATCGCTGGTCTCCTCAACGATGACTGGGACAAAGACTGTTGATCTTAGTGATCTGTCAGTCCCGTTTATCGTTCCCCCACCACCGACTCCCAAGTTCTGGCTGTATTTAGCTGGTCTTCAGCCCCAAATTACCAATGAGGACGTTGAAAAAATTGTTACACGCTGCTTGGATTGTACCGTGCCCATTGATATGAAACGATTGCTTCCCAAAGGCGTAGATGGATCGAACAGAAAGTATATTTCATTCAAAATTGGACTGGATCCAGTTTACAAAGAAGCTGCTTTGAGTCCTACGACCTGGCCCTCGGGGATTCTGTTTCGTGAATTTGTAGACCAGCCAAAAAACTACCGCCGGCCGTTGACTCCTGTACCAGCTGGGGAAGCCATTACTCCGATTTTAAGCGGCGCTGTTCGGCTCAAAACCGCACCGGTGTTTTTGAAGTAGACTTTTCAAGATTTTTGGATGATCGTGGCAATCATCTGACTCCCACCTCTGCTTTTGACGATGATGAGACAGTTATCTTCAGATTGTTTTGTGACGTTCCACCGATTCTGGCAACCACTGCTTCTTGGGATTCTCCACTGGGACGCAACGAGCTAGGCATTACGGAGACCTCAGAGCCCTTCGTCTCAGTCGCGCAGTTTCCAGCCAGCGTCATCAGCCGTCCCAGCCCTGAGTTCGATAGTGGCGATGAGGTTCTCCAGCCTGCACATCCAGGCAAGTATTCTTCTTTTTCTTCGAGAACTTTTTCTTCGAGAACTTTTTCCTTGTGTGATAAAGTTTCACCCAGCTACAGATCCCGCGAACGCTATCATCACGCTCGGCCCGCTACTTCCACCGCCTCTACTTGTCTACCAACATCTGGGACCTCAACACCGGGACGCAACGAATTAGGAATTACGGAGACTCCTGAGCCCTTCGACTCAGTCGCGCTGTTTCCAGCCAGCGTCAACAGTCGTCCCGGCCCTGAGTTCGTCTGTGGCGAAGGAGTTCTCCAGCCTGCACGAACAGGCAAGTATCCTAGCTCATCTTTTGATTCGTTCAGTGACTGCCTTCCAACTTGCAGACCTCTCCTTTTTGATCGTCGACTGAATGAAAGATCCAGTGGAAATTCAACAACGAATGAACTCCATCATCGCGCAACTGATAGACGAACTACTGATTTGCTGTCTGGTTCTCCGGGACGCAACGAATTGAGCACAATGGAGACCCCCGAGCCCTTCGTCACAGTCGCGCAGATTCCAGCCAGCGTCAGCAGTCGTCCCGGCCCTGTGTTCGAAGAAGGCAACGGGGCTCTCCAGCCTGTGCGATCAGGCAAGTACCCGTTTTCAACTCCCAATGCGTTCAGTGATAGCCCCTCGCCTTCCAGAAACCGTCCCCTAAATCATCGTACTATTGCGTGTTCAACACATTATACTGACCCGTACGGTATGCGCCTGTATTATCAAAATGTTCGTGGGATGAAATCAAAAATCTCCGAATGTTTCATCTCAACATCGGAGCTCAGTTACGATATCTACACCTTTACTGAAACCTGGCTTGATTCTTCGGTACCTTCAAGTCAACTTTTTTGTTCAGATTACGCTGTGTTTCGTTGCGACAGAAGTATTTCCAACAGCATGCGCAGTCGGGGTGGAGGAGTTCTCGTGGCTATTTCGAGAAAACTTAGCTCATCCATCGTTACAATTGGGAATACCAGTAGCATCGAAAACTTGTGGGTGAAAGTGTCCTATGCACATCATTCGTTTTTAATCGGACTAGCGTATATTCCACCCGAAAAAAGCCAGGATATCTCCATTCTAGATCTTCATGTGAATGCTCTATCCGAAGCTAGATTGCAACATCCTTCATCTGGTGTAATTTTCCTTGGTGATTTTAACCAACCTCAATTATTGTGGATCCCTGGTCAAGGCAACAACTTGTTGATTGATCCATCATCGGTGATAAGTAGGGCAAGTGCCTCTTTAGTGGATGGAACTATTTTGAATGGAATGCATCAACGTAATGGTGTACGGAACCTTCACAATCGAACGCTGGATTTAGTCTTCACCGATGAGTCCATCTTAATCAGCACCATCATCGAGGCCAATGAAGTTGTTGTCCCCATAGACGTGCATCATCCTCCGGTTGAATTCGATATTTCGTTTCCTAATCCTGTAGCTTTTATTGAGGACTTCGACGCATCCGCTCGTGACTTCCGTCGTGCTGATTATGAGGTATTGAACCGAGCGTTATCCGAGATTGACTGGACGAATCTTCAAAGATGTGCTGATGTAGATATGGCTGTGAGTACATTCTGCTCCATTATGAGTGAAGTCTTCGATAATTCTGTACCACTGGTAAGACCTCCTCTCAGACCTCCTTGGACAAATAATCGCCTAAAACAGCTAAAACATATTCGATCGAAATGGCTACGACTGTTTAGTAGCTCCCGCTGCCCGTTTTTAAAAACAAAATTGAATGATGCTACCAGAAGATATCGGATCTACAATCGCCTTTGCTATCGTCGCTATTTAGATCGCACACAATCTAACCTTCGCCGTAATCCCAAAGCGTTCTGGAAGTTCGTTAACACCAAAAGGAAGGAGTCTGGTCTACCTGCGGTGCTTCATTTGAAAGACAGAACCGCCAAATCTTCCGCCGAGAAATGTAACCTCTTTGCCAACCACTTTTCCAGTGTTTTCCCGATACAATCCCTAAGTACAGACGAAATCAATGCAGCGGTAACATTATTACCCAGAGATGTGTTAGACCTTGACGTCTTCGCTATTACCGAAGAAATGGTTATTGATGCTATCAATAATTTGAAGTTTTCTACCTCAGCCGGTAAAGATGGCATACCTTCGTGCATTTTAAAAAGGTGTAGCGCCGTACTGGTAAAGCCACTCACTCACATATTCAACCTGTCCTTCGAACAACAAAAATTTCCTGCCATCTGGAAGAGATCATTCATGAGCCCTATCTTTAAAAAAGGTGACAAACAGGATGTGCGTAATTACCGAGGTGTCACATCGCTAGCTGCCTGCTCAAAGGTTTTGGAGAGGATCGTCAACGATGTAATGTTTTCTTCGTGCCGGAGTTGGATTTCTGAAAACCAGCATGGGTTTTTTCCCAAAAGATCAGTAACCTCAAACCTTGCAGTTTTCACATCATTCTGTTTATCCAATATCGATGGCGGCAAGCAAATTGATGCCATATATACTGACATTACTGCCGCGTTTGATTCAGTGAATCACGAAATTTTGCTCAAGAAACTACAACATTTAGGATTTTCCGAAAGACTGTGTGTATGGATTAGGAGCTACCTAACCAACCGTCGTTTAGCTGTCAGAATCGGCTCCGCTGAATCAATCGACTTCATTCCAACTTCAGGGGTACCACAAGGCAGTAATTTGGGCCCATTACTGTTTACGCTGTTCTGCAACGATATTAACATGCTTCTTGTTGGATGTGGAGTACTCCTGTATGCGGATGATCTGAAAATATTTCTGACTATAAACAGCCTTACTGATTGCCATAAATTACAACAATACCTCGATACAGTAGTGAACTGGTGTGCAGCCAACCTTCTAGTTTTGAGTGTTGCTAAGTGTTGTATCATAACATTTGGACGCAGGAAACAACCTTTCGTGCACGATTATAATATTCTGGGCGAACAATTGCATCGTGTAGACCAAATTAAAGACCTTGGTGTTATTCTAGACAGTCATATGACTTTCAAGCACCACTACTCTGCAACTATCGAGAAAGCTAACCGGATGCTGGGATTTATCTTACGTTTGAGCAAAGAATTCACTGATCCTGTCTGCCTGCGAGCTCTATACTGCTGTTTGGTTCGTTCAACATTAGAATCTGCAAGCCTAGTGTGGTGGCCATATGAAGCTGTGTGGATTGCGCGTTTTGAAGCAATTCAAAGAAGATTCGTACGATATGCTCTTCGGGAGTTGCCTTGGGAGAACCCTCTAAACCTGCCACCGTATGCACAGCGTTGTGCTTTACTGGGACTTCACACACTCTCGGATCGTCATGCCATCGGCCAGTCACTGTTCGTGGCGAAGGTTTTACGAAATGAAATCGATTGTTCATGGCTTCTTTCTCGATGTAACATCTATGCCCCTGAAAGATCTCTGCGAAATCGTGACTGGCTTTCACTAGAATCAAGAAGCACCCGGTATGGTAGTAACGACCCTTTACGTTCCGCAAAAATAAGCTTTCTACGATTTTATACGCTTTTTGACTTCAATGTAAGTACAACAACCTTTAAACGACGGATTGAATCTTATTTAAGTAATGAATTGAGAAATAATAATTAGAAACATCATCGTTCGTGAAATATATTCATGTAACCTTAATTTTAGTTTATCATTAAGACAACTATGTCAGATGGTTTTTAAAACAATAAACAAATAAACAAAATCCACCTCTTTGAAGGAGTGAGGGATATCAAATATTCATAGAAGCATTTCTCGTACCCAAATATCGTTCCATGCCAAATTTGGTTCCATATGCTGTTGTAGTTCTTGAGTTATGCAGTAAAAATTGTATGAAACTCCCTGCTCTCTTTCCTTCCTCCCCGCTGGAAGAAGGAAGAAGTATCAAACAATCATTAGAACATGTCACGTTCCCAAATACCCGCCCATGCCAAATTTGGTTCCATTTGCATTATTAGTTTTTAAGTTATGTAAATACTTATTAAAGAGGCCCCCTCCCCCCTTTATATCTCCTTACTGGAAAGAGGGAGGGGTCTCAAATAATCATTGAAATATTTCTTGTATCCAAATACCTTCCCATGCCAAATTTGGTTCCAATATCTTGATTAGTTTTCGAGTTATATGAAAAATTGTAAGGTAACCACCCTCCCCCTTCCTATCACCCCATTGAGAGGTAGGAGGGGTACTTAATATTCATAAAAATATTCCTCGTTCCCTAATACCACCCCATGCCAAATTTGATTTCATTTGCTTGATGCGTTCTCGAGTTAAGCAAAAAAATTACTTTTGCTTGGGAGCCCCCCCCCCCCCCCCCTTCATGAGAAAGGGAGGGGTCTCAAACCATAATAGGAACCTTCCCCGGCCTCCAATACCCCCACCTGCCAAGTTTCACGCAAATCGGTACAGTAGTTTCCGAGTCTATAGGGAACAGACAGACAGACAGACAGACAGACAGACAGACAGACAGACAGACAGACAGACAGACAGACAGACAGAAATTCATTTTTATATATATAGATATAGATTTAGATTTGAGACACTGGAATGAAAAATAATTTAATGATTAGAATAAACTCTTATATCTGTATCTCTATGGAATTTGAATTTAATTATTTTGTTTATTTTTTTATTTTTTATTCTATGGTTCAAATCTTCATAATACTTTCCAATTGTCAGATTTGAAGATACCAGGAACGATCTTCTACACAGACAACATGGCTATTTGAAGAGAGTATATTGAACTCACCCCATAAATCTCATCTCAGTTCTTTTAAACGTTTAAAATTTTTTGTATTCTCTGGGATATCATATGAAAAAAAAAAAACGAATCATAGGACCCCCCCGAAAAAAATGGCCCCGGGCCCCCCGATGGCTTAATCCGGCCCTGATGGTTCGGGAACCATTGTAAATGGAAGCGAAAAACTTTTTCAGGATTTTTCAGGACACCACTAAATTTCTTGGATTGCATGAATGAAGGCGAAATGTAGGTAGGGGGAAGTGCTCCTAAATGCGCATATTGGGTAATATGCGCATACAGCCGATTGACGATATGGCTGGAGATTCATCATATCTAATCAGTGCAGTTTAAGGGTAATACGCTTTTAACACATGGCATGAAAAAATTAAATTGTTATATAAAGTCAAAACTTAAAAATTCTAATAAGATGTTTGTCAGATTTGTTAAAATATATTGAACTTTAATTATCGTGCGTACAGATTCTGTGAACAAAAATTTTAATGGTTTTTCCTTCTTATTCATCTGGAAATCTGAAATTTAACAAATTGTACGTCTCGGTGGTCGAGTGGTTAGCGTGCTAAGACGGTAATCGCTGGTCCACTGATGACATGGGTTCGATTCCCATCTCGGTACTGGGTGTTTAATGTTAATCTTAAGTTATCCATGTCATTTATTCAGTCTGTAAAGCCAAAATCGGCTAAGACGGTGTGTGTCTTTTTTTAAATTGAAGCTTTTGGCAAAGTTGTAAATGAACAGATATTGGAATAAGAGACAGGTTCTGAGTGCCCATATCAAGGCAGGTTAAATTCCTATATCAAGAAAAATAGATTAGTCTTATAAGTATTTTACTTTTCATCATTTAAATATTGATTATAATTTTAATGGCATGTGCGGCGGAATGAAAACTAGAGAGAATTTATTTTATAGAATTTGAAAGAAAGGTGGATAGACAGGCATTAGTGCGCCAATAGGAGAAAGCTTGATAGGTGTTGAAATTTTAGGCTAGAGGGCATGTTGATGAAAAGCTCCCATGAATTGCTCCCGCCTTTGCTCTGCATTAGCTAACTATACATGAGAAACCCAGAATGAGAATTCCCATGTATAGCGAGCCCAATGGTTTGAGAGCGTTAAATATTAAATCTTCGCTCAAATCACGATCTTACAGCGACAAAAGAAGAACTTCATACTGATCCGATAAATATACGATATGAACAAAATATTACCATGAAATATGGCCATATGGTATACCTAACTATTTTTCATGCAAAAAAAAAATAGTGAAAACTAAAATTACGCCAAAATTTCAGCCTTGACGTATGCTTAACATCCATTTCTACCATTTTCAATTAAATAATATCAAAATATTGCAAGTGTCAATTAAATATAACTAAAAACATAAATATGAGCATTTAGCCCGCAAGTTTCGGAAATCAGCTATTATGACTTATCATAACATTATTTTCACAAAAACTCTAAGAGATTTTAACAGAAAAATTGCTCTTACGTATATATAACAGATGTCCGCTCATGTGTAAATATCTATCGGTATATGGGAGAAAATGAGTGCTTTCCTTACGCATATAGCTGCCTCTCCCCTACTATAGATTTATGCAACTGAAGCGAGCAGAACCTTGGCTGACCTGCAGCTTATTTCGAAAAACGTCATTTAGATACCATCGGAACCAAAGATTATCATTGGTTAAACTATTTTATTACAGATTTGTTTGATGTTCTCATTTTTAAACTTTAAGTTTAGTTATATTTGAGATATTCTCTTGCAAATCATGACAAATCAAGACATTTTTAAGATCATTTTTAATAAATCAGGACAATTCAAGCGTTTTTGAAAAATCAGGATGGTCTCTCGAAAATCAGGACAAATCCGTGGCACCTCTGCTGCCGAAAGCCTGCTGATGCCATTTTCACACATACATAAAAACTTCAATTATTGGAATTGCATGCCAATATTAGGCGAAAAAATTGCTTATATTTTATTCAATACTTGATAGAAAATGTACGTTGTTTGGAGTAGGTTATAATTTTATATTTTTTGTCATGTTTTCGTGATTTTTTGTGATTTTTCCATAAGGTAGTGTGTTTTTTAAATAAAGGAATTGGTGCTTTATGCGTTATGAAATGCGTTATGTTACCAAGAACTATGAATTTTTAAACATTTTCATTTGATTTTTTAATAAATTACGAAAGTTTGTTGCACATTACCCCTTTTTCTTAGTAGGGTGAAAATCGCATGTTTTTGTAAATTTAAAAATAACTGTTTAAACCACTTAAAACTTTTGATGTACGAGCGGTATGATTATCTGTGGACATAAAGTTTTACGAAGCCATTGAACAGGTTTTCATGATGCCCCAGTTGACGGTATCTAAAATTTTTCAATTCTGAAAGGTTGGTATATTTGTAATAGTTTCAGAGCTATTTATATTAAATCTCTATAATATGTGATAATCAACATGTTTACCGCTCATAACGCCATCTCTGTTCTAGGCTAAGAACAAAAGCAATATCAGTTATGTGAATCCTGCATGGTTGTATTCAGGATTATTCACGGTTGCAAAATTAACGGCCAAGGTCTATATCTAATAGCTTTATTGTCTCCTTTATGATAGTAGATACCTACCTAGTCACCAAATGAAAAGTTGTCAAAGTTCTATGTTTTTCGGCTAGTCCATCGTAAAACTTTGTGTGTGACTCGCCCCTGTTCGTTTTATGACTTGTTTTGCTACCATAACTTCCAAATATCTCTATATGATTATCCACTTAACAGTTTTCCGGTTGAAATAAACGGCAATGGGGAAATCAAAAAAATGAGTTGTGGGTGGTTTAGGTAGTTGGTCGATTAATTTATCTTTAGAGATGCTCGCCCAAGGATTGGTGAGCAGTTTTCGCGACTGTCAAGGGTACCAGACTCATGCGTTTGGTCGTTAACTACGATAACATATAGAATTAAATCCGGTCAGGATCCTAAACCTTTACATACTTCAGTTACATTATAAATTTTCCATTATTTTTCTCCATTTCCAGGGTGGCTTATCGGAAGTGACCTGGGTGATAGCGGACTATACCGCCAATCCGGGCACCTCGGAGCTGACCGTGACCAAGGGCGCCCAGGTGGAGATCATCGACATGAACTGCAGCGGGGCGCCCGAGTTCTGTCTGGTTCGGTTGCCGATCAATTCCACCGACAGCCAGGAAGGGCTGGTTCCGGTATCGGTTCTCAAGCCATTGCCATCGTCCCACAGCAAGCTGAACAACAAACAACGGGATGCCGATGCGCTGGGAGGTAAGTCCCCGACAATTTCCACTCTAGGCGTACTCGTACATACATATGTATGTTTCTGTACACAACAGCTAGCATTCAGCAAGAGTTTAGTCATAAATTTTCATTGTTATTGCCCTCGTCTCGGCGGCCGTTTGTTGGCAAAACAACGACGAGCGTTAGTTATGATTGTTTCTAGTTTGTTGATCCTAATTTGTAGGGTGCTGAAAATTGAACATTTCTACAGCGCTTTTACAACAAACATATTGTGTTTGGCTGATTTGTTAAAATGATACATGGCGAACGAAACTAGCCATTGGCAAATCTTCAAATCTTTGTTTTGCAAACATAAAGTCGTAAAAGGCATATTAGCACAGCTAAAGTTTCTACAAAGCCTTCGATTGGAAATCGTTTTGAATTATTACTGTAACTGTCACTGATATTTTTCAACCATTCCTTTCAAGTCAGCGTTAGTCTTTTTTTAAGGACCGGAAACATGAGTTCATCCTTTGAATAAAGAATCAAAGGTTCAGAAGTAGAGAATAACACTGTTGGACTATTCTGGTATAAAAAGTTATTCTGCTGCTAAGTTTATGAAGTATATGTATAAGTTCATCAAAATTAAGCGTTCTCACATGTTTCAAGGTCGAAGACGTTGATTGCGGCGTTAATTCATTTTACAATTTCTAGTGACTTAATGCGAGTTGATAGCTTCATTCTGAATCATAGAAAAATAGTTTCTGTTGGGTTTTAGAGAGTTTAAGTAAGCATTGCCTATCAAGATCGTAGAATATTTCATTCTGTAAAAAAGTGTTTAAACAAGAAACGAATTAGTGGGATGTAAAAAAGATAAACAAAATCGAATGTAGCATCCTACTGATTATGGTGAACAAATCTGTCAAGTGTGCTGTAGAAAATAAGAAAATATCTTTCTGAACTGAAGATGCAACGATCCGAATTTATGAAAAATGTATCTCCTCGTTGACAACTACTATGGCGAGATTCAATCTTTTAGCGGTTTAAGATTTTTACATTGCATTATTTGAATGAAAACCTATATGAGCGTTTGGCAGGGAACTCCCGCTTCATTCGTTTATTTGGATCTCTCAGGATCTTTTTGGCCAAATTATATAGAAGAATACTTTCTGGCTTTGTTCTAGGAAAATTTAAAAAACAATATTTCGGAAGCTTGCGAAAACTTCATGCATTATGAGTCACAAATTGACTTCGTAGTTTAATCACATTTCTCAAGGCCGACAAAGAATAAACTATGGGAATAAGATGAATCATTCAAATTCACTGACTGAATGACTGAAATAGGTTCGTTCTCGTACAATCCAACCAATCGATCAATGTAGTAACATCATAAAGAAATTGTTTATTTAGGAAACGTGGTGAATCATTTCTCAACAATTCCGGCCAAAACATCACAGACAAGTCACAGATTTTGCCATATTCAACGATTTTGTAATTCTATGTGCGTGTAGTTTGGATTTTCACGCATGTACATACAAAATTCTGATTCGTAGCTCCTTATGCTTGGACGTTATTTTGATGACTAAAGACCTTAAGTTCAAAGTCAAACAGAAGCATTATTCTACACTAAGGTTGCCAGAATTTTTTCCACTCCCATCCGGGCCTAGCAATTCCGGGCATTTTTCCAAAAAAACCTGGCAAAATCCGGGCATGGATTACAATTTTTCAAATCCAAAAACCGGGCAAAAACCGGGCAAAATTTAGATTTAATTATACATAAGAGCAAAGAAAAAATGGAAAAAAAATTGAAATTATTATTTTATTAATGTAATTGCAGACTTCCAAAAACTTGTTGGAACACTTAAATATTTAAAGGTTTATAAAGGTAAAACAGCGAAATTATTTGAAACAACCGTTGAAAATTTCCATACCGTTAATCGATTTTGCCGAAACTTACTCAAAAATTTTGATTTTTTTTTGGTTTCTTTGTGAAAATTGTGAAAAAATCCGGGCAATATCCGGACTTTTTTCACGATATCCGGGCAACCGGGCCGGACCGGACTTTCTCGAAATTTTGCATCAAATATCCGGGCAAACCCGGATAAAACCGGGCAATCTGGCAAGCTTATTCTACACATAACACCTACAGAATGAGGGGTGCTAAGGGTTTTTATATGAATGATAAGAAAAAAATACGGCGAATTTCAGTTGACCACTTTTTGATCCGAACACCTTTTAGCATCCAAGGCTGCGGAAAAAATCTGTATTTTTGATAAAAAAAAAATTTTCGAGTTCTGTGATTTGAACCCAAAAATCGGTGACTGTTTTCTGTGACGCTTTTTCTATGAAGTTCTTCGGAGAATCATGTGAAACATCAACTAATCGTGTGTGAAAAATCAATTTACATTTCCTTGTTGTTTTCATATTTTCAGGAATTAGAGTCAGAAATAAAAAGTCATGAAGTGGTATGCTGCAGATAAAGTCCAGATGATATCTAATGACATAAATCCGTTCCAAATTATGGAAGATCAATATTGAAAACGATAGTTACACAGTTGCTGTGTTTCTGGATTTCAAGAGAGTTTTTGAAACGATTGATCGGTTTAAGTTGGTAAACGTATTGGAAAGAGAAGGTATCAACGGAACGGTATTAAACTGGTTTAAGGACTACTTGAATAGTAGAATACAAAGAACAAAATATGGAACATCGTATTCCCGATATAAAGAAAATAATCTAGGTGTCCCCCAAGGAAGTGTTCTGGGTCCCTTGTTATTCATATTGTACATCAACGACATGAAAAACTGTCTTCGTTATGGTCGTCTCAAACTGTTTACTGGAGTGGTAATGACTTAGAACTAGTTATCCAAGAAGCAAATGCTGATTTGAAAAATATTTCTGAGTTTTTGAAACATAAAAAATTGTGTCTGAATCTTAATAAAACGAACTGGATAGTTATTGGTAATCGAAAAATAAGAGTTTGCCCAGAATTGCTGATTGATGGATGTTCCTTCGAAAGAGTGCGCCAGGTCAAATACTTGGGAATACAGGTTGACGAGAAGCTGAATTTCATAGCACATATTGACTATACAATCAAGAAAATCGCCAAAAAATATGGCATACTATGCCGAGTTAGCCGTTATATGACTGTCTGGTCAAAAGTAATTTATGTTAAATCTGTGATCATGCCACATTTTGATTATTGCGCTACAATATTGCTTCACGCATCTGACACACAAACAAATCGACTACAAAGAATACAAAATAAAATTATGCGAGTAGTGATTCGATGTAATCGATAACACTCCCAGTGTTTTAATGCTCGATATTCTTCAATGGTTGTCAGTGAAACAAAGAATTGTGTATAACAGTTTGATATTTATATATAAGATGAAAAATGGAATGTTACCATATTATTTAATGGATGGCCTGCAATACAGAATCGACATTCACAGATACAACACAAGAAGAGCACAAGACTTCAGACTGCCGAATACTAAAAAAAGGGATGAGCAAACGCTCTCTTTTCTACAATGGATTACAAATGTTCAACAACCTACCGACAAGCATAAAAAATTGTGTGAACATAAACACTTTTAAGAAAATGGCAATACCCCAGCAAACATGAAATCGCATTAAAAATGATGACTCAAGTCATTAAAAATGTTACTGCGAATCGTATTTCCAACTTACGCAAAATAAATGTCGTAAAAATCGTTACTCGAAGTCGTATTAAATTAGAGTTGCCACCCGTCCCGCAAAAGCGGGACATGTCCCGCTTTTTTGTTGAATGTCCCGCTGTCCCGCTTTTTCCTCCAAATGTCCCGCTTTTTTCTTGTAAAATTTTTACAAAGTTCAATAACTTGAACTGGAAGAAATTGAACTTTAGTCTCAATTTGAATTCATTGGTTCAACACAGAAAATCTCTCAAATACGTCTTTTTTTCAAAATAAGCAGTCTTTTTCATAGTTTATATAAGACAATACTGAATAACTCTAAAGTTCTTAGCATAACACTAACATTCTGATTCAGTTATGCTTTCTTGGAGCACGTTTAACCAATGTATGAAGAACATATTGTTTAGGTTGCTTCCAAATAATTTAAGATTATTATAATTTTTTTTGCCGGAATCTTAATCAAATTGTCTTATATTATAACCTATCTTTTTCGACTCGATTGTTCAAAATATTTTGAAATGGAAGCTTCCTTGAGTTTTCAATTTTTTAAACACATAAAACACAAAAATTTATACAAGTTAAACAAAAGTTTTTTACTCGGTTTCCCTCTAAATAAGTATTCGTTTGTATAAACCGTGGAAAATATCGATGCATATGGCGAATGTAGGAAAAACTTAGTGTAGTGTACTTTCTATGAACAACTTTGGCTAATGGTATATGTATACAACTAAGCTTTTTAAAGAGTTTCTAAAATGTCCCGCTTTTTTCGGCTATGTCCCGCTTTTTTTCGTGAAATGTCCCGCTTTTTCCTGAAAGTATCTGGCAAGCCTATATTAAATGGTTTAAATCGGATATGATAAAAAGTCCGCCATGTTTGCAGATTTTGAAGACGATTTCGTTCCTTTTTTTCTCTCGCGTGGGTCAAAAGAGAGAATAGCTTTGTTGTTCTCTTTGCGACCAGCAGTGCAACCAGATTGCTAAAAATCAGATGGTTTATTTGCAAGAATTGCCCAATGACAGAGGCAGCAGATATTGTCGCTGGCAACAGTTCGCATGCGTTGAGAGAAAAAAACTTGTGCTCTCTTGCATTCTTTCAGTATGTATGAATATGGTGTCGAAATCGTATACTCTTATCGCTTTAGCCAGAAGTTGAACATTTGTATGTATATTGCCTCCACTTTGGTAGGTAAATGCTGTTTTTTCGTGTTTCATACGATCGTTCTATAATGTATATGAAACGTATAATAAAGTTGTTGAGAAATATACCTACAAAAATGTTTGCTGGGACAATACATCAAACAGACTGTTTAAAAATATGACAAATCCTGACAAGGATCATATGATGAAAGTTATGGAAATCTGACGAGGATTCAGAAAAAGAATTGACAGTGATGGACATACGCGGGATTAAGACGAAAAAAGTCGTACAGAATAAGAAAATTCAAAGTAATATTAATTTATCCTAAGGATAAAATGTCCCTCCCACTTCTAAAGAAGCGTATAAGGTGGAGGAAGGACCCAAATGGTCCTACGGGGCCATCACAAAAAAAAAAACGAATACATTTGAATAAATTGCACGAAAGCTTGTATGCAACAAAATTGCATATAATATAATTGCACAAAATTTATAAATCAAGTTATTTTTTATCGAAAAATTCAATCAAATCAACTCCCATCTTCTAAAAATTGTTTTTCGTCTTGTAATTTTTCGGATATTTGCTTTTTTTTTCAAATTTGTATAACATATTTAACCTTTATTTATTCCCTCCTTCGGTTTTTTTTTGGAAATTTCGAAGTTGGGTGGCAAAAGAAGAAATTGATATTTGTTCCAGCCTTAGAAGTTTTGAAAGAAAAAATACCGTCTTCAAAAAAGTTGATCATGAATCGTTATACTTATCGCAAAAATCTTACATATTTGTTACAGATAGTTTTAAAATTATGTTTGTAAAGCCGTAACGAACAACTTTTTGAACTGTTTCCTTAACACATTAAAGCAAAGAACAATTACTGATCACTTGGAAATTTAAAGTTCGATTTGAATAATGATTGAATGATTCAAATTTTAGTCTATAAAATGTGTATAAATTAAAATAATCGATAAAATTTAAACCGAAATCCCGGAATTAGTTTCGGCTGGTTCAAAAATCTGCTAAAGCTCGTGACCTTTTTCAAAGAGTTAAAATGTATCAGAGAAAAATATATTTTAAAATGCTTTTTCTTAACAACCTATTATAAACTTAATGATTTGTAGTTGTTTGGAAGCATAAGATATATTTACTTCCATCATGCAGTCTTGTAAAGCACATCTGAATGAAAAACTAGATTATCTATAAAGATTTCTTCATCAACCAAATATAGGCTGTCAAAATATCTGCGGCAAATATAGCAATGTTCCATTCTAAAATAATAAGGAAAACACCAAATGATACATCTATTTCGGTATTGCACACGTGAAAGTTCATTGATGAACCTATTCATGTGCTAGATTCGATATGTTATTATTCTTTACCCAAGCACCTGATGAACGATAAATTTACACATTTGGTAGCAATCCAAATAGCATTACAATAATAACTTAATCCGGTCACCATCATCATCATCATCTTTATTACTCCCGCAAAACTTGCAACAAAAAGTCTAACAAAACTTGCGCTCTCTTTCTCTCTGTCTCTCGCTTCCCACAACGAAAATAATTTGTGATTTTGAATTATATTTATGGCCATGCGTCGGTACAAATGTCGATCCTTGCCACTTACTGCCATTAAGACCGTCGACGACGACCCAACGTAAAATAATACCGTCGCCCTTTGCCTTCGTCCAGTCCGTTGCTGAAGACTACTAGAGTAGAGTAGGTTTGACGGGCAAAATTTCCTGAGTGGGTGTACCTATGGTGTGAATGGTATGAATTTGGCATGACGAATCGTGGTGTGAATAATGGGCCTGGTTTCCACCACTAGAGGGGAAAAGTGATTTACTTAGTGTTTGGACACATACGGACCATCGATATGCTCCAACGTACCTTGCGCTAGAGTGACCAAATCTGGTATCACTTCGAAGTCTAACGTTGAAGAAAAGCTATTAGATAATTTATTTGACCATACGTTTTATTTAGAAAAATAGCTTCTAGAATACAACTCCTCAAAAAAGATTGGATCTATTGATAAGCGTTTCAATAATAAGGACCAAAACCGCACCTAGTAACCCTCTTAGGCCATCACCCGAAATGCAATGTGTGTGCAGAATTTATATATCACTGAGGAAAAATTTCTCATCGCGGTACCACCACCGACTGTCAGACTGATTGTTTACTGAGCCGGCAATGAGCAAGTCATTATTCTTCCACGCTCAAGTGCGCGGTGGTCACTCTGGCTGGCTGTACCGAAACCATAGTGCGATGCGATGCCGTGCTGAAATAGATAGATGAACTTGGGACGCATAATAATATCATTCTCCGAAAAACCTCAATCTATAAAATGTTGTGTACTTTTTGGGGTGCGTGTGCATTCCTGGATACAGAGATCATAAAATAAATTCGGGTGAACGTATTTTTAGAATGTTCTCTCTGGGAATAGTTATCCTATCCTAAAAATAGTTTAAAATTAATCGAAACCGTTTTACCGGTTTTAGCGGTCTTTTCGGAATTAGTAGATTGCTAAAAAAAATAATCTATAGAATTTTATCATTATGACAAGTTGTTTGTAATTTCCGTTCGCACATTGTACTTCAAAGAACGATGAGAGACCGCATGTCCCCTAATTACTGTTCCGGATCTATGGATACAATAGGAAAACTCATGGTACATGGTAACAATCGCTAGTGTAGAGTGTAGTTTTGTAAGAACCTCACTGTGATAGCAAATGAAAATTAACTCTATTCCACGACTGAAACCTGCGTTGAATTACTACTTTCAACAGGTTATTGGCCCAGATATGTCAATAAGGAACAAAGAGTTGATGAAAGGGGAACTCTCCAGTTTCAGAACGCTAGCTGAGGCTGCCAGAGCAGTTGTGATCTGCAAGGGCAGAAAGTCCGTCAGCCAGAGGTGCCAACATGCGTAGAGTAATGAGCCAGCGCAGAAACGAACCAATGCAGAGGTCACGAGATGCTTCAGCTCAGTCAGAAGGTGCCGCTGGAGTTTGAGGCCGGAAAAGCAGGTTCGATACGCTCTCCTACCATGTTAAAACCGCAGGTTTCAGTGGTGGAACAGATTTAATTCTTTATTCACTACTTCAAAAATGTCAATATGCACGTCAAGGTCAATACGCGAATTGCCATACGTGGGTTTTAACACCTTCCCTCAACCATCAGAAATCAGCAGACGAATGCTAACCTTAGTGTAGCTGTACATCGCAAGATGAGTTCTGAGCTTTTCCTCCCAAACTCAATCCTCGACAGTATTTATAGTCCTGCTTATCTCTGCAGTCAGTAATAAGGTGAGAATGGTAGCTGACAGTCGCCCAACCAACCTTCCCAAAAGTGCCAGAATGCCCTTCCAGGAGTTCAATGCGAGCTCACGTATGCTGACCACACCGTAGCACCACACCACAAGAGTAACCCTCCCGGTGAACAACTGTATCCAGGCTCGGCTCCTGGCTAAACCATTCTTGCTAGCTAACCTCTCCCGGTTTCGGATCCCATGATCCTCCTCTCAGCCGTCGGGAATGCACTCGCACTATTAACCGCAGTGTAGCTCATGACTCGAGATCCCGCCTTCCCGGCCTCGATCTCCAGTACCACCTTGGCTCGTCTTTGCGCTGGCTGGTTCTTCTAGCTGGTGGACTCCTCTGCGCTGGTAGTTGGCACATTTGCTAATCGCAAGTTCTTGCGAATACCCCTCTCGATCTAACTTTATTTCCACTTCCGGACGTATCTGTGCCCATAGCCTGTTGAAATCGCAGGTTCCAGCGATGGAACGGAGTATATTCTTTATTTACAATATCAGAAAGGTTTTTATATAGTTACTCTATACACTAGCGATTGCTAGTTCCACCTGCGATCGTCAATACGCGAATTACCAATCGTGGGTTACAACATGACCTTTTCTCATAACGATTCGAGGTCTGACCTCTTATCTTAATGACGCATTGTCTAACTGCTCCGTCAGATTTACTAAACAGCTGCGTCGACGGCTCAAACGATTTCACTGATGCTGAATATCGTTCTTTCTTTTATTAGTTGTTAACCCAGGGGGTAAATCCAATTTACGGATTGCATTCCAAGGCGCGGCGAGCCACCGCGTCCCCCCAGTTTGCTACTCTGGGTCCATGGGTGCAATTGGACGACTCATGATACAATGCTAAGGAACACTGTACCGCCTACGCCATAAAGTCCACCTGGGGCCACTGACCTTTGTTCCCACCTCGAACTGTTTGACACACTTTGCTTCAATAGTGGGAGGTCAATTCGCGCTAGTGCGCTCCAAGGCAATACTCGTTTCCGAATCCGCTGTCAGCAATACCTCATTCTAACACAACTCGATGCGCAACCCCTGACGAGTTAGGACCCGACATCTCATCGTGTGAATGAGGTCCCCACGCAGCGCAACTACTAACTTTGTGAATCCAGTCCAGGAAGTCCGGAAACACAAAGTGAGTTGTCGACGACACTTTCTCTGTTCAAACACGCGGGTAGGGGCGGTAATGACTCCTCCGAACTCACAAATAGTGTTGACTTAAGTCACCACTCAGCGCAACTACTCGATCTTCAAGTCGGGCGCTTTACTCACCCGATGCCTCTAGTGGATTTGGTGTAGTTCTCTTGGCCGTACATCTGCAATACGCCGGACTTGCAGACACGTTTCCACTCTGCACCACGGGGAGGTGGAACTACGCCGCAGAGCGCTGAATGTTGTCTACCTCGAGGGTATTGTAATCCTCTACATAGTTTCACTCGTATGTCACACATACTATGACACTCCCAGACGATGCATTTATTCTCCACCTAATAGGACTCAGATTTGGAATTGGGAAGTTAGTCGAGATGTAGAATGTATCAAGTTTTTGATTGTTTTCACCAGACGATGGAGTTTTTAAAAAAAGGTTCAGTTCAGTTCACAACAAGAGACCACTATGGATTTGCTAGGATCTGTTAGCTTGAGCCAATTTAGTCAATTGCAAAACAAAACTATCGGAGGTCACCGATCTGCGAAGGCCTGTAAAGTCTTCAATACGACGCACTTCGTACCAAGACATATCAAGTATCTTTTTGGTAATTCACTTACTCCTTACATCCGCAATATTTTAATGTTATTATTATGGTTTATTATAGACATTTTACCACTCCTGGGGTATTCGTGTCTTTTTAAAAATTACATTAATATTAAATACTAAAAAAATACAACTACTAAACTACTGCTAATTATAATTAATTTTAACCTACTTAAATAAGTTCGAATAGTTTACCCTCTTTCAGAAATTTGATGAGATTGTTTTCCTTGTCTGCATCATTCGCCAAAACCTCATAGATCGTCCCTGTTATGTTGTACTTTTTTCGGGGTTCTTCGTAGCCTTTACAGTCGATGAGGATGTGTTCAACTGTTCTTATGACGCCGCAAAAAGCAATATTTTAATGAATTCGCTTCTGTTCAACTCACAACTCGACTTCGTGGACTTGATAGAAACTCCTAGCTTCGAGACCTAGCTGAACTGTATTGAGAGGATAGATACAGTAGGCTGAACCGTAATCAAGCAGTTTCAAATTGAACCTCAAGTTCTCAATAGTAAGATCAACTCACCCCAAAAGGTTTATAATGCTACCAGGCCTGCAGACATTAGGGTTGTTCAACTTTCCTAGCATGTATCTCCGGATACTGAAGTCTAGCGGGTTCAAATCTTATGACGATGCAGGCCATTCAGATGGTCAAATGAAACCAGACAAATTCACACTATTATCACCATTAACGAAACCGTTAACACATGGACCCTTAAACGGATGACCGGATTAAATTCAGATGCGACAGCTTCCTGCTGATTTTCAATCAGAGTCGATCCTTGCAAGACCCTTATTCAATCTCTTTTTGAATCCATTGACGTTTTCCTTGAGAGCGAAACTTAACACTGACTGTATTGATATATGAATAAACTGGTAAATACAACGAGAGGCACTCGAATATGTGTATCACTTCTTTGTTGCCACCCTGGACACTTAAATAGAATTCGTCCTAGTTTGGAATAACTTTAAGATCCCCAACTTAAGGGCACTGTGTTGTGAAATCTCATTCGATTAATCGATTCTACTTAATAATTTTCCGATTTTCGATCTTCGAAATCGATTTCAATTCGATTTCTGTATGCCTTAGACTAGACTTAATCAAAGTTTTAATTCTTCGATAGATTGTTCAAGTCCCTTAGAGTATCGGCAGCGGTGCTAAGGCTATAAAAGCAATCTTTTTTGGCACCTCAACACCGCAAGGTTTCAAACCAAGTATTATCTTGCATCTGGGTGCTAAATGAGCGATTTGGAAGCTATATTTAAAGAGGCTGAGTCATTCGTCCGAAAGTCATGAGGCCGAAAGCAATTCGGCCGAGTAGGTTATCAGGTCGAATAGACCACTAGGCCAAATGGGTTATTCAGCAGACGATTATCCAGCCGAAGGCTGTTAGGTAGAAAGGACGAAAAGCCGGAAGGATCTTAGGCCGAATGGTCATTAGGCCAAATCTAGAGTTAGTTTTGATTAAGGGCATGAGCCACTCGACATGTTTTTAGAAAATTGATGTTGAAGCTCCCAATCACTTATTCAATTCTCATTTTTCATTTCTCATTCTATGATCATGCTGATGTATTCAAAATTGGCTTAAATTAAGTTTTAATGAATGCAAATATACCTACGTCCTAATGCATATCTCATTTGGCGCAAACGTCCTCTTGGTCAATCGATAAGTTTGATTCCTAAAACTGATTTTGATGTTCAGTAATGCATTCGGATTTGATTGTAGAAGAACTTAAGACAATAATCCTATCCATTCTATTCGCGGGAATTACCTTCCAAAAACCTGACATTTTTCTTCATAGGAGTGACCATGTGGAATCCACCTGGTCATTTCTGGTCACAACATGATGCGCCACTGGTCGATCGAGGAGTGCGAAAAATCATCAATTCAACTATTTTGGCTGCCTCTGTAATGACAAAAATTATGCTAGCTATTCACACAGGTAAAAGCGAAGCTGATTGTAATCACCTGTTATCAATTTATAACGTCTCACTATGCTAGATCACTAAAGATGACTTCTGTCTCAGATTCCTTTTCTTTTCCCGTCAGTTTTCAGCATTTACCGAAGCACTTTTCGCGAAGATACATTACCACCTCGTCAAACTGTTCATTTTACGTCCTTTTGCGTCCAAAAATGAGAAAGTCATCATACGTCCTAAATTTAATTCAGTTATTCATTGATTGAATGAAACCAAGTTTTTACCAAACATTGAATACAATGATATCAATCATTTGCATTCGATAGCTGAATTTGTTAATATTGGACCAAACGACCTAAACAAAACAAACTCTAGAAATGATCGTACTGAATGGTAGCTAGGGCGAAAATACATCGTTTACACTTGTCTGCATGTTAGGCCGAATGGTCGTTAGACCGAATGGATGATAGGCCGAATGGTGGTCAAGCCAGCCTAGCCATTACATGAATTACAAAAACGTTAATTCGGCTGAACGACCTTTCGGCTTCGTATCCTTTCGACCTCATATCCATTCGGCCTGATGACCATTCGGCATGGTGACCATTCGGCCTTACAGCCTTAACAAACAAACAAGCGTTAGTATGTCTTATCGGTTTAGCATCCATTCAGCCTAACAACCATTCGGCCTTACGACCATTCAGTCTAATGTCTATTCTGCCTTACGACCATTCGGCCTGATGGCCATTCCGCCAAATGTTCTTGGCCTGTTAACCCATTCGTCCTAGTGACTTTCTGCCTCACATATTGCGGTCTATCGGCCTTCGGCCGAATTTTCTTACCTTATATTTGAATATCAACCAGCACTTGTTTTGACAGGTGTGCTAAAAGGTTTAGTTTGAGTCTTTGGAAAATTTACAAAACAAAATAGCAGCCTTTATCAGTGCGATAAAACAAAAACGAAAACACCGAATGGCAAAAAGTGGTAAAAAATTTAGCTCTGATCGGTGCGTGAATGAACTGCTAAAACGATAATAAGGCCTTGAATGTGCGTATTAAGATATCTTTCGGGATAGCACTTACCGATGCTGCTCCTCTAAGCAAGGCTTGATTTAAAAAGTAAAATTGATATAAAATAGTATTGATGAATTAAGGTTGAGAATCCTATGAGATGATCCCAAAATGCAATAGAATAATAACGACTTGAGCCCAGAGATACAGAAGAATCAATCTTTACGATGGATGACCTTCGATAGAACTAGTGAAAGAAACTTTTCTCAGATCGAGTTTGGGGTGGAACAATTTGTTGGCCTGCTAGAATTCTAAGATAGCATGGTGATTTTTAGATCTGTCTCTAAGCATCTATCCCGCTCTTAAACTTTTCGAACTTTGATTGGCTCTTAACCCCAGCATTGTTAATTTTGACATTGAAAAGTACAACACAAACCAGCCGCCAAATCTCGAAACGTCAAAGCCGAATTAATCTATCATTTATATCAGATCAACCCCCCTAACTGAATAGGAATCCCCCCGAAAACAGTGATGTAGGTCTTTAGGTAATATGTTAACTGAGCTTGAGTATTCATTCTATCAATTAGCTATCGGTTTTATGGGCCGAACTAATCGAATAGTGGGTGAATAACAATAAAAAAACGGGTTTTCAAATTAGACAAACTTTTGGATAGAAATAGGTAATTATAATTTTGTCGAAAGATACATAAATGTAGATCGTCGGTTGTCCATTTTCATGAATAAACTTTCATTGAAATTAGATATCTTCCCAAACAAACTCTAACACACACTGTGTTAAACGTTCGAGTTAATCCGGGGGGATGTCCTCATATTGATGGAACTGATCATGGAAATGATCTGCAGGTTGTTCGAATGGCGCTCACGATTTAGCGGCCAGCCTGCCTCTTTTGTGTGTTGTCTGCTTCATGACCATTTTTGGCACTAAATGAATGAGCGAGCATGCTGCTGCCGGATGGCCGGTGGCCTAGCAGCTAGCAGATACAGAATTTTTTTTTTCTCCCCGAGCTTCAGATGAGGAGTTGCGCTTCTCGGGTGCCTGCCTGTGATGATAAATAATAAAGGTAAGGTGCCACCTCCAAACATGGTTTGGCAGTTTCGCTGTGTGAATGTTACTGCGCTGGTCGAAATAATTTGAAATATTTGATTTGCAATTTTATCCTTAAACCTAGCAAAATCCGAGCTTAGAGGTTTAGAATTTAAACTCAAAACCGAGAAAAATTCAACTTGAATTCAAGTGTGAATGTTAAACACATGTCGGTAATGTTACATTTTATTTTACAATTCCAAACAATGTTTGAGCGTTGATTTCGAGAAACAAGCATAAAAAAAATGTTATTTGATGCAAAAGTCATAAATAAGTAATCTAAATTTAAGTTTTTGGCTTAGATTTATTCACAAAATGTAGATAAATCCGCATTTTTTCTTTGAAATCCGGGCAACCGGGCCGGATAGGGCTTGCTTATTTTTTTTTTCTTTGATCAAATCTTCTTCAAGTACATGTGTATGAATTTCTATAGAATTAGCTGAAAAAATGATCGATTTGTGCAATATTTAGCGTCGATTTGTTATGGGAGCCACCCTTTACTGTGGTGGGGTGGCCCAAAAAACCCGTTATACAAACTTTAACGACAAATAAAGTGGTTACAAAACCACTTCTGTCCATGAGAAAAAACGCCAGCTAGATTCCAACGTATAATGGCTCCTACCAAACATGCAGTGCAGGGGTGCCATTTGAAAAGATGTGAAAAAAGAGCCCGAATCTGACCAGTGTAGATGGGTCTTAAAGAGGCACAAGTTTGAATCCCATTGCAGGGACGTTGATTTTTTTAAATGTTTTCCGACACTAAGTTTCATTTCAATCTATTCCCTGAAATTTTTAACTATTATAATGGATGAATTTTCACAAAATCCATCAATAAAATTCCGTTGCAGACTTCCTATGAACAGTTTAAGCAAAATAAAAAAGTTCCTGACTACTGATTCCAAACTTTCATTGCAAATTGAATGAAACGCAGGAACTACTAAAATTATGATCCAAATTGTCATGTTGTCCGTTCGAGATATTTTTATTTTGTCAAGCCGCTTGAATCTTTGAATAGCCGAACTCCCGATGATAAACATCCGTTGCCGTACATCACTCATAAAAATAATCTCATATTACTGCACCACATAAACACATCAATTTTTCAAGTTTGTAAAACATTCTGCGAATCATTCACAACTATGTAAACATAACAACAAATCATATTTTCGGGTCACAAACATGGCGCGTCACACCTGAACATTTCTAAACTTAAACCTCTGACAATCCTCGAGAATTATGGTCCATGTTTGCAAAGTAAGGTGTGAAGCAAGGAGGCAGCGCCGCTCGTCTCTTGATCCGAGATACGCACATTCCAACTGATCTGGCAAAACTCACACCGGCCACTTTAGTTAGGTTCCCGTCCGATGTCTACTATCGACCCTACTATATGAAGTATGCCTATAGTAGCTAGAACGAATCAAAGAGGTGGGAAAAACTCATAAATTCCAAAAATAAGTACGAGTTCATCTGAAAAATACTAATGGCGTTTTCTGGTTGTAGGACTTGAGAGATGAGTTTCTCGTTTCTATTCATGTGAAATGATGTATAGCAGGGTGCCTGAAATTTTAATTGACCTAGTCGTTTGCGGTCTATCGTAGTAGAAAGTTAATTGATTTTTAAATGTTTATTTTTATGGCATTTTTAAATGTAGAGTGGAATGTTAAAAATGGCTATCCTCTCATGAACTCTCAATAATAATCATTAAAATGAATTAACAGATAATATTTATTAAAGGTTCTACCAAAAAAAAAATGTTTTTTAATAAAAACAAACACATACAAACACAGGATCTGAGGAATGAAACTTGATGTTTCCTCGAAGAGATTACTTTTTACTTAACTCTAAGCTTACAGCTTCAAGGATATTATGGCTAGCATCTTACAAATGCTGAAACCACCAATCCATAGAAAGTGGACTATGTATACCGTGACCAGATTCGATTTCATGACTGCTGGCTTAAACGACATGAACGCTATCCTCTAGGCCACGATCGACAAATTTAAAAATGGTATTTGTGACATATTTCTCAGTTTGGAACCTATTCCGATCCATTTCTTCTAGTTTTATAATTTGCACACAGCAAGTATTTTTCTATTTTCCAAAATTCAACCACCCTAGCGAATTTTCCGATGATGACGACTGCGACGACGACGACGACGCCGACGATGATGATGAATCGGGACGTGGGAAACAGAAGTGTTTCAAGGACGTTCTTTCGGTACTGCCGCTTTGTTGATGTTATTTGCATTACACTGCCGGCCGATGACGACTGTCGGACAAAAGGTTTCCCCGACGATGACATCGGTTTTCCGGCTTCTATTGAGTGATGATGTTCCTCCAGTAGTTACTCTTACAGATAAAGAGTGAGTGGTGTGGTGGGGTTTAAAAAGAATACTTTTCTTATGTTTTTTTATGTCCAATCGGTTATTTTCATGAGTAATTTTTATTTATATCGTTCCCATCGTGTTTCTATTTGTTGAGTAGGTTTAAATACCCCCAATTAAAATAGATTTTTTCTTAAAACGAACAACAATGTTTTCTAAAAGAGGGATTCCTTAAATTAAAAATGACGCATTTTCACTGCGCTCGTTTTAAATTGAAACTTGGAAGTTTTTACAGGCATTTATTTCAACAGAGCTAATACAGGCTAAAAAATTTAATGGCTTTCGACGATTTCTCACAACAGTATCGCATGTGCACCAAAATTTATAATAGTTGGCTTTCAATCATATCTTCGGAGTTTTTTAACCGGGTTTTAGAAAATACAGTAATCCTACATGGGTGGCTATTCATTCTTTTCATCCAAATGCATGCCTTGTGATCAGACACCACCAGGTTTTCTACGAATCCGACTTTCAAGCGCCTGCTGGTAATTCAGTAACATCTTATTATGTATGGCGCTCCAGAGAAGAGGTCCGGGTATGGATCCTCGGGGAACACCTACCGTTAGATCAATATAGGTACATGGTGTTAAAAAAAACTTTCTCTAATCCTACACAAGGTTACGAGAACTTGCGATATTGAAAAGATTCTTAACGTCAATCGTTTCAATGGCATCATAGCAAACAGCTGTCTGCTTCTTTTGGTATATGCCTTTATCTCTGTTGCCAGAGGTGCCTACTATAGATCTCCCTCACCGGAACACGAATTTGTCTGTCCGACAGTTTACTTTCACTCTCTGTGCAGATCATCAACCGATTGAAGATCATCTACTATCTAGCCAAGAGACATTCATCAGACAAAAGTAATCTGTCTTCTGTATGGTACTGGATGCCCAGGAAGGTATAATACCAGCTTGACAGTTTTTCACACATTTTTTAAGCGCCACTCTGAAAGTATCCGGAATGAACTGTACCGCCCCCTTCATCACTGAGTTTAAACTTCTATCCTGATTTGAAACCTTATTCACAGTAATTCCTAAAATTCACTCGGTCCATGGCAGCCATTCTTCAATTTCTTGGAAATCCCACATTCGCCAGATCACGCTCCACTTGATTTACCCACCTCGCTCGTTGCTCCTCTACTCGTCTCGTTCCTACCAGATTCGTAAGGAACACCTGTTTTGCAGGCAGTCCAGAATTCTTGCAACATGTCTTGCCCAGCGTGTCCGGCTAGCCTTCACCACCTTCTGGATACTGGGTTCGCCGTAGAGTCGCGCGAGCTCGTGGTTCATCCTTCGCCTCCACACTACGTTCTCCTGCACGCCGCCAAAGATGGTTCTTAACACTCGTCGTTCGAATACTCCAGTGTAGGTACGCATCGTTTCTTGCCCGAGTTCTAGCAAGGAACTTGTCGATTTCTGAAGTCTACCAGTAAACCGGTCCTTGACTTGAGTACAACCCTCCTAGACAAGGTCTTGTCGCACTCCGCGAACATCATTTTCGAAAGTTGATCACCGTGCTTGTGCTGAGATACTCTCTGCATTTTTATAGCTTCAACACAGACTTCTTTGTAGTCAATTTAAATCTTCCGTCTGTTGTTGGTTCAGCGGATGCCTTGCGAACACAGGTTTCCAGCCTCTTGTGCTATAACGGACCGCCTCAAGTCGCCTCTTGGGCGTCAAAAAGTTGACGTCAATCACCGATTCAATGCTAGGTATTAAATGAGTACGATTTAAAATTAAATTTTTTCTTCAGAAAGTAGCCTTTGAAACGTCGAAGTCGAAGTACTCGGCGAAGCGGTTGAAAGTTTTTAAAATTCCAATTTAATAGAGCGCTGTTGGCACCGTATTTATTCAGCCGGATGAGAACTTAGAGCTGCAGATTTTGGTTCCTAATTCTTCGGGTCGCACACTGAGGGGAATAGCCTCCAGCAGTAAGGGAAAGTCAAGCCTCGACGCAAGGAGATCCGCTACGACTGAAGCCCGTGCAGCGTTTTGACGAATCTGAAGCGTGTCTAAATCTAAATGGGTAAACGAAATGAATCTAACCAGTTCAAGTGTCGCAGGGCATACCGTATGAATTCGTTCAGCTCCGTTCTAGTAAAATGGGCACCAAACTACAGATGCATATTCGAGAGTTGAGCGAACTATGCTGCAATACAGGCTTTTTAGACAGTACACATTTTTAAACTCCTTAGTGACGCGAAATAAGAAGCCAAGACTTTTAGATGCTTTATCAACGATGTAATTCGTATGAGTCTTAAACTCCAGTCGATAGTCTAGGATAACGTTCAGATCGTTGATGTGGTCCACCCGGGCGATGGTATCGTTCCCTAGATTGTACTCTGTGTGAAGAGAGTTCCGCTCGCGAGAAAATGAAATGACCGCACATTTGCGGTGGTTCAGAGGCAAGCAGTTGGTGTCACACCAGTGAGCGAAGGTGTTGAACTGCCTTTGCAAGAGATCGATATCGTCTTGGCCATTGATGGTGTGGAAAAGTTTAAGGTCGTCGGCATACGCAAGTTTTGGGCCGTCCAAAAGAGTGAGTACAACGTTAAAATAGATGACAAAAATTATCGGTCCCAAGTAGCTTCCCTGGGGCACACCTGAACAGTGAACAAGCGGAGAAGTAGTTTCCAGTTTGCACTGATAACTTTCGTCCCGTTAAATAGCTTCGAAACCAGTCCAGTAGGAATCCACAGAATCCTAAGCGTTCGAGTTTAGCGATAACAATATCGTGATTTACTTTATCGAAAGCAGCAGACTGATCAGTATAGTTGGCGTCAGTTGGCGTCATGGTGAAGCTATCTTGCACGAACGATGTAAAAGTCAGCAAATTTGTTGTCGTCGATAGTTTCGGCAAAAATCCGGGCTGATCGTTGGAAAAGTGTTACTTTGAGGACGAGAAAATCGAATCCAGAACAACCAATTCGAACAGTTTGGCTATCGAACACATAGATGATATTCTGCGGTAGTTGTTCACATCTCTATTATCTCCTTTTTTGTGAACAGGGAACATGTAAGCTTCTTTCTAGAGCTCTGAGGAAATGGACCCAGTGAACGCTAGAAAATTTCTCAGCAAAGAGATTGCACATTTCAAGATCGGTGTTCGCTGTGTAGCCGTTCAAAAACATTTGGGACGGAAGCCCGGATTCTTTCCGCTGATTTTTGACGTACTTCCAGAAAGATCTCGGGTTGGTCTTAAAATTACGCTGTAGCCGGTGGAGATAGTTCTGGTAGCAACGCCTACTGCTTTTTTTGTACGCCGTGTTTAGCTTGCGGTATTCTTCCTTTGTTCAGAGGGATTTGGGCTTGCTGCAGTTTCGAAGAGCACGGTTTTTAGCCGTCTTCAGTTGTCGCAGTTGATAAGTGACCCTGGGAGCTCGTGGGTTGGAGGGTAAGCTACGTTTCGGAACATGCCGGTCGATTATGTAGTTCACTATGTTTGAAAAACTCGGGATTAGATATATCGAACTCGTTCTCCCATTCGATAGAATCCAGGACAAGGGAGATAGCTTCGTAGTCGACGTTTT
This sequence comes from Uranotaenia lowii, assembly GCF_029784155.1. Lineage (NCBI taxonomy): Eukaryota > Metazoa > Arthropoda > Insecta > Diptera > Culicidae > Uranotaenia > Uranotaenia lowii. The sequence continues at coordinate 153,135,002 of NC_073693.1, read as the reverse complement.
TGAATTCCTGGTAGAAGGAAGCGGCTTCTACTATGGGAGCGTGAATTCTAGTGGCATCAAGTGAGACGACTAAAGCTGGGTGATTAGAAACAGCTTTAACAAGAGGAGCAGGAGCTAAATCAATAGTCGGATTTCTGAAGCCTTCGTTTATGAAGCAGAAGTCTAGCATACGGTCCAGGAAGATGTTTGAAGGAACCTAGAAATAGGAGCACATAGGATCTGGGAACAACAAGCCGCCATTGGAAGGGCACCATTTCAAGCCAGGCATGTTGAAATCACCGATAACAAGTATGTAAGTATGTCATCTTCGGGAGAGCAGATTGAGCTTACTTTGGATAGGCACCGTGAGAAAGGCTCAGCTATGAACAGGTCACTAGAACGATCAGGAGGCACGTATACTACGCATAACTACAATTTCCGATCACCGAGATCAATGCGGGCCAAATCGAGCCAAGTTCCAAATCGTCCCAGGAACTATCTTCGAAAAGATGAGCCGGGAGTCTAGAGTTGACAGCAAGTAAAACTTCGCCTCCAGTTGACTTTTTGCTGTTCAGGGGGCTTCGATCGCAACGGAACACTGCTTGTTTCTGTAAAGGCGATGATTTCGTAGCAGGTGCATGACGTGGAAAGGAGGTAATCATCCAGACAGGAATTGACACCACCAACGTTCTGGTCGAAAACATTGATGGGCTCAGATGTGATGTATCGGATGCAGAACGAGAACGAAGATCCCTGGAAATGCAAATTTCATCACGCGGAAAAGGACAATTGAGTCGCAAGCTTGAAACCCCCTTTACCACAGACGAACTCAGGCCGGGACGACTGTTGTCACTCTATTGCCTACTTGGTTGAATGTTTCAACTGAATCAAAGCAATCGAAAGATTCCTGTTAATTAAACCATGGTAAATGAAAAGTTCAGATATCGGTATTTCGATAGCAACTTAGAGCAAGTTCACTGGTGTTTGGAAAAAGTGGTAGAAATTTTGACATTTTGAAAATTTTACCATGCGAAAATGTTTTCAAGATCTTAGGGCGTTGTATTTTTTTACAACACTGTTTCTATTTCAGCCGTATGTGATAGAAATATTGCTATTTTTGCATCACAGCATGCGAAAATACAACATGTGTTGTAAAAAAACTAGTAGGCCACAGATCTTGAAAATGTTTATGCATGGCAAAATTTTCAAGATGTGCCGTAAGTGTCGAAATTTCTACCACTTTTTCCAACACCGGTGAACTTGCTCTTAATATCTTCTTCAGTGATTCGCTCACTGAATCAATAAAAAAAACAAACGAAAACGCTCACTGAAAAAGATAGTAAGTTGCTATCGAAATACCGGTATCTCAACTTTTCATTTACCGTGGCTGAATTAAAAGGAATCCATCGATTGCTTTGATACGACTGTTGACACTTGCAGGAAACTGAGTCGAAGGACTCAGAGGTCTCTGTAGTTCCTGATACGTTGCGTCCCGGTGCTGGAGGCCCAGTAGATGTAGCGGAGTCAAGATGATTTTGCTGGTTTGATCTGTGATGAATCGAAAAAATGATACACGAGGAAGATGTTCTCATCATAAGGACAACTGAAGACGTAGGCAGGAAACAGCGCGACTGAGTCGAAGGGCTCTGGGGTCTTCATAAAGCTGTGTCCTGGTGCTGAAACCCAAGAAATGGCCGAGGTACTTGCGGACGGAAATGAGGGATGGTTTGCGTAGCGTCTGTGTTCCGGTGAAATACTATTACACTGAGATAAATTTCTTTAAAGGGATTAGTTGCCTGGATAAGTAGGCTGGAGGACCTCATTGTCAAAATCGAACTCAGGGCTGGGACGGAGTGGAACCCAAGAAGCACTTTCCGGAATCGATGAACCATCACAAAACAAGCGGCAGGGAGCTACGGACATTTCGTTATATTAAACGCAACAACGTTAAATTCGAGAAAACTTCATGTTATTTTTAGAAGACACAAATTTTCATAGTCATACACAAGATTCAATGAATTGTTTATGGCACATACGGCATCAACTATAGTTTGTACAAATTTATTCATAGTCTGCAGAATAAAATATTTAAAGATTCAAAAGTTCAAACATATTCATCGATGTACTGAAACTTTCGAACAGCAGTGTACAGGGGAAGCAAAAAAACTGCGTCGGCTCAATCAAACTGCGTCTCTGCGGTTTTGCCGAATCCCGTGCGGGCACACAGAAATGCCTCCAACGATTCAGTGTAGCATCGTCGTAGGTGAGAGCGCTATATCCGTTGGAACGTTCTCGTTTATATCGGGGCGGCCTTAAGTATAATCTATCCCGCCAACAGTAGCAGAAAAAAGTGCAAATTGATTCACATACCTAAACATTTTCCAGTGCCAAATTCGGGGAAGTTTTTTCGAGCGCAAGTTCCGGTGCCATATGAAGATAATCCCTAAGGGGTTTAATATTGTAGAATATTTGAAGCAGTTTTTTTTAAGTTCAGCATTAGTGTGTGAACTAAGCGATCCGAGTTAAGCCTATCGGAATAGTGAATCAATCGCGCTGTGAATGATCTGAATAGTTTCGAGGTGCATTTGCAAAGTGAAAAACTGATGTGTAATATTGTTGTAGACAGTGCCATCAATGCCAAATATAGGAAGTGTGAAAAACGCTCCAAGTGAGCACAACATGCTGGAAGAGTTAAAGTGTAAGTGCGACATGGCATGAAATTTTTGCCAAATTAGGTGGACACATTTCCTGTACTGCGAAACCTGTGTCCATTAGTGTCTAAATGTTTATCAAATTGATGCGAATATGTTTGCAAAAACAGCAAAGCACAGGGATGAAATAATGATGCTTATAGATAGGATTAAGGCGGATACATGTTTTGTTCCTTACGTTTGAACTATTTCACAATAACATGAGCTGAAAAAAGTATCAAACCTTATAGAGGATAGGTAAATATGGCACGGAAAGTTTACAATGTCAACCGACAAAAGAAACAAATTGGGCTTGTGCTCAGCAACAGTTTATGCATATAGATACCCACCTAGTATAAGTAGTAACCATACAGAGAGCGTGGGGCGGAAATGCAATAACAACACCCAATTCATTCTCGGTTTGGGTGGTGTCACACCACACAATACGCTAATGAATGGTCTTGTTGCTGCCTTTAAAGGTACTAATGAGCTTGAGCTTTTTTCTTTCGACGGATAGCTAAGAAATGTCAGAAAAGGATCGTGTTTGGCAAATTTTATTGCTCAGAATCCATTTTTAATACACTTAAATAAACAAATAAACCACCTACTGCCACGTTTGCAGGTTTTTATGATTTCCAATAGTGTCGAAGTCCTGAACTCATGTTCTGTAGTGGCAAATTAGGTGTCAATAAACATACAGAAATAAATTTATCCTGTATGTATAGTTGTGTACTTTCGATCTAGTTTTGAATCATAGATTCAATATGAGTTAGCGTAATGAGTGGAAGAGATATTTAACTAAGCATTTTCCTGTGCATAATCTGGGCAAATACGTCATTCAACAAACAAAACAACAAAAAGCCACATAAATTCAAGGGAAGCTAGATCTAACATAACATTTCCATTGAAAAAAAAATCTGGTAGGCTTGTTTTCGGCCAAACACCGGATATGATTAAACGAGACAAAAGGAAAATGAGTCATTTGGTTTTCGTATGTACAGGGATGCGCAATACACGGTTCGAAAGATCTTAACGAGACAAGAAAAAATTAATATGAAGCAAAAGAAATCTACCGTGAGAGAAAAATGGGGATTTTTGAAGCGGTAAGAGTTGTACAAAAGCCTCCACAACTAGTACAACTTCTTGAAATATTAACTTATTTTTCCCACGGTAGGTTTTTTTTGGTTCCAAATTAACTTTTTCTTGTCTCGTCAAGACTTTTCGAACCGTAAACCCGTGTACACCGGAAAACCAAGGTGCATGCGTATTTTCCCATAGTCCTGTTTGCCGCTAGTAGTATTCGTATCATACTTCAGGACGTTTCACTATCACTCTTTGATTTTGAGAATCAAAGGGGGGGGGGGGGGTGACAAAAGAAGAAATTGATATTTGTTCCAGCCTTATTTTTTAATTTTTTTTTTTATCATTTTAGCCTTTTGTTTGTATTTGTTTTTTTTTAATTTTATGAAATTTACATCATTTTTGTTGAATACTTTATAATTGTTTTTGTAGTTATGCTGTTGTATTTTATCACCATTGAAGAACTAGGGCTTGTGATATAGCTCAGTTGGCAAGTCTGTTGTCTCCTGAGCCGATGTCCGCGAGTTCGAGCCCAAGAGTAAACATCGAACACAGTTGTACCGGATAGTTTTTCAATAACGATCCGCCAACTGTAACGTTGATAAAGTCGCGAATGCCATAAAGATGGTAAAACGACTATAATCGAAACAAAAAAAAAACCATTGAAGAACTTAAAATCATATTTATAGTGGTTTTCTAAATTATATTGGTCCTGTAATAGCGAAAACTATATGGTAATGTTCTTTCTAAAAAATTTTTAATTTTGGCATATCTGCCAAAATCGAACGGAATTTGTATATTCAAAGTATCGGTATGTTTAGTGTTAAAGGCCAAGGTAGAAATGTCTAAGAATTGAATAAAATTGCAATACCATCAAGGGACCTTATATGTACAGTACGCGATAAAATAAAATACGCACCTAAGAATATCAAAATATTCTGATGAATTGTAGTATTTTTTTATACGCTAACTAATGGTGAAAAAATTTTTTCACAAAAAGTTTGATACTTTCTTCACACTTAAGCATTTGTAGTCAAAGTAAGGCTATGATCATTTAGAATCCGGGCAGTTACAAACGTGTGTATTTTAAAAACTATTCATTTGATTGAAAAACTTTCTATGGAGAAAATGAAGGTGTTAATATGACATTTAATGTAAAAATATTAAAAAAAAATTTATCAATGATTTCAAGAAATACTCTTGCTTTTTCATAAAATCTCTTTTTTTTATCTTTGCACACTTTTTTCAGTCATGTATTGATTTTTTTTTTACCACAGAAGCAAAACCTTTGCAAAACCATGATATTTTACACTAACTCACCTGAAAAAAGCAATTGGAATCTGGTTGGAACCTTTTCATGAGTAGGCATCTCGAAGAATTTGATCTCTTAAATCTGGTTTTAACATAAATTTTTTTGTCCATCAGAACACATCTGTCATATTGCATAAAAACCGGATGCACAGATTGCGATCTTTGGAACTGATCATTATTAGTTATTTACTTGGTGTCTACTAGTCAGGCAACACTTTTTGCCTGCCGGTAATGGATTTTTGGCACTATTTAAAGAGTCTGCATTCAGTTATCCCCAATAACCATAGACTTTTTACCATATTTAAGTTCAAGGGTTGCACTCCGATGGTTGGTTTGAACTTCGTGTGGATCCTAGAGTGGCTCCTTATACTTCTTAACCATTTGGTTCGAAAAAAAATCAGAAAAAATCAACAGTTCATGAGCTTTTAAGTCAACAATGAAGAATTTTCGAGGCAAAAAATGCGTAAAAGGAGCAAATTTGTGCAAAATTATTTTTACCATGTCTTTTTGCATCGTAAATATCTCAAACACACGTTAACTTAAAAATCTATCAAAAATAGGCAAGACAGTCCTTTTCTTAACCAACACAACGCTACTAAAGTTTTGCATATCCGAGCTCTTTTAACGTGGCTATCACCGAAATAAAGGGCCCGGATACTAATTTTTTTTTTTTTATGAGCAGGAAAAGCCCGCGGGAGTTGAGCTCTTTTCGAGTCCATGCTCCCGTCAGGACCCGGCAACGTTACACGATTTGTCTATGTATTGTGTGACCAACATCTTTTAAATAAGTGGTCGTGAATCTCGTTTTTAAGCTTTTTTTCCTCAGATTTAAGCTTTTCTTGCCTTGAGAGCATAGGAGATGAAAGCTCAAATCTGAAGAAAAAAGCTTAAATCTGAGGAAATCTGAGAGATGTGCTCCATACGGTTTGAATTGCGTTGCCGCCGCCTGGCTCCCGTAGGCATAAAACCTCCTCATCATTCTTTATTTTTTTTTTTGATTTCATTTTTTCAGAATATTGGTTTTACAAAGGTGTATCACTTTTTTGTGCACTTGTATGACATTATGATAAGCATATAAATGATTTAGCGATTCTTGGTGAAATAGTTGTGATGTTCTTGTTAGCGGTGGTGGCGGCGACGGTGGTGGTGGTGGCATTTGCTAGGTGTTGGCGGCGGTGGTTGGCGATGGTGGCGGTGGTGACGGTGGGTGGCGGTGGATGGCGGTGGGTGGCGGAAATTAGAGTAATAAGATGTTTTCAGCGTATTAGAGTTATTGCAACAATCATGATGGGCTTTATGGTTGATTAAGGTGCATAGGTATGGGGGGTTGATTTTGGTGACGGATATAAAGAATGAAGAGGATGAATGGGGCGGGTTGCACTCCCAGTGAGAATCATCTCTTTGAAGGGAGTACAAGGTCAGCTGTCATAAATTGGAATAAAATTGATCATCTCAATGCTGACAGTTGCGGAGTTTTAATTGAAATATGTTTCAATTTTCGCTTCTAAGTGACTTTTCAAGAGATTTTTGAACTTGACTTTTGATTTTTCCGATTTGATGTGCGGTGAAAGTGAATTATAACGAGTAATTCCATAATAGGTGAATGCATTTTTGGCTAACTCGGTCGTTGGACGTTTCGTTCTAAACGTTGTTTCGTTTCTAAGTCCATATCTATGATTTGGTCGGTTATACGATTCATTGTGGTGGGCCTGAGGATTGTTCAGATGGTTGTGGATATTTGTCAATGCCTGCTGTTCTCTCATACCTTTTTTTTTTTTTTGGTAGGATCGATTTATCAGCCTCTCTGTACAACTGTATCGTGGGATACAACCTTGGTCGTTTGTAGACTATCTTTAGACAGCGATTTTGGGCGATTTGTAGTTTTTTGATATTGGCTTCGGATGCCGCTCCCCATATAAACATCAGGTATTGCATCTTTGACTGGATAAAAGCATGATACAATAACAGCAGTTGCTTCTAGGGAACAAAACTTTTAATTTTCCACAGAAGACCACATGCGGCGTTGATATCTTTCAGCAGCGTTTCAATATGGTTGGTCCATTTGAGTGTGGAGTCGATAATTAGTCCCAGATATCGAAAATGGGTGACTTTCTCTATTTTTGAGTTATCTATCACTAGGTCATCATGAGGCAGACTATTTGTCCTAGCAGAATGTAAAATCATATATTTCGATTTTGTGAGGTTCAATGACAGCAAGTTTTCATTAAAATACTGTTTAAGTATTCGCATGTCATCAGTCATCTTTCGAACAATTGTATTTGGGTTAACATCCTCATAGCACAATGATGTATCATCTGCGAACAGTCGAGGTTTCCCGTACAGCGGTAGTTTTGGAAGATCGTTGATATACACGAGAAATAACAAAGGTCCTAGATTACTCCCTTGGGGGACACCTACTCTCAAAGGACGACGAGTACTGTTTACACCGTTTGCCGATACGTACTGATCTCTTTCATCTAAGAAACTTTCGATGAGCTGAAGAATCCGACCACGTATTCCATAAAAATTCAATTTCTGGATCAGAATATCGTGGTTTATCGTGTCGAAAGCTTTCTTCAAGTCTAAGAATAGTAGGCCGACCTGCTTTTTTGAGTCTATCGCCTCGTACACATTTTTGAACAGCTCTCCCGTAGCCGTTGCTGTACTGGATCCTGAACGAAAACCAAACTGACTCTCGTACAATATTTTCTTCGAATGAAAAAAGCTGGTGATTCGACCAACTAACATTTGCTCCAATATCTTGCTGATAACAGACAATACAGAAATAGGTCTGTAGTTGTTAACCTCCGTTTTTGCTCCTCCTTTGTGGATTGGTATCACTCTTGCAGTTTTCAAACAAGCAGGATATTTTCCATTTTCTAAACTTTCATTAAAGACGTCTCGAATAAGTTCAGAGAAGACTTGATGGTGGTATTTAATGAAGTTTGCTTGAAGACCGTCTGGACCAGCACTTTTGTTTTGGTCGAGGTTTTTGATTTTGAGAACCACTTCTTCCTTAGTTGCAGGCTCCATGTACATAGACTCAGGTATTGACGTTAGTGTTCTAAACCGATTCGCATCACGGTTAAGGCTATGATCATTTAGTATCCGGGCACTTTATTTCGGTGATAGCTACGTTATTAGAGCTCGGATATGCAAAACTTTAGCAGCGTTGTATTGGTTATGAAAAGGACTATCTTGCCTATTTTTGCCAGATTTTTAAGTTTATGTGTGTTTGAGATATTTACGATGCAAAAAGACATGGTAAAAATAATGTTGCACAAATTTGCGTCTTTCGCGCATTTTGCGCCTCGAAAACTCTTCATTTTCGACTTGAAAACTCATAAACTGTTGATTTTTATCTGATTCTTTTTGGACCGAATGGTTAGAAGTACAAGGAGCCAATCTAGAATCCACACGAAGTTCAAATCAAGCATCGGAATGGAACCCTTGATCTTAAATATAGTAAAAATTCTATGGTTATTGGGGATAACTGAATGCAGATCCCTTAAATAATGCAATTAATCCATTTCCGTCAGTCAAAAAGTGTTTTCCGACTAGTAGACACCTAGTAAATAACTAATAGTGAACAGTTCCTTAGATTGCAACATGTGCAACCGGTTTTTACGCAATATGACAGATGTGTCCTGATGGACGAAGAAATTTATGTTAAAACCGGACTTAAGAGATCAAATTTTTCGAGATGCCTACTAATGAAAAGGTTCCAACCAGATTCCAATTGCTTTTTCCAGGTGAGTTTGTGTAAAATATCATGATTTTGCAAAGGTTTTACTTCTGTGGTAAAAATAATAGATCAATACATGACTGATACAAGTGTGCCAAAATAAAAAAGAGATTTTATGAAAAAGTAAGATTATTTCTTGAAATCATTGATAAATATTTTTTTTTATATTTTTGTATTAAATGTCATATTAACACCTTCATTTCCTCCATAGAAAGTTTTTCGATCAAATGAATAGTTTTTAAAATACAATCGTTTGTAACTGCCCGGATACTAAATGATCATAGCCTTACTTGGGAAGGTGGAAGCAAGCTGAGGCCCGATGTCACTGAAGAAATGGTTGAATTTATTCGAAACTGCTGCTCCTTCGCTTACAACATTTCCATCGATTTCCAGCTTAATAACTGTTTCCAACTGATTATTTTTACCGGCAAGAGTATTTAACGTTCTCCACATATTTTTACTGTCAGATCTTTGGAAAAGTTTACCGTAGTATTCCTGCTTCGTTTGCTGTTTCAATTGGTGAAGTTTTTTGGACACATAAGAAAGCATGTCTCGAGCTTGACTATCAGCAGGATATCTTTTGCATTTGGCAAGTGCATGGTCTTTTATCTTGATCCATTTCCAGATTTCCAAGGTCATCCAAGGGCATTGGCCTTTAATTTTTGCAGTAATTTGGACTGTTTTTGAGCATTCAATTTTTAGTTTCTTATAGATATCAATGGCGCTACACAGGCGAACTTCGGCAGAAGATGAAGGTAGTTCTGTAAACGCGTTGTTAAACCGCTCGTTCAGTAGGGTGTAATTAGTTATAATCTTTTCTAATTTCCTTTCGCATAGAACCTCTTTTAGACTTAAAGCGGATACTATGATACAGTGATCACTGATATCGGAACATATTGTATGGTTGATAGTTTTCGAATGCAAAGTATCAAAGAACCTCTTTTAGACTTAAAGCGGATACTATGATACAGTGATCACTGATATCGGAACATATTGTATGGTTGATAGTTTTCGAATGCAAAGTATCAGAGGCAATAACGTGGTCAAGAATGTTGCCACTTGCCGGTCTCGTTATGTGAGAATTAGTTGCTCGGAAGCTATAGCTATTGAGAAGTTCTAAGTATTCTATCGTTTGGGGATTGTTGGATTTGTTCAAAGGTATGTTGATGTCGCCTACTATGTATGAAGACGAACCAGGATACGTACTGGCAAGCATAGCTTCTATATTAGAATAAAAATCCGCAAACGTATAATTGGGAGGTCTATATATTGCGTGGATATTGAAAGCATGTCCTCTAGACTTTAAACGTACATGAATGTGATGATAGCCATTCATATGTCTGTTCGCCAGCTCATCACAATCTAAAGTAGCTTTTACAAATACCGCAAGACCTCCTCCATTGCTGTTACTTCTGCACGAAAACATCCCTCTGTAACCAGGAAATTGTACCAAATCGATGTGGGTTTCTTTCAACCATGTTTCACCCAAGACTATGACATCGAGTTTCATAGAAATACGTTCAATGCAAGTTTAATATCATCCATTTTATCTCCATTATTAAGTCCCCGTGCATTTAATTGTAGAATATTAAGATTAAAACAGTTGTCTTTGATTCTTTTCATACTTTTATTATAATCTTCTATACTATTGTAAAGATAATTGTTTTCACTATCCATGATAAATTAATTTAAATGGTTGATCGTTTGGCCTAAGATTAGTTGCTTGAATGGAGACGTTTAGGAGATGACATGACGAAAGATGAGTTGTTCAGGAAACTTAAGGTTCGTTTATTTTTCGATTCGATGAAAGACTGCAGATCCGGTTTAGAGCTTACTTTTTCAATTCTGGGCCAGACATATTTAAAATTCAATGCTTCCTGCACCTTTCTTGCTTCTTTCAGCAAGTCTCTTCCGAAATTGGTCATTTCGTCTCGTATGGATATAGTTTGGGTTGATCCTTTGAACAAATCTCCAACTTCCGAAGCTTTTAGTACCCCGTATGCTCGCTTTTTTTCAAACAGATCTTCCTTGCGTGATTCAGCTTGAAAAACAACTAATATTGGAGCAGACCTGTTAGAAGATTTTGCGCCAATAAGTCGTTTTGCGCTGACAATTTCTCCTTCAGCTAGCTTGCAACCCACTGTGTCTGCTACCCGGTAAACGATCTGCAACACACTCTCGGTATCATTCATAGGTACACCTAAGAATACAGCGTTTTTAGATAACGATTTCCGTTGTATAGTATCTAATTCCAGCTCAAGACCATCAAGTCGACCTGCAAGTGCAACATTTTGTTGTTTGTAGTTGAACATTTCTTGTTTAAGTTCCTGATTTTCATTTTTTAAGGAAGCCAATTCAGTTTGAAACTCCTTAAGACCTCTATTAAGCATCTCAAACTTCTCGGCTAAAAATTCCTGTGAAGCTTCAATTTGTTTATTGGACTCAATCAGTTGTCCTATCTGCATCTGCATTTGTATCTGTGTTTTCTCGAACGCTATACGCATGGTTGCTGATTCCTGACGCGACTCACGCACGGCTTGTCCTAAGTCACGCATTTCTTTCAGCAGCTGCTCATTGTCAGTGACTTTCTGGTTTACACGCGAATGTCGATCGAAACAATCGTTAGAACAAAAAAACGGTTGTTTGCTCTTTGAATTGCGTTTCCACGAAGCTTTTTACACTTAAAGTGAACCGCCCTACTGCAAATGGTGCATTCAATCGTGTTTTTTGTGGGTTTGGTTCCACTTTATCACACATGAAACATATGGTAGTATTTTCGTCGTCTTCGTTGGCACTCATTTCGAGATCGTTGGCACTCAGCTAGTTCAAAACATAAATGAACACCATATACTGGAGCACTCACGAGATATGTGTGAAGAAGCTGTCAGTTATACTCCGATCGCCGCGAAACAATGGTCTACGATGTGCGGTGTAATTTTATTTTCCCGATTGTTAAATAAAATAATGTGGTCAAATACTTGGTTCCGTCGGGCGAAATACTTAGCGGTTATAGATCCTGGGCCAGCTGTCAGCTATACTTCCACCGATCCAAGGACTTCCAATAATACCGTAAGTTTTCCACCTCTATTTAGCTCTATTTGTGGGAGCTTATGCAAGATCAACCAATTCCAATTGCTTCTTCTTCTTCTTCCAAATGATCATAGCCTTACACACTCTTAATAACCGTAGCAGATCGCTATTTCTCTGCATGGTAAATAGTTCCGGATTCTTATAAGTAAAAAAGAATTCAATTCCCTGCAAACCTCGTTGGAGCTAAAAGTTTAATTATTTGTTTATCCTTTTAATGGCACGATTAAATCCGGACAGGTGGTAAAAAAGCAAGTTTCCGTTGATATTCGTAAACTCCTAGCTAAAAACCGTCAGGAAGGTAGTTAAGAAAAATTGGTTAAATAGCCTTCTTTGGACTTAAAGTTGCAAAAAGTTTCTCAAATAGCCTTTTTTGAGACATGTCCACCATTTCATGAATATGCGATGTGAACGAACATCACAAAAGGGCATTTAATCAATAATTAATTTTTTGTAGATGGGAATTGTTGAATTGTATAATTTCTATTGAAAATTCAACTCAAAACAACCTTAAAGCTAACTCAGCTAATTTATCACACATTTAAAGTCTGTTGAAGCAATTCATGAATTAAATATTCATGAATAAAATCAAAAAAATTCATAATTTTAGGCTTAATAGTTTTAAACATGGAATTCCAATTTTTTTAAAAACCGATATTATTTTAACGGATATTTGATTTATATGCAGTTTCGTAATGTTTCTGAGTAATAATTAACATGCGTGTTCGCTGCTGGCCGCTGGCTGCCCTTGCAGGTATTCTAGGGAAGTTCATTACCACTTCGAGTTTTAACTGCTGGTAAGGCAACATCTAGGCGTGGCGTCGTGGCAGCGTGTTTGGCTATCATCTCGAAGGGTCGCGGTTCAAATCTGGGGCGGGATTATGGAACTCGAAACAATCGAGGTTCGTTCGATTCGACCAACTTTGGCATTACCGATCTTGAACGAGCTCGATTCGAATGGAACGTTTCGAGATGATCTACTATACCCGGTTTACTCGAAATCTATTAGCTTGATCGATTTTTTTTACTGAATAGTGAGTTGGGAAGGAAAAATTTATCTAAAACAGACACCGTGGGCTAAACTGAAGCTGTTACCGAGGGAAGTCTTTGCCAAACAATTTGTTACAAGTGGTTGTATGATTCAATTTCATTCGCTGAAAGGAAGAATCAAACTAATCCCACAGCTTTAAAAATAACCAAACCCACGAGTTAGAATATTTGATAAGTGACGACTTTGAAAAATAACTTTGAATTGCAACCGACGACACTAGTAGTGGCTACCTGTATCTAGTGAGTAGGTATCGATACCCACTCTGGCTAGTTAGTTAGCCGGAGCAACAGTTGTTGTTGGCTGACCGAATGGCTGAGGTCTGTCCAGATTGACAGCTAGCTCTGTTGGCTCGTAGGATCCCAAAATAGGCATTATAATTGAAATTTACCTTGCCCATTTATTCAGTCAGTCAGTCGTCATCAGGTTGGTTGTGTCGTCTGATCCCTCTGACATGCAGTAGGTACTTTTCGATGTAGATATTTGCAGTGGAAAACTTTACAATTCAGTTTCACTCTTGGCACCTTCGCGGCACCAATCGGTCGCTGCAGTTTGCATTCATTCAACTGCTGCTTCTAACTGGCTTTTGGTTTGGTAAAAGACAGCAATTCGGAATTGACGTTTTCAATTAACCCACGCTGTTGCTGGTGCAGCAATACTTTGTTTCTGACTTTCAATAGAAACGCCATATGCGAAAAAGATAATTGCACAACTGCACTCGATATTTCGATGTGTAAACCATTTTTTTCCTTTTGAATTTTGAGGCTGGGAAGAATACGGATTTTGTCTCGTCATATTTCTACTTACTTATAAAAAAAGTCTTCTTGTTCGAAATCACTCCACTTAAATTCTTCGATCCACTATTTTTTTTGCTCAGTTCAGAAGAAGGACTTTAGTTGATGACGCCAATAATAATGGCGCTTGGAATCTCCCGACTCTCGATGGATACTCATTTGTACTTCTACTCCACGAGTAACTGTCGTATGGCGTTAGAAAATTTCAACAAATATGGGACAATTATCAGTACAGGAGGGGTGCAGCATAATAATTATTACCGCCATAAGTCATCCCTGTAGTTTTTGTTGTAGAGCAATGAGTGTCTCTGAATGCACCCATAATTCACCGAGAACATTGCGTGGGATTGATAGATTGAATGACTTTTTTTTAAAGACTTGCATGGATTCAAAACCAAAAATAATTTTATGGGAGAAGTTAATGAAATTCTTACGAACTTAAAAAAATTTCTAACGATTAATAATTTTTTTGACAATTTTTTCGTATTTTTTTTGCTTGTAATTAATACTAAACTTTTTTTTCTTTTCTTTACAGAAGTGCCACAGGAAAACGATTGCATTTTACCCAACCAGCACACGTCACCCGTGAACAAACGGAAAGGTTTCAGTGGGTGAGTGATTTTGAATTCCGAATTTGAAATTCTACATTTTTTATTATTTCATGACCAGAGTTGAAGGTTTTTGAAAAAAATATGACATTGAAAGTCGTACAGTAAGTCTATCAAATCACATGGAAAACACATCTTATTTACTATCGGACATTTACATATGCGATTCGAATCCAAAAAATTTCTTGCCGATATCGGGAATCAAACCCAGCTCTGGATACTGGGTTCGCCGTAGAGTCGCACGAGCTCGTGGTTCATCCTTCGCCTCCACACTCCCTTTTCCCGCACGCCGCCAAAGATGGTTCTAAACACTCGTCGCTCAAATACTCTGAGTGTCGAGTGTTTAGAACCATCTTTGGCGGCGTGCGGGAAAATGGAATGTGGATGCGAAGGATGAATCGCACCACTCTCCAAAAACATGTTGAACTTAAGTAAGCACGAGCTAAGTACTTACACAGGTCTCTTGACCGGACATTGTCCAACAAAACAACATCTCAAACGGATAAACATTATTCAAAACGACAAGTGTCAGTTCTGCGGGTTCGAAAAAGAAACTGCAAAGCATCTTCTTTGCACCTGCTGCGCCCTCCTTAAAAGGAGAGAGCGTGCTCTTGGGGCAAAGTTAATAAGCGCACAAGACATATGGTTGCATATCAGCCCTAAGAAGGTTATATCATACATCTTTGATATCATACCCGATTGGGATAAAATTCTTAGTCAGCAATCAACTATCACTTCAATCCATAGTGCAGGTGAGCCTGATAGCATACAGTAACGCGGGGTAATTACCACAATAGATCAACTACTGGTCGCAGTGCACAGTGGTCCAGAAATGAAATTTAGCGGGAAACAATTATTTGCGCTCTTGCCTTAGGTTTAAGACATTTGGTGTCCAAGACAAAGTTGTACAACATCACAAGGTGCTACCTTTGAATGAAACATTTTTAGGGTGGTTCATAAAACTCCTTAGATACGAAAATTATTTTTTTACTGTAAGGAGATATTGCTGTATTATGTTCAGCAATTATGTAGAACAACATAATTGATGGAACTTTGTAGAAGACTTTAAATGTCTATCCATTAACGTTTAGGTTTTATGATGATTTTTCGTGTACAAGTTAGGGTGGTCCTACAAAAACAAGTTTTTTTGTTATAACTTTGTTGGGTATCAACTTATCAAAATCATGTGTTCGGCAAGTATTTAGCAAATCATTATGCGCATCTTTTGTAGCAAACAGATTTCTAATATCTGCTTTTGATTCGCAGTTATCATAAACTTTGTGTTCAAAAATGGCCGTTTTGTATGAGCCATAACTTCAAATGGAGCGATCCAAAAAATTCAAACTTTAATTCGTTTGAAAGATGAGGATTCTTGATTATTAATGTGTAGAATAGACTGCCCCAAATTTGTATGGGAAATTCAAAACCTGTGAAATGTTATGCGCTGCAGGTTAAAATTGATCCTTGGCCTAGTACAAGATCTCATGCCAAATTTGGGCCAGATCGGATCACGTTTAGGGGTCGCTCAACGAGCCTGAAGTTTGTATGGGATTTTGAGACATTTTGTTCGGGCGAAACATGAAAAACCAGTTTTTCATCAATAACTTTGGTTCCCGTCGGCCGATTTCTTTCAAAAATGGGGTTTCTTAAAGCCTAAATTATGAAAAATATTTCACCCGAAGACTGCATTTCAATTAGAGTTAAGATTAGAAAGTTATAAGGCTTCAAAAATAGGCTAACTTTTTTAAGGATGGTATTCATCACTGTTAATGAGTCGAGGCGGTCGACCATATTGACGCCTCATTAACTGTGCTGAATACCACCGTTAAAAAAGTAAGCCCATTTTTGAAGCCTTATAACTTTTTTATCTTAACTTTTATCGAAATACAGTCTTCGCATGAAATATTTTTCATAGTTTAGGCTTTAAGAAAACCCGTTTTTGAAAGAAATCGGCCGATGGGAACCAAAGTTATTGATGAAAAACTGGTTTTTCATGTTTCACCCGAACAAAATGTCTCAAAATCCCATACAAACTTCAGGCTCGTTGAGCGACCCCTAAACGTGATCCGATCTGGCCCAAATTTGGCATGAGATCTTGTACTAGGCCAAGGATCAATTTTAGCCTGCAGCGTATAACTTTTTCAAAAGTCGGGTCATTTGGGGCACTCTAGTGTAGAACCATAAACTGAAAACAATGAATTACTAACTACCCAACAAGAAAGTCTTGAATTGTATTTTTCTTAGAAGGAGTTATTATTCACTTATGTCCTTTTCACTGTGAAAGCCAGTTTTGGTTTCTCCGGTGATCATTTTGATCAAACCCAAGTAAACCACACAGTTTTCAGTTCAAGAGTTTTTATTATTCGTGATTATTCGTGATGAACGTTCAAAGGAAAGTTATAGTCGTTCACTGGCTCAAAGGGTCTAGTGAAAAAGATGTGGTTGAAGTTCTGTTAAAAATGGATCCGAAGCTTTCGAAATTAACATTGAAAAAGAAATTAATTAATTAAATTAATTTGGTGGATCATAAAATGCTTCAACTGATTTTCAAATGAGGAGCATATGGTAGCTCAAACCACAGCAGGTATAAATTTATTTTGAACAAACCTTTATCTTTTGATCTTCAAATTATTTCAATATAGATTTAATCAATCATTCATTGACGAAGATGATGAAGGAGACATGCGTGAATACAGGGGTTCACACATTTTCGCGGTTTCTCTTGTTTCGTTACGTCTCGTAGATAAATCTAATGGGATACAAAACGTTATCTGGAGTAACGATTGCCCATCCTCAGTGAGTTTGTGCAGACCTATTAGCTCAAATAGTCAAGGCCGGATTAAGGGGGGGGGCAAAAGGGGGGCCCCCCAAGGGATAAAAGTTTTAACATTACTTTAATCATACCACTACAAATCTACGAGAACAATTCAAAACTAGAAAATCGGAATGAAAACCTAAAGGGGCCCCTGTGAAAAAATATCTAGAATATTTTTTTTTCTTACATAAGTTGAGGGGCCCCCTAAAGTAAGCAGTGAAGGAGTTCTTCCGCATTTTGCGAGCTGAGAATATCCAAATCTTCCTATTGAATTTCAAAATTTTCAACACAAAATATGGACAAAAACGAATTTGAAAAGAAAATAAAAAGAATATGAGGCAAAACATCTAAAATTTTTAGTTGTTTTTTTTTATCGAAATATATCCGTAAGGATATTCTGTACAGAACAGGTAAAAACAGAAAAAAACATCTCCTCATTATAATTACACACAAACGTCTTGTACAATAATAATGTTTGTTATTACGTTAATTATCCAAGTAAAGGTTACTGTACTAAAATAGCAGCTAATTTCGACAAAACTGGCTCACAGTGCTAGAAGAGAACAGAGAAGCTTTATGATAATCATTTCAGAATTTTACCCTGGCAACATCCGGGTTAATACCAGGTATTATTATAACTTTGCACTTTTCAGTCATTATTATTGAAATGTTCATTGGTTTATTAATTTTAAACCCCCTTCCTATTTTTGAAAATAAAATCATTAAAAAAAAACTGTAGTTGCTTAAATTTGATTAATCTACAGAACTGAGTTACTTTATTGAGTTTCCATCCCAATTTCTGTCTTAGACTAGAAACTCGCATTGAAACATTTTCTACTGATTTAACCAAAATTTTATCAAATTTTATCATTTAGTTTTGAATTCAGCTTATCATTTTCCAAATGATCATAATCAAATTACCATAAAATCGATCTCATTGTTGAGTTGCTAATATCATAAAAATGATAATCTTAGCATGAATATTTCAATGTTTTTAATCTTATCTTTTTTCAGATTCAATTCATTGAAATTTTCAAGTCTTGTGTTGTTTCTTCAGTTACTGTAGATCAGTTTCATAATTTTTCTGAATTTTGAGAACTCAGGACCTTTGTTTAAGGTACTAAACTCATTTGGATTCTGTGTTTCATACATTAATCTCTATTCTGATTTGTTCTTCCAAATGATCATTTTTGCACTTTTACTCCTCTGGCTTTGAGGGCATCGAATAAAACTTTGGCACATCTAAATTGTATTCTAAAACAATAATTTGACAACTATTTTTTTTATCTGATGAGAATCATATTCATAAACATCTCATTAAAGGGTTTTTTGTGTTTCAAAAATATAAAATTGAAATTCACATTTGGTGCAATGTTTGCTTTAGCTCTGATTGTAACTTTGAATTTTTTTTTTAAATTTTGTTCATATTTTGTTTTTCAAAACTTAATTTGAAATTATTATTTTGATTTCAGACGCTGAATTTTGGTTCTGAATATATCCTGATTTAAAGTGAGTTCTTAAGCTCTTATATCTGTCTCTCTATGGAATTGGAATTTAATTATTTTGTATATATTTTTGATTTTTTATGTTTTATGTTTCAAATCTTCATGATAATGTCATTGGGTAAATATTATTCGATGAAGTACAAACCAGACGATCAATGATGAAATGAGAATTACAGACCCCGTTCGATTTTGGCAACACGCTCGTACATTTTGTGTTGCCAAAATCGAATGTTGCCAAAATCGAACGGTTTTTTTTCTTCACTATTTTATCAGTTATTTTTACAAAATATCTAAAATTATTATCAAAAACGTTATTTTTAGTCAATTTCCGACCATTTCTAGTAATTTTTGATTTTTTTTCATCATGTTTTTGATGCATTTTGCACTTATCTTGTATTGTTTATAATGTTTGTTTTCATTTGTCATATTTGCTGTTTTTTTCGTGTTTCATCATTTTTTAGTTGTTTTTAGTCATTTTCAGTCTTTCGTTTGATTTTTTTTTTTAACTTTTTGAATTTTTCATCTTTTTGTAATTTTTTAGTACATAATAATTTTTTTTTAACACTTTTGTTTTAATTGTTGCATTTTATCACCATTTCAGAACACAAAAAGGTATTTGTCTGATTTAAATTGGTCCTGTTATAACGAAAACTAAATTGTAATGTTGTTTCTGAAAACCGTTCGATTTTGGCACATGTGCCAAAATCGGATGTTGCCAAAATCGAATGTTGCCAAAATCGAATGTTGCCAAAAACGAACGGGGTCTGTATTTAAAATATCTATTCGTTAATTTTTCTAAATCATTGAATTTTAGTGGGTGATAAGGGTAATAATAAAATGAGAATTTAATTTTGTATTTTGCAGCTCAAATCAGAGCTTTCATTTCTGAGAAAATTCTAATTTCTTTCCTTCCGCAATGTTTGCACGTGATTAATTAACAATTATTTAACAATGAAGACAGTATACTGATCTCATCTCCAGTTCATTTACACGTTGTGAAGGTTTATATTCTCTGGGATAGCATTAAAAAAAAATCAAATCATAGGGGCCCCTCGAGAAAAATTGCCCCGGGCCCCCCGATGGCTTAATCCGGCTCTGCAAATAGTATACTGGTTAAGATGTCGGACTGGAGAGACGATAAAGACGATGATTTGAGTTCGACTCTCCCTACGGCGCTGTGGTTTTTATTTTTATTTCCTTGTTTCTGGGATAAATTTTCCAATAGGAAATAAAATCCTATAAAATGTTTTTCTTATTTCGCATACATGCATGTATCATTTTGGTTAGGAGCTCGAGTCCTTGTGCCAGTAGTCCTTTTTCTAGATACCGTCTTCGGCACAGTGCACATTTCAGCACATTATCGGCACAGAGATTTGCTAAATAGGAATTGGATTTTTGCAACCTCTTCTATGGGTGTACCTGTATATAAAAAGCAAATTCCGTTTGTTTGTGTGTTTGTCTTCAATAGGCTCAGCCGTCTTAAGACCTAGAGAGCTGAAATGAATGAATGAATTAATGAAGGAATGAATTTTATTTTATTTTATGTAAGTGGTAGTTGCATGGACATTTACATGTTGCATGGACAGTGTCCTGTAAAAAGGTCTGTAATTGTTTTAAGATCCCTTTTCGATAGACTTAGAAGTTCACAAGTTTTCTTGGAATCGGGCTTCATGAATCTTTTAGATTGTCTAGCACCGATGGCTACAAGCCATTTGAATTTGATCTTTGAGTTCTCCCATTTTTTTAATTCACTGGTAAGAGCACAAGTAGATACTCCACAGAAAGGTTCAGGGCCAGCCATGCGCCTTTCAGATCCTTTCCTAGCGAGTTCATCTGCTTTTTCATTTCCTTTTATACCACAGTGGCCTGGAACCCAGTACAGGTTCACTTGATTTTGGATTGATAATTGATTCAAAGAATTAATACAATTACACACTAGCTTTGAATTGCACATTGCGGCTTTTAGAGCCCATATTGCTGCTTGACTGTCTGAGAATATGCAGATATTAGCGTGTCTATATTTTCTCTTCAAACATATTTCCACACAACAATATATCGCATAGACTTCTGTTTGAAAAACTGAGGGCCAACCTCCCATTGGAATCGAGATGTTTCCGGCATATATTCCGGCACCAGCATTATTATTCATTTTTGAGCCATCAGTGAAGAAATTTTTCGATCCTATCCTAGTTGTAGGGCCACCCTGTGCCCATATAGATCGATCCGTAGCAATAACTTTGAAACTTGTATAAAAATTTGGTTTAGTAATCATACAGTCTGGAACGAATGTAACCAATTAATTTATGTTGAACCTATTTAGAATTTTTAGGTGCCCTTTAAGCTCCCAATTTTGTAATAAATCAGTTCGTTTCAATCTTAAAGCTGCTTTTTCCGCCTCCAACTGCACGTACTCAGGTAGAGGCAAAAGATTCAAGATTGCGTCCAGCGCAGACGATGGAGTTGACTTTGATGCTCCAGTTATTGAAAGACATGCTAGTCTTTGTAATTTACATAGTTTTTTTCCGTGTTGTATCAAATGAATTATTTCAGGTATTAAATTTTGTGTCAGGGGTCGGCAACATACAACACACATACTGTTTTAGTGATATTGACGTTATGGTTCACTGAATTGAAATGAAAATTTGCAAACGGGGGTTTTTAGGGACGGGCAATTCATTTCTGGTATAAAATTTTGGATCAGGGGTCTGCCGAAGCGATCGTCCAAATTAACTGTTCATTGTTTTCGCGATATTGTGCACCGGATTGAGATAAAAATTTGCTCAAGGGACGGGCAATTCTTTTTGGTTATGCAATTTTGTGTCAGGGGTCTTCCATATAAACTGTTCACTCTTTTCGCTATATTGTAGTTATTATACATTGGATTGACATGAAAATTTGCGAAATTAATTAAAAAAAGGGATAATTGATTTGCGGTTACAAGTTTTGGGTCAGAGGTTGAAAAAAGGGTTCGTTCATATACACTGTTCACCGTTTTTGCGATGTTGTCGTGATTATGCATTAGACTGTGATGAATTTTTGCTCATCAGAATTTTTAGATTAGGGATATCGATTTCATGTGTCCAATTTTGGATCAAGAGTCGGAAAAAGGGGTCGTCCATATAAATTTTTCAATGTGTCGAATTTTCGATCGAGATCGGAAAAAAATATTCGTTCATACTTTCGGGTCACAGGTCTGCCGAAAGGGTTGTCTATATTAAATGTTTGTATCGAATTAAAAAAATATAGCACGAGGGAGATGTAAGGAACGGAAAGTTGGTTTCCATAATCAAATTTTGGGTCATTGAACATTAGAAAAGCACGTCCAGGTCAAGAAAAGAAGTCGTCGATATAAACAAATCAATGTTTCTGCAATAAAAGTATGATGTTGCATTGCAACCGATCGAGGTTCACTCACCAGGTGTTCTATTAGACAGTTAATGAATCTTGAATTGAATTTATAATTTTAAGTCGAAGATTAAGTAAAATAGTTATCTTTAATACTGTTGAATGTTTTATGCAATATTGCAGTGAAAATGCATAGACTTCATTATTCAAAAGCAAACTCATCTTCTCGTATTAATAGTTGAAAGCGAAACGGAGTTCGTACGGGATCCGGGATCAGCTAGTAGAATATCGCTCGCTCCATATTATTCCGTCTTACGACATAACTTGACGAACATAATTCCTAAAATTCACTCGGTCCTTGGCAACCGTTCTCCAATTTCTCGGGCACCTCACGTTCGCCAGATCACGCTCCACTTGGTCTAACCTAACCACCTTGCTCGTTACGCCCCTGCTCGTCTTGTTCCTACCGGATTCGTGGCGAACACCTGTTTTGCAGGACAGTCGTCCGGCATTCTCGCAACATGTCCCGCCCAGCGTATCCGGCCAGCCTTCACCACCTTCTGGATACTGGGTTCGCCGTAGAGTCGCGCGAGCTCGTGGTTCATCCTTCGCCTCCACACTCCGTTCAAAGATGGTTCTTAACACTCGTCGCTCGAATACTCCGAGTGTACGCAGGTCCTCCTCGAGCAATATCCATGTCTCGTGCCCGTAGAGAACAACCGGTCTAATAAGCGTCGTATACAGGTTACACTTCGTGCGAGGGCTAAGTCTTCTCGACCGCAGTTGCTTGTGGAGTCCATAGTAGGCACGACTTCCGCTGCGTTCCATCCATCGTCGCCTTGATCAGTCTGATCAGATTCCCGGAGAAGCCGTTCTCGTCCATGATTTTCCATAGCTCTTTACGGTCGATCGTGTCGTATGCGGCTTTGAAGTCGATGAATAGATGGTGCGTAGGGACTTGGTGTTCCCGGCATTTTTGGAGGATTTGCCGTAATGTGAATATCTGGTCCGTCGTAGACCGTCCCTCCATAAAGCCGGCCTGATGATTTCCCACGAATCTGTTTGCTTGTGGCGTTAGGCGGCGGAGTAGGATTCCGGACAACACTTTGTAGGCGGCATTGAGGACAGTGATCGCTCGGTAGTTCTCACAGTCCAATTTGTCGCCCTTCTTGTAGATGGGGCATATTACCCCCTCCTTCCACTCCTCCGGTAGCTGTTCTATGTCCCAGATCCGGATTATCAACCGGTGTAGGCAATCGGCCAACCTGTCCGGGCCCATTTTGATGAGTTCAGCTGCGATGCCATCCTTCCCAGCCGACTTGTTTCTATTCAGCTGGCGAATGGCTTCCTTAACTTCACTCATCGTTGGGAGTGGCTCCTCTTCGTCGTTGGCTACGCCGGCGATGTACCTTCCCCCACCGTCTTGATCTCCTGCATGTGCGCCGTTCAGGTGTTCATCGAAGTGCTGCTTCCACCTTTTGATCACCTCACGATTGTCCGTCAGGATACCCCCGTCCTTATCCCGGCACATTTCGGCTTGCGACACGAAGCCTTTGCGGGATGCGTTGAGTTTCTGATAGAACTTTCGTGTTTCTTGGGAACGATGCAGCTGCTCCAGCTCCTCGAGCTCCTCCTCCTCCAGGCGGCGCTTTTTCTCCTGGAAATGTCGGACTCGCTGCCTCTTCCGCTGTCGGTGATTTTCCACATTTCGACGAGCTAGTAGAATATAAACAGAATAAAACGAAAAAGGACATAGTAAAAATATGGATTTTAGATTTATGATTTGAGATTTATGATTTGAGATTTCGTTTTCAGAGTTTGTTCTATTATCTTCAGAATGCAGATTCAGATTTCAAATTTTGGATTTTAGATTTCAGATTCGGATTTATAATTCATATTCAGATTTCAGATTTTCAGATTCAGATTTCGAATTAAATTTTAGATTAAGGTTCCAGATTCAGATTTAAGCTTGTAAATTAAAATTTTAGAATCAGATATCGGATATTAATTTTACATAACTTTGAACAATAGTTTTCACTGTCAATTTTCCGCCATTTTAGTGAATTATACTTCTTGATGGGACTACTGGGAGAGTCAAAGCTCTGTGAAAACGATAAAATCATCAAACAAAACAGGCTCTCCAAAGGAGATTTTTATGTTAATGGTCCTTCATCCGGCTGGGGCGCTCCTAACATGTTAATTGCCGCTTTCCTTTATGAAAAGCGAAAAAGAATAGTGCCACAAAAAAAACACGATGGACAGGCCTAGGGGTGGTCGAGAAAATTATCGCAATAACGAACGAGCTACCGTGTGCCTAGACAGAGCAAAGTAAAGTGTAAAGAAATCAATAAAACGATATCATCACCATCATCATTATCGCCATTTAATCATCGCCGTACAACAACAAATACAAAAACAACAAAAACGACGTCATAGTCAACGACATGCAGTCAGTCAGTCAGCCCTCCACGGCGGCGTTAGGCACGTTAAATTTCTGTGTTATTCGAATGAATCGTCCCTCCCCCGCATCCGCCCACCCAGTAGTCTTCAATGGATGGTTGTACATGATTGGCAATTAATATACTAGTGGCATCCTGGACGACTTTAACAAACACATATTGACTTGATACCGGAGTGGATTACTGTGTGTATACCGTTAACATCCAGGTCAGGATACCTTCCTTTCATCGTGTCGTAGGTAGTCCCCGCGTACTAACACAATGTTACACTAGTTTTTTTTTCTTATTTTTTTTTGTACCTCGCTCGAGAACAACCTCAATCGAGCAAGCTAAACAAAGAGAGAGTGGAATCCTTCATCCTCGAAACCGACAACTGTGGGTTGTTAGGAGAAAAAAGAGTTAGGAATATAGTATTTTGGAAGAATTATCTAAAAACGTTCCGCTTTTTTTTAAATTACCGTCGAATCTGATTAACTTTTTTTAATGGACTGGTGTTTCGACATACCAATACATGAACAGCAGGCTTGGTGGTATCCTAGATAAGATGTCTTTTATAGTGAAACAGTTTAGTGAATTTGTTTGAGAAATTCAAAACCTATATGTATTGCCATAAGACTTATATCTGGGTAACCCAAGCAATCAAAAAACCTATAAAAAAGGTACGAAAAAGCTTACTCAGCCCCATAATTGATCTAAACTACGTTCTATGCAGTTCAAAATTTAGTTCTTATAGATACTTTCAAGTTCCAAAACAGGTCTAAATGACCTTCTTATCAGCCTCCTGCGGCCGTAAAATAAGCAAAAAATTCTATTTCTATTTAAATTTCACCCTAGAGATCAGTTTATTAACTTCTCTTAAAAATTTACTATGTTCAATACACGGTGCCGTCATGATACCGCGCGCCGTATCCCAAACTCGACAAATTGACGAGATTTGTTCAATTTGCTGCACGATTGCGTCTTTCTCACATCCTACATACATCGGAATGGTAACTCAGGTAATTCAATTACTTATTGACAAAAACTTTTCCAACTTCGGGATCGAACCCCGATCTTCGTGGTGTCAATCAAACACGCTACCACAAGACCACGCCTAGATGTAGTTCTAGCTGAAACTAAAACTTGAAGTGGTGATATGGTTTCGTAGCATACCTTCAGGCGCACCCGCCCAACCAGAAATCTAGCCAGCAGAAAGAAAGCACCTCAGTGCACTTTAAGTGAATATCGTTTAGAGTACTTTTGTACCCTTTTTGTGACTTAAGTCCCTTACAACGTACATATAAAGCACTTTTGCAACTTTCAAGTTCATTAATGAGTACACATAGTTCACTCAGGAGAACTGTGCCATTGTTTTTTCTTTGTTAGTCAATATGTAACTTTCAAAGCCTTTTTTTAAGTGAATATGTGACTTTTGGTTGGGAATTTTGTTTTCTTTAAGACAATTCAAAGCAGGTGTTTTCATTTCGCATTAATCTTCAGCGAAAAAACTCCATTAGAAGTGTAAAAAATCGCTAAATCTTTTTTTTTAACAAATTTTGAACTCATTCTGTTGGCCCGCTGTCACAAGTCAACATTGGGACAACTGAGACTAAAAGGTAGTATGGTAGCGATTCATCATTTCCTATTAACGAGCGATCCAACATAGGCGTTTAACCAACAAAAAAGTGTGGCGGACGAAATCTTCTCTCAACTCAACAAAGCCTCAACTAAACGACCAACCATCGCTTCAACAGCGCCAGGATAAACTCATAAAATGTGTTACTATCCACTCTGTTGAACGTGTATTCTCAGCGGTTTTACCTTGCTTTTTTTCTTTGGTTCAGTTGGGGACAGTGTCATTTGCGACATGAAACAATTCAACTGATTTAAAAAAAATATGTTTTGTCCAATATAAAATTAGGTAGATTGTTAAAATATCAATGCGCTGTTTACATTCACTGTCTTTCAGGTCGACACAATCGATCTTGCAAATAACATCAAACATGTAATTGCAAACCTTGAAATCGTTAGAAAAATAAAACATGTGCTGTATGGTTTAAATTTGTTCCATATGCGTAGAAGCATGTCACATTCGATTGAAATGTATAGCCAACCAGCAATGTAAAAGATCTCCCTGAGAACTGTCAATCAA
The DNA here is from genome assembly GCF_029784155.1 of Uranotaenia lowii. NCBI lineage: Eukaryota > Metazoa > Arthropoda > Insecta > Diptera > Culicidae > Uranotaenia > Uranotaenia lowii. The sequence continues at coordinate 153,108,405 of NC_073693.1, read as the reverse complement.
TTACTTCGGTTTGATTAACGTCGATACGTTCGATTGGTTTGAAACCGCAAATCTAACCGTCTGTAATTAATTAGGACTAGCTTTACTCTGGCCTTTTTTTGCGCCAAATGTTTCTCAAACCTGCGGGACATTTGGTGCTCGCTAGCTCGCTACCTAGTTAAGTTATAATAATTTCCATCTTTGGCTTGCCGATAATAGCAGCCTGTATCTGTCTTATTTAATTAGACTTTTTTGGTTCTAACTGCTAAATGTTAAACTATTTTTTTATTTAGTTGAAATAGACATTAATAGTCACCACTTATAACCAGGGACCATTTATTGACCCATTTTATGGAAATCAACTTGAATTTTCGTAACCAATCAATTTTGCTGTTTGCTTCAAATCCAAAAACCTATGACTCATAACACAAGGCAACAAAATTTACATTTTTCCGAGTTGCAAGGAACTTAAAAGCTGATTTAGACCTATTGGAGATTGATTCCAAAAATGCAATAAGTTTTTTTTTAGCAGCTCTTGTTTGCTAGATAACTTTGGAGAATAGCTATACATTCATTTAGTCAATTTGTGAGCTTTTTTTGGCAAAACTGTAGAAGACTACGGAGATTTGGAAATTAAAGGTTTTAATTCAATGATACAGAATTTTTCTTTTCATGTGTGTTTCTCCCAATTCAGCAAAATACGGCTATTTTGACGAAATTTTTAGGAAATAGAATCAGACATTTCTTAGAACCTAGGTTCAATCATTTTGCAGTCTTCGACAAAATTCTTAAATGAATTAAAGTTTTTTATATCGAATGCTCAAAGATTTATTTCAGCAGTAGCAGATATACCTAGTTGTAATCATGGCCGTAGGAACGGGAGGTGTTTTGAGAGTTAAACCTCCCCAAAAAAATATCAAGCAAAATGTACAGCTCTAAACTCAAAATTTTAAATTCAAAATAAAATTATGATGATCAACTAAAGTTAATCAAGGGCAACAATCTCGACTCAGAACTAAGACCAAAACCTCGAAATCTTATCTCAGGTCCACAATTCTACTACACATTTTAAAAATGTTTCTCACTTGTTGTTAGAAACTTAAAGACTGTACTCGTAAAACGCTATCAAAAGTTATTCACAAAATAAGATGGTACATGAATTTTGGGTACAGTCCTTAGTCTCCAATATCGAATTTTCGATAAGATAAGACTCACTAACAGGGATTGAAATGCTCTTGCTCAAGCGGCTGAGCATCACAGCTCTTGAAGCTCGAGAGCGAAGAAAGCTGGAGCCAATTCTAGCCCACCAATAAATGCTCAAATTAAGCTCATACTTCTTCTGGCTCTAGGAGACAAGGTTTTGCATTTTGCTTTGAGTTTGTTAGCTCAAGGAGCCGAAATTTCGTGAGCTTGTTGGCTCAGCAAAATTGTAACACTTGAGCCAAATGATGTGTATTGACTTTGCTATTGTGGTGCTGTGTGAGCCAACGGCTTTTTTATACACCAGAAACTGTGGAAGGGCTTGTTGGGATTAATAAAATGAATGTTAAAGATTTCTTGTAACTAGTAAAAGTTACCAGCACTAGTAACTATGAAATAGTGAAATTTCGAAATTTTCAGGAAAAACGCCAATTGAAAGGGCTTTTTGGGAGGATTATTAAAATCAATGTTAGAGAGTTCTAGTAACTAGTAAAAGTTACCAGCACTAGTAACTATGAAATAGTAAAATTTACAATTTTTCGGGAAAAACGCCAAAAGAAAGGGCTTTTTGTGAGGATTATTAAAATCAGTGTAAGAGAGTTCTAGTAACTAGTAAAAGTTACCAGCACTAGTAACTATGAAATAGTAAAATTTACAATTTTTCGGGAAGAACGCTAAATGAAAGAGCTTTTTGCGAGGATTATTAAAATCAATGTTAGAGAGTTCTAGTAACTAGTAAAAGTTACCAGCACTAGTAACTATAAAATAGTAAAATTTACAATTTTTCGGGAAAAACGCCAAATGAAAGGGCTTTTTGCGAGGATTAATAAAATTAATGTTAGAGAGTTCTAGTTACTAGTTAAAGTTACCAGCACTAGTAACTATGAAATAGTAAAATTTACATTTTTTCGGGAAAAACGCCAAATGAAAGAGCTTTTTGCGAGGATTATTAAAATCAATGTTAGAGAGTTCTAGTAACTAGTAAAAGTTACCAGCACTAGTAACTATGAAATAGTAAAATTTACAATTTTTCGGGAAAAACGCCAAATGAAAGAGCTTTTTGCGAGGATTATTAAAATCAATGTTAGAGAGTTCTAGTAACTAGTAAAAGTTACCAGCACTAGTAACTATGAAATAGTAAAATTTACAATTTTTCGGGAAAAACGCCAAAAGAAAGGGCTTTTTGTGAGGATTATTAAAATCAGTGTAAGAGAGTTCTAGTAACTAGTAAAAGTTACCAGCACTAGTAACTATGAAATAGTAAAATTTACAATTTTTCGGGAAAAACGCCAAATGAAAGGGCTTTTTGCGAGGATTACTAAAATCAATGTTAGAGAGTTCTAGTTACTAGTAAAAGTTACCAGCACTAGTAACTATGAAATAGTAAAATTTACAATTTTTCGGGAAAAACGCCAAAAGAAAAGGCTTTTTGTGAGGATTATTAAAATCAGTGTAAGAGAGTTCTAGTAACTAGTAAAAGTAACCAGCACTAGTAACTATGAAATAGTAAAATTTCGAAATTTTCGGGAAAAACGCCAAAAGAAAGGGCTTTTTGCGAGAATTATTAAAATCAATGTTAGAGAGTTCTAGTAACTAGTAAAAGTTACCAGCACTAGTAACTATGAAATAGTAAAATTTACAATTTTTCGGGAAAAACGCCAACTGAAAGGGCTTGTTGTGAGGATTATTAAAATCAATGTTAGAGAGTTTCAGTCACTAAAAAAAGTTACTAGCACTAGTAACTATGAAATAGTAAAATTTCGAAATTTTCGGGAAAACGCCAAAGGCTTGTTGCGAGTATTATTAAAATCAATGTTAGAAATTACTAGTTACTGGTAAAAGTTACCAGCACTGGTAACTATGAAATAGTCAAATTTCGAAATTTTCGGGAAAAACGCCAAATGAGAGGGCTTTTTGCCAGGATTATTGGAATCCATGTTTATGTGTTAAAAATTTGTAAGTTTTACTATTTCATAGTTACTAGTGCTGGTAACTTTTTACTAGTTACTAAAACTCTCTAACATTGATTTTAATAATCCTCTCAAAAGCCCTTTCATTTGACGTTTTTCCCGAAAATTCGTAAATTTTACTATTTCATAGTTACTAGTGCTGGTAACTTTAACTAGTAACTAAAACTCTCTAACATTGATTTTAATAATCCTCACAAAAAGCCCTTTCTTTTGGCGTTTTTCCCGAAAAATTGTAAATTTTACTATTTCATAGTTACTAGTGCTGGTAACTTTTACTAGTTACTAGAACTCTCTAACATTGATTTTAATAATCCTCGCAAAAAGCTCTTTCATTTAGCGTTTTTCCCGAAAAATTGTAAATTTTACTATATCATAGTTACTAGTGCTGGTAACTTTAACTAGTAACTAGAACTCTCTAACATTGATTTTAATAATCCTCGCAAAAAGCCCTTTCATTTGGCGTTTTTCCCGAAAAATTGTAAATTTTACTATTTCATAGTTACTAGTGCTGGTAACTTTTACTAGTTACTAGAACTCTCTAACATTGATTTTAATAATCCTCGCAAAAAGCTCTTTCATTTAGCGTTTTTCCCGAAAAATTGTAAATTTTACTATATCATAGTTACTAGTGCTGGTAACTTTAACTAGTAACTAGAACTCTCTAACATTGATTTTAATAATCCTCGCAAAAAGCCCTTTCATTTGGCGTTTTTCCCGAAAAATTGTAAATTTTACTATTTCATAGTTACTAGTGCTGGTAACTTTTACTAGTTATTTAAACCGTCCAACATTGATTTTAATAATCCTCGCAAAGAGCCCTTTCATTTGGCGTTTTTCCCGAAAAATTGTAAATTTTACTATTTCATAGTTACTAGTGCTGGTAACTTTAACTAGTAACTAGAACTCTCCAACATTGATTTTAATAATCCTCACAAAAAGCCCTTTCTTTTGGCGTTTTTCCCGAAAAATTGTAAATTTTACTATTTCATAGTTACTAGTGCTGGTAACTTTTACTAGTTACTAGAACTCTCTAACATTGATTTTAATAATCCTCGCAAAAAGCTCTTTCATTTGGCGTTTTTCCCGAAAAATTGTAAATTTTACTATATCATAGTTACTAGTGCTGGTAACTTTAACTAGTAACTAGAACTCTCTAACATTGATTTTAATAATCCTCGCAAAAAGCCCTTTCATTTGGCGTTTTTCCCGAAAATTTCGAAATTTTACTATTTCATAGTTACTAGTGCTGGTAACTTTTACTAGTTACTAGAACTCTCTAACATTGATTTTAATAATCCTCACAAAAAGCCCTTTCATTTGGCGTTTTTCCCGAAAAATTGTAAATTTTACTATTTCATAGTTACTAGTGCTGGTAACTTTTACTAGTTACTAGAACTCTCTAACATTGATTTTAATAATCCTCGCAAAGAGCCCTTTCATTCGGCGTTTTTCCAGAAAAATTGTAAATTTTACTATTTCATAGTTACTAGTGCTGGTAACTTTTACTAGTTACTAAAACCGTCCAACATTTATTTTTAAAAATCCATGCAACAAGCCCTTTTTTTAGTTACTTCACTTGTGCACAAAAAAGCAGGCGTTGGCTCGAACAGCAGCAGTGAAAACAAGCTCAACGAATTTGAATCGGTTGAGCCAACAAGCTCAAGCTCCTCTGGAGGCATGAGCCTCACGAGGGAAAAAAAGAGCTAAGGTTTCTTCCAAATAAGAGCTTAGCAATGCGAAGCTCCGGAGACAAAAACGATAGGAGCTTCGTCGATTGCTTTGTAAGCGGAGCTATGGAAATAAAGAGCTATGAAGCTCGCTCAAATGAGCTTAATTTTCAATCCCTGCTCACTAAGGTTTCCTGATTTCCCGGATTTAGCCCGAATGTTCTTACTTATTTGCAAAATCAAAGCAAAATTTAAATTGCATGATAGAAATTTTGTATATTGCGTCCAAAACAATTATTTTAAACTAATTTTATCCAAATAAACTGGTTGATGTGTTTCGATGAAAACAAACTACTTTTCGAGTTTTTCCCCCCTGATTTTTATTGAGAATTCCTAAATTTGCCCGTATGTTGCCCAGATTTTGAGTTGTAAACTATGAAATCGAATGCCCGGGTTTTGCAAACTTTTTAAATAAAATAGTCCAGATTTTCCCTGTCAGATTAGTGCGGAAAAAACTCTGGTGAGATTAGTTTTGATAAATTTTCGATGTTCTGGTTCCAATTTTTTTTATAAATCTAAATTTGTTGCCTGTGACCGGATTGTGGAATCTGTATCCAGTTTATAATTCTTGATTTTCAATTTTGTTCATCATTGGGACAAAATACTGATCCGAATCTTCGTTTTGCTTTAAAAAATTAAATAAGATTCATTTTATATGTTCGAAACTTATCATTCCGGAATTATAAAAAATATTTAAAATAACAAACTTACTTACTTAATGATCCCGCGCCGATCCTCCGGTGCATAGGGCCGTGGTAAAAGACCTCCACTGTTGACGATCCGGAGCCAGCGTCTTCACCTGGTCCCAGTCAAGATTCTCGTCGACAGTTCGGATTTCAGCAGCTAGGCTTCGCCGCCACGAGTTTCTGGGTCTGCCTCTTCTTCGATGACCTTCTGGATTCCAATCTAGCGCCTCTCTGCAAATCTCGTTTTCATCTCTTCGCAGCGTGTGCCCAATCCATCTCCACTTACGTTCCCGAATCTCGATTTCTAGCGCCCTTTGATGACACCGGCGATGTAGTTCCTCATTCGAGATCCAGTTGCCAGGCCACCAAGCGCGGATGATATTCCGCAGGCAGCAGTTTACAAATACTTGCAGTTTTCGCGTCGTTACCGCATATGTGCACCAAGCTTCGCACCCGTACAGCAATACGGATTTGACGTTTGAGTTGAAGATTCGGATTTTTGTTCGTAGAGAGATCTGGTGTGACCGCCAGATGTTTCGGAGACTCGCAAACGCAAATCGGGCCTTTCTGATCCGTGTTTCGATGTCTTTTCTGGTACCACCATCAGGCGTAATCTGGCTACCAAGATACTGGAAGCACTCCACTTTCTCAACTTGTTGCCCAGCTACCATGAAACTGGAGGGATTTCCTGTGTTGATCTCCATCGACTTGGTCTTTCCGACATTGACTTTGAGACCTGCTGCCTTGGAACTTTCGGTGAGGTCGTCGAGTTTGCTCTGCATATCTGGTTGTGTTTGGGCGAGCAAAACAATATCGTCAGCCAGGTCAAGGTCGTTCAATTGCTCCATTGTTGAAGGATTCCACGGCAATCCTCGGTTCGGTGCACAGTCAATCGATCCAATCAGAATCTCATCCATTACGATTAGAAAAAGTAGCGGTGATAGAATACATCCTTGTCTCACTCCAGCAGTTACCGGGATTGGTTCGGACAAGACACCGTCGTGCAAGACCTTGCACGAAAATGCCTCATACTGTGCTTCGATGAGATGGACTAGTTTCTCTGGGACCCCTCGTCGCCTTAGAGCCGCCCAGATGTTTTCATGGTTAAGTCGGTCGAATGCTTTTTCGAAATCAACGAACACCAGCAGAAGAGAGTCCTGGAATTCGTTGATTTGTTCCAGTATGATTCGTAGCGTTGTGATGTGGTCCACACATGATCGTCGAGATCGAAATCCAGCTTGTTGCCGTCGGAGTGTAGCGTCTATTTTCTCCTGGATCCTGTTCAGAATCAGAAATAACAAACCATTTTTTCAAATTTGAATTTGAAATTTTTACTCTTAAATCTTATGCCGAATTGAAACTTCAATAAGTTCCATAATGGTGATCCAAAAATGAAATATCAGAGTTTAATTATTCGGAATTTTTAGTCTGATTTTATAGTTGAATTGCGAATAATTAATTGAAGTAAAAATTCATATAGAAAATCAAAGATTCAAAACTCGAATAAGAAATTTCTGGTTAAGAATTCTGTGTGTTCTGTTCATAATTATTGGGAATTTTAGTTTGGACTTTATACTCAATGATAATTTATTGTTAAAGAAATAACTTGTTCTTCATCTTCGGGTTCAGGAAATATATTTTTTTGGTTTGTTGTTTAACATTATTTATATTGTAGATATTTAAAAAAAATATACTAAAATCTGAATGTATCGAGTTTACAAGAATTAAATATAAATCTTATTTGAACCCAAAAAAAGTTTTTTTTTCCAAATAAAGCTTTCACGATCCCTCATCCATTTGTTAAGGCTAAAAAAAACTTAACACTTTCAAGACTTATTTTCAAATGTAATAATTTTAAATGAATCTATTAATATAAAAGAAGTAAAAACCCGAATAATGAGATGCTCTTAGTATCACTTTTCTTATTATTCATTATCTACGCATTTTTCCAAGCGAAAATGTTCTAGGAATAATTTTGTCACCAAAACCTCCCCTATGAGGCAGTTTTTTCTACGGCCCTGGTTATAATGTTTTCTTTTAAATTTCTAAAAATTGTTGAATTTGATATTTTTAAAGCGATGCGAAAGCGATCTCTGAATCTAGAATAAGAAGTGTATTCGATAATATGCAACATTTTGTTTTATAGTTAACTTTTGTATATATGGATGGAAAATTATGCAATTTTCAGTGAAGTCACTAGTAATGTTATGTGCACCAGTAGGGGAGAGTGGGGTATCGTGGGCCATGGGGAAACGTGGGCCACTTTTAATATCTCAGTTGTGTGGTGAGATAAAAATCTCAAACCAAACTATCATCGCCGTCGCTTTGCGTGAGCATATATTTCTATATTTGTTGACTCAAATACGCATCATATGCTTCTTTAATTTATCACGCTAAAAATAGTTAGAAAAATTTACTTACATAATTAAAAAAAACATCCGCTAATTTCATCGATGGGGAACCTAAAGTGCATTACCAAAATATGCTCATGATCTTAGTTTTGTCATGATCTTTCACGTGGAAAAGGAATTTTTGATGAAACATCAATAAATCACACAAACGCAACCAATTTGCAAATCATAGCTTGTGGGGAATCGTGGGCCACACATCTTGAACCACCTATATTTTTATGTTTTTATACACATTCAGAACTTAAAATACGTTTTTCCAATTGTACAGATAAATTTTCTTATGCCAAATGAAGAGTTATGAAAAATATTTTGTCCGTCCTATATAAGAAATTTTGCCAAAACGTTCGCGAGCCAGGTTTTGGAATCTATTCGATCATACACAGCTCTCTTTTTTATTTCATCATCTGAAATTGTTTTAAAAAACGAAATGAATTAGGAAATCCCAGTCTTGGGTCAACTCATAAACTTTGCATGTTATTTGGTCAATTTGGATTTGGTGGCCCACGATTCCCCACCATTTTTCAAAATCCAAAAAATATTGCTTTTTTTCAAACAGTGAGAATTTGGGGAAAATAACTTATTAAAAATTTTAAGAAAATACCTTATGATACCTTGAAAAACCTAGTAAACCATACGATTTTTATATTCCCACTCTCCCATACATGATTTGGTATCATTCTGTCAAATGATCAACTAACAAATGGTCTGCTAATCTTTCGAAACTTTGCTGGTTATACCGATTTCAACGCTAATTTCAGATGGAAATGGTTTCATTTATTATCAAAACTAATCACACATAAGGTTATGTAGCGATGAAGTAGTCTTTGAAAATCACTTAAAAAATACACTAAATCCTTTCTACAGAACTTAAGCAACTTCTAAAACTATCATAATGTATGAAGAATTTTTTTTCCTCACTGTAACTTCTGAGGGTGATGTAAAGAACTCTAACATATTCGACAAATGTATGTATTTTGACAAAATAAACAACTTTGTCGAAGACATCAAAGCCCTAATCTAGTATTTTTCTTTGGTTGTCTGTTTTTTATATTTCAAGTTTCTATGAAAAAATATTACCGATGTTCGTTATAACACTGTTCTTTTGCAAAGGAACAAGAACGACATTAAACAAATTCCGAGATTTCTTATAACCTTGTAACTTTGCATAGAGATAGGAACGGTTATTATAAACTATTAAAACAACCCTAAGGCGGAAACCGTTACGATAAATCAAATTATTAAAATTTTCGATTTGTCATTTCTTTCTTTACATCAGGGATGACGCGCGGCACACTCGGCACACTCATGTGCGCTCGCAAAGCATTTCTCAAATTGAAATTAATTTTTCGAATCCTAAGGTAGCCTGTTTGTTATCATTCAATACAAGTCCAAACTAAACCAAAAAAAATATAATGATGACTTCATAAAACATGAACTTCACTTGACTGTATTTGCATTTGTAAAATTTTGAATACGACAAATGCGCCAACATCACTGATTCGGAAAATCGCATTCAAAATTTGTCAACTTCTTCAGCAGCCAGCAAAAATATTATTCTGATATCTTAATTTCTCGAAAAGCAAATATCCTTCAGATAACTTTTTACAATCAAAATGTAGGTCTTCGAACGTGATATTTCACTCGGCTAATAACTTGTATTGTTTACATTTGGCGCATTCGCTTCCAGAAAAATTCAGGCTTCATTCGAATAAAATCGAGAGAAAGTTGAAAGAAAATCATAATCATATTTAAATTTTAAAAAGTCAACATCAAGTTTTTTGACTAAGGCCAAAACTCATCAAATTGTTTTCAAAGCTAAAAAAAATCAAAACTTATTTTGAGAAAAATAACACGAAAAATTCATTTTTGCACCCTAAAAAAAAGATTAACTTGAATTGAATTCTTGCTTAATTTTGCGACAAATGTGAAGTAATGCGGGTGTAATCCAGGCAATTTTCTATACAATTCGGACGTTCGGGCCTGACCGAATTACTATCTTGACTAATTTTTTTTTAATTTTAAACTAACGTATTTCCGAGATAGTTTAGATGCAGAAGAAGAAGACAGAAGTAATTGTGCACAGTTTTCTTCAGAATCCATCATTATGAAATGAAAAGCTGACAAACCGTTATGTATACCTACCGAAAATTACGTTATGAAGTTATGAAAAACTATGAAACACTGTCAAGAATGTCCACAAAGTTCAAACTAAGTGTTGGAGTTTAGCACATGATTTGAAACTACTGTTTTAGGGATGCAAAACATATGTAGCATTTTGATTTATTAAAAAGCGAAAAACTCAGTGTAGATATCTGAAAGTGCTTCCCAAAAATCAATCATGTAAACTTAACCTCAAATGACATTTTTTTATTGGTTCCAGAGCTTGTAAGCTGTGTAGCCGGTGCCGAGCCAATGCGACAGTTACATTTTAGTGGACAACTTACTTACTACTTACTACTTAATGATCCCGCGTCGATCCTCCGGTGCATAGGGCCGTGGTAAAAGACCTCCACTGTTGACGATCCGGAGCCAGCGTCTTCACCTGGTCCCAGTCAAGATTCTCGTCGATTTCTCAGATTTCAGTGGCTAGGCTTCGCCGCCACGAGTTTCTGGGTCTGCCTCTTCTTCGCTGTCCTTCTGGATTCCAATCTAGCGCCTCTCTGCAAATCTCGTTTTCATCTTTTCGCAGCGTGTGCTCAATCCATCTCCACTTACGTTCCCGAATCTCGATTTCTAGCGCCTTTTGATGACACCGGCGATGAAGTTCAACGTTTGAGATCCAGTTACCAGGCCACCAAGCGCGGATGATGTTCCGCAGGCAGTGATTCACAAAAACTTGTAGTTTTCGCGTCGTCACCGCATATGTGCACCAAGTTTCACACCCGTACAGCAATACGGATTTGACGTTTGAGTTGAAGATTCGGATTTTCGTTCGTAGAGAGATCTGGCGTGACCGCCAGATGTTTCGGAGACTCGCAAACGCAAATCGGGCCTTTCTGATCCGGGTTTCGATGTCTTTCCATCAGGCGTTATCTGGTTACCAAGATACTGGAAGCACTCCACCTTCTCAACGGGTTGCCCAGCTACCATGAAACTGGAGGGATTTCCTGTGTTGATCTCCATCGACTTGGTTTTCCGACATTGACTTTAAGACCTGCTGTCTTGGAACTTTCGGTGAGGTCATCGATTTTGGTCTGCATATCCGGTTGTGGTTGGGCGAGCAAAACAATATCGTCAGCCAGGTCAAGGTCGTTCAGTTGCTCCATTGGAAGGATTCCACGGCAATCCTCGGTTCGGTGCACAGTCGATCGATCCAGTCAGAATCTCATCCATTACGATGAGAAAAAGTAGCGGTGATAAGATCCCTGTCTCACTCCAGCAGTTACCGAGAATGGTTCGGACAAGACACCATCATGCAAGGCCTTGCACGAAAACGCCTCGTATTATGCGTCGATGAGCTAGTCCATGTTTCTCTGGGACCTCTTCGTCTAAGAGCCGCCCAGATGTTTTCATGGTTAAGTCAGTCGAATGCTTTTTCGAAATCAACGAACACCAGCAGAAGAGAGTCCTGGAATAAGTTGATTTGTTCCAGTATGATTAGTAGCGTAGTGATGTGGTCCACACATGATCGTCCGGATCGGAATCCAGCTTGTTGCCGTCGGAGTGTGGCGTCAGATCAACGTTATGCCTCGCCAGTTACCGCACTCTGTCAGGTCTTCTTTCTTCGGGACCTTTACGAAGATACCCCGCATCCAGTCGGCCGGGAATGTTGCAGTATCCCAGATGTCAGCGAAAAGACGGTGCAACATTTGTGCTGACAGGGCAAGGTCGGTTTTCAGCATTTCAGCAGGGATGCAATCGATCCCATCTGCTTTGTTGGATTTCATGTTTTTGATTGCCGCTGCTATTTTAGCCAGCGAGGGCGCTTCCGAGTTGACGCCATTTATGCGGCTTACGGGTTCTGTTGGCCATCGCTATTTGTGACTCGGAAGAGTTTTTCGAAGTGTTCAGTCCATCGTTTGAGCTGATCTATTCGATCGGTCAATAACTGACCTGCTCGGTCTTTCAGCGGCATTCTTGCATTAGTCCTTGCACCACTGAGGCGGTGAGAAATGTCATAAAGTAATCGGATATCTCCATTGGCGGCGGCTCTTTCTCCCTCTTCGGCCAGGCAGTTTGTCCAGGCTCTCTTGTCTCGTCTACAAGCTCGTTTAACTGCCTTTTTCAGCTCCGCATATCGTAAGCGGGCGGCTGCTTTAGCTGACCGGGTACATTCCGACTTTCGCCTTTCTCCGATCATCGACCATCCTCCAAGTTTCATCCGACATCCATTCACTTCTTCTTCCACAAACTTTGCCGAGAGTACCATGGCTTGTCGTGATAAAGGCATTCTTGATACCACACCATTGTTCTTCGACTGTTCCGTCTGTCGGTAATTCCGAGGCTCGAGATTCTAGCTGCTCAACGTATGCCCTTTTCCCCTCTGGATTCTCCAACCGGCGGACGTCGTATCGACACCCGACTTTCTCCTCGCGCCGTTGGACACGCGCAAGTCTTAGTCGTATCTCGCCAAGGACGAGGTGATGGTCAGATGCAATGTCTGCGCTTCGTTTGTTGCGGACATCAAGAAGGCTCCTTCTCCATTTTCTGCTTTTGTAGATGTGGTTAATTTGATTTTCTGTTCGGCCATCTCGGGATACCCAAGTGACCTATGTGTTGGTTGATGGGGGAAAAGCGCTCCACCGATCACCATGTTGTTGTTGCCACAAAATTCTACAAACAGCTCTCCGTTTTCGCTCATCTGTCCTAGGCCATGGCGCCCCATGATGCGCTCAAGGTCTTGATTGTCAAAGCCAATCTTTGCGTTGAAGTCGCCCAAATGGATTTTAATGTCACCCTTCCGAATTTTCTCTACCACGCTGTTCAGTTGACTGTAAAACTGCTCTTTCTCCTGCAAGTCGGCATCGTCAGTTGGCGCATAACACTGGACCATTGTAAGGCTTCTAACCCGTGTTCTGAATCTGGCTACGATTATTTTTTCGTTTATCGGTTCCCATCTTATAAGGGCCGCATGGGCCTGCAGTCTTAATAGGAAACCAACTCCTCGTTTCCGAACTCCATGTTCTTCTCGAATGCCAGAGTAAAGCAGTACTTGCCCAGACTGTGTCTTGTGTTCTCCAGTGAGGCCAACGGGCTTCGCTCAGTCCCAAGTCCCAATATCTCTAGCTTGAGGCGGCTAGCTTCTCTAGCAAGTTGAGCCAGCTTACCTGGCTGGGCAAGGGTCAAAATATTCCAAGTTCCAATTCTAGTCCGTGTTTTCATGCTAAAAGTCGTTGCCAAAGTTACAATTCGGTTATTTCTTCTCTCAGTTTCTGTAACAATTCATCAATTTCATAGCTAAAAGCTAAAGTTTTATCAAAATCTATGTTTTTTTATAATTTTATTGAATAAAACAAAAGTAAGGGTTGCATATTATGGAGGAAGTTCATTCATTAGATGGTGGTGGTGTTTCATCATTTTCTGATAGTTTTCACCAAAAAGTCCTACCGTTAAAATAAAAAAAAAGTGCAAATTTATTTAGACCATAACTTAGTTGTCTTAAAAGTTATTGCAGATCGGTTGGCCTTATTTGAAAGCTTATAAATTGTACTGAAAGCTTACAAATCTTAACATTCCGTAACTTTATCAAAAAAAAAAAACTGTTCCACATATCGTACAAAACCCTTCCCGTGAAATAGTGTTGTTTTTCTTTCAACATTTATGTTGTTATGGTGTTGATTGTGGCAACTGAGGCTATATTTAGTTTCCTTGAAAAAAAAGAGTATAGGCGTTTGTTACATAAAACGCTAGTTTCAATTTCTGCCTTGATTTCAAAACACATGACATTTTGTATGGCACAATGTATCTGACATTTCCTTCTTGCAGTTAATTTATTCTATCGAATGTTGTCAAACTGATAGCAGCACCCATTCTGTAGATACACTACTTCAACCTGCACTGGCGGGGATCGCTCTGAATATCGCTCATGAATATCTCAAAATGGGCAATTGTGATGGCTACTAATTCGAATCCCACAAAACCAGTCGCGATCCCATCATCATCCCCGGCTGGCAAAGTGAGATAATCAAACCTACACATCAAACAACCTCACTCGACCAATTGAATGAAATGTAGTGCTGTAGTATCCACCTTCTAGGTATGGCAACCAACAGTCGTCGCCGGACGTATCGTTTCGTTGCATGCAATAATCCAGTCGAGATGTTATGATCCAGCTAGCCTCGATAAACGTTAGTATCCCGAACATTTGTTTGTTGGGGAGTAAGTGGTACTGATCCAAATGTGGTCTCAACAATTTAAGTGCTATTTTCTAGAAATATCAGGATTTTTTTAAACAGCGATTCAATGTTGGATGGGAGACCAAGTAGATAATACTCCAATGATTGAACTGCTGGAGTCCTAGAATTATCTGATTTCAGTGTTCTGTAGTGTGTGCAATATTTTTGAAATTTTGTAGGAATATTTTTTGGGACGCATTAGAATGCCATAACCCTAGCCAGGCGCTAGATGAACGACGATCTCTACGCTGCCTTGCTTGTTTCAATGTTGACGATGTCGGCAATGGCACAGGTATCTTCTAGGAGGAGTGGACACATTCATCACCTACAATATCACTCGTGCCGAGAGAAGATATCTAGAGAGGAACTTGTTTGTATTTTTAGTGAGCAAAATCTGTCCCGGAAGGTCATTCCCTATAGGCGCAGATGTTGTACGATTTCCTCCATGAGTGGTTGTTCGGTCAGTTTACTGGGTTCCGCGGACTGAATTCAGTGCTTTGCAAAATGGTTTAGCAGCAAAAGTTTTTGGTCGTGTATACTTGTCCAAGTGTTATTATTTAAAGGAGAAAAAAGTGTGCTTTCTAGTCTACCGTTCAACATTTAGCTAACAAGAACGAAGATTGTCAAACCTTTTGAACCACTTCCGGAGCGTTCCCTGGAACTGAAAGTGTGTTTCGAAATTCCCAATGTGGCTGTGCAAATAGAGACGGCGCGGGGCAATTAGCGACTCGATATAGTTAGCTGTTCACAGCCGCTTATCGTTTATTGCACGCGGCTTGGTCGTTTCCCAGCTTAGAGTTAGTGTGTGGTTGTTGTGATTGGGAGTTCCCCTTACATCGTACCCATTCACTCGTAGTATCGTATGCTCAGTACCTGCTCGACGGCTGTTAAAATGACGCTTTTTTGCAACTACAATCAGAACGTTTGTTTCCGGCACATCAAATTCAGGTATGAGTTGCAGAAAAAAAAACAAAAATGTTTGCATCATAGGTTTTTTTCTATTACAATTTTATCGAAAACAAAACTAGCGTTAGTTTCAAACCCTTCTATTACTAATCATACATAGCTAATCAAATAATATTATCATCCATTTTTTTAAAACTCAACTAATTTTAAACCAAAACTCAGAGTAGGTAGCAAATCGTGAAAACTGGTAATTCGTTTAATCGAAATACTTTCTATGAAGGAAATGAAGGCAATCTTTTGATAATTCATGAAAAAAAAAATGGAAAAAATTATCGTTTTTTGGAAGAAATATTTCTACTTTATTCTTCCCCTCTGTAATCTCCGAAATCTGTATTTTGTGTGGCTGCATCCTCCTCTTTCAATTTCCGGTACTTTTTGGTCCAATACTTCTCTTTGGAAAGAAACTGAAGGAAATTTGGTGGAAGCAGCTGTTTGATTATTTGTGTGCCGCTAAAAACGTTTTTACTAGAATGTCTACAGGCAAAATCTGACAAAAACGAAGCAAAATTATCATGAGATGAATTTGCGGCTTTATCGGTGAGGGTTAAAGAGTTGAAATGAAAGACGGATAGAAGATCAGAAGAAAATTCTAAGGTGGTGAAAAGAGCGAAGAGCATTTGAAATATAAGCTTGACCACATACTAAATTCTTTGTCCCACACCAATTAACTGTATTGAAGAAGTAGTACCCAATAGAGAAGGCACTACATTTTTCGATACAGTTAATTATGGATGGTTCGACCGCCATGTGAGTGTGCACATGTGCCGAACGGACAAAAAATTTAGCATGTGGTTGCTCTGTTAAGTCTTCTATTATGCGATATCGTTCCATCGATGGCTAGGTAGATTTCTTATTTTCGTTTTGTGCGGATGTTCCAACTGGATTGAGTTGTCGCATACGGTCAACGGTCAGAAATCTTGGCCTAACTATTTTCGATTATCGGAACGATGTTTTGTAATTGATTTTTATAGCCGAATTATTTTTTTATTTTAAGAGGAGAAATCACCGTGAATTTGTTTTATGAAATGAATTTGCGGCTTTATCGGTGAGGGTTAAAGAGTTGAAATGAAAGACGGATAGAAGATCAGAAGAAAATTCTAAGGTGGTGAAAAGAGCGAAGAGCATTTGAAATAGAAGCTTGACCACATACTAAATTCTTTGTCCCACACCAATTAACTGTATTGAAGAAGTAGTACCCAATAGAGAAGGCACTACATTTTTCGATACAGTTAATTATGGATGGTTCGACCGCCATGTGAGTGTGCACATGTGCCGAACGGACAAAAAATTTAGCATGTGGTTGCTCTGTTAAGTCTTCTATTATGCGATATCGTTCCATCGATGGCTAGGTAGATTTCTTATTTTCGTTTTGTGCGGATGTTCCAACTGGATTGAGTTGTCGCATACGGTCAACGGTCAGAAATCTTGGCCTAACTATTTTCGATTATCGGAACGATGTTTTGTAATTGATTTTTATAGCCGAATTATTTTTTTTTATTTTAAGAGGAGAAATCACCGTGAATTTGTTTTATGAAATGAATTTGCGGCTTTATCGGTGAGGGTTAAAGAGTTGAAATGAAAGACGGATAGAAGATCAGAAGAAAATTCTAAGGTGGTGAAAAGAGCGAAGAGCATTTGAAATAGAAGCTTGACCACATACTAAATTCTTTGTCCCACACCAATTAACTGTATTGAAGAAGTAGTACCCAATAGAGAAGGCACTACATTTTTCGATACAGTTAATTATGGATGGTTCGACCGCCATGTGAGTGTGCACATGTGCCGAACGGACAAAAAATTTAGCATGTGGTTGCTCTGTTAAGTCTTCTATTATGCGATATCGTTCCATCGATGGCTAGGTAGATTTCTTATTTTCGTTTTGTGCGGATGTTCCAACTGGATTGAGTTGTCGCATACGGTCAACGGTCAGAAATCTTGGCCTAACTATTTTCGATTATCGGAACGATGTTTTGTAATTGATTTTTATAGCCGAATTATTTTTTTTTATTTTAAGAGGAGAAATCACCGTGAATTTGTTTTATGAAATGAATTTGCGGCTTTATCGGTGAGGGTTAAAGAGTTGAAATGAAAGACGGATAGAAGATCAGAAGAAAATTCTAAGGTGGTGAAAAGAGCGAAGAGCATTTGAAATAGAAGCTTGACCACATACTAAATTCTTTGTCCCACACCAATTAACTGTATTGAAGAAGTAGTACCCAATAGAGAAGGCACTACATTTTTCGATACAGTTAATTATGGATGGTTCGACCGCCATGTGAGTGTGCACATGTGCCGAACGGACAAAAAATTTAGCATGTGGTTGCTCTGTTAAGTCTTCTATTATGCGATATCGTTCCATCGATGGCTAGGTAGATTTCTTATTTTCGTTTTGTGCGGATGTTCCAACTGGATTGAGTTGTCGCATACGGTCAACGGTCAGAAATCTTGGCCTAACTATTTTCGATTATCGGAACGATGTTTTGTAATTGATTTTTATAGCCGAATTATTTTTTTTTATTTTAAGAGGAGAAATCACCGTGAATTTGTTTTATGAAATGAATTTGCGGCTTTATCGGTGAGGGTTAAAGAGTTAAAATGAAAGACGGATAGAAGATCAGAAGAAAATTCTAAGGTGGTGAAAAGAGCGAAGAGCATTTGAAATAGAAGCTTGACCACATACTAAATTCTTTGTCCCACACCAATTAACTGTATTGAAGAAGTAGTACCCAATAGAGAAGGCACTACATTTTTCGATACAGTTAATTATGGATGGTTCGACCGCCATGTGAGTGTGCACATGTGCCGAACGGACAAAAAATTTAGCATGTGGTTGCTCTGTTAAGTCTTCTATTATGCGATATCGTTCCATCGATGGCTAGGTAGATTTCTTATTTTCGTTTTGTGCGGATGTTCCAACTGGATTGAGTTGTCGCATACGGTCAACGGTCAGAAATCTTGGCCTAACTATTTTCGATTATAGGCCAAGTTAGGCCAAGATTTCTGACCGTTGACCGTATGCGACAACTCAATCCAGTTGGAACATCCGCACAAAACGAAAATAAGAAATCTACCTAGCCATCGATGGAACGATATCGCATAATAGAAGACTTAACAGAGCAACCACATGCTAAATTTTTTGTCCGTTCGGCACATGTGCACACTCACATGGCGGTCGAACCATCCATAATTAACTGTATCGAAAAATGTAGTGCCTTCTCTATTGGGTACTACTTCTTCAATACAGTTAATTGGTGTGGGACAAAGAATTTAGTATGTGGTCAAGCTTCTATTTCAAATGCTCTTCGCTCTTTTCACCACCTTAGAATTTTCTTCTGATCTTCTATCCGTCTTTCATTTTAACTCTTTAACCCTCACCGATAAAGCCGCAAATTCATTTCATAAAACAAATTCACGGTGATTTCTCCTCTTAAAATAAAAAAAAATAATTCGGCTATAAAAATCAATTACAAAACATCGTTCCGATAATCGAAAATAGTTAGGCCAAGATTTCTGACCGTTGACCGTATGCGACAACTCAATCCAGTTGGAACATCCGCACAAAACGAAAATAAGAAATCTACCTAGCCATCGATGGAACGATATCGCATAATAGAAGACTTAACAGAGCAACCACATGCTAAATTTTTTGTCCGTTCGGCACATGTGCACACTCACATGGCGGTCGAACCATCCATAATTAACTGTATCGAAAAATGTAGTGCCTTCTCTATTGGGTACTACTTCTTCAATACAGTTAATTGGTGTGGGACAAAGAATTTAGTATGTGGTCAAGCTTCTATTTCAAATGCTCTTCGCTCTTTTCACCACCTTAGAATTTTCTTCTGATCTTCTATCCGTCTTTCATTTCAACTCTTTAACCCTCACCGATAAAGCCGCAAATTCATTTCATAAAACAAATTCACGGTGATTTCTCCTCTTAAAATAAAAAAAAATAATTCGGCTATAAAAATCAATTACAAAACATCGTTCCGATAATCGAAAATAGTTAGGCCAAGATTTCTGACCGTTGACCGTATGCGACAACTCAATCCAGTTGGAACATCCGCACAAAACGAAAATAAGAAATCTACCTAGCCATCGATGGAACGATATCGCATAATAGAAGACTTAACAGAGCAACCACATGCTAAATTTTTTGTCCGTTCGGCACATGTGCACACTCACATGGCGGTCGAACCATCCATAATTAACTGTATCGAAAAATGTAGTGCCTTCTCTATTGGGTACTACTTCTTCAATACAGTTAATTGGTGTGGGACAAAGAATTTAGTATGTGGTCAAGCTTCTATTTCAAATGCTCTTCGCTCTTTTCACCACCTTAGAATTTTCTTCTGATCTTCTATCCGTCTTTCATTTCAACTCTTTAACCCTCACCGATAAAGCCGCAAATTCATTTCATAAAACAAATTCACGGTGATTTCTCCTCTTAAAATAAAAAAAAATAATTCGGCTATAAAAATCAATTACAAAACATCGTTCCGATAATCGAAAATAGTTAGGCCAAGATTTCTGACCGTTGACCGTATGCGACAACTCAATCCAGTTGGAACATCCGCACAAAACGAAAATAAGAAATCTACCTAGCCATCGATGGAACGATATCGCATAATAGAAGACTTAACAGAGCAACCACATGCTAAATTTTTTGTCCGTTCGGCACATGTGCACACTCACATGGCGGTCGAACCATCCATAATTAACTGTATCGAAAAATGTAGTGCCTTCTCTATTGGGTACTACTTCTTCAATACAGTTAATTGGTGTGGGACAAAGAATTTAGTATGTGGTCAAGCTTCTATTTCAAATGCTCTTCGCTCTTTTCACCACCTTAGAATTTTCTTCTGATCTTCTATCCGTCTTTCATTTCAACTCTTTAACCCTCACCGATAAAGCCGCAA
Source organism: Uranotaenia lowii (assembly GCF_029784155.1). Classification (NCBI taxonomy): domain Eukaryota; kingdom Metazoa; phylum Arthropoda; class Insecta; order Diptera; family Culicidae; genus Uranotaenia; species Uranotaenia lowii. The sequence goes on along the minus strand of NC_073693.1, from coordinate 153,088,212 downwards.
ATTCATTTCATAAAACAAATTCACGGTGATTTCTCCTCTTAAAATAAAAAAAAATAATTCGGCTATAAAAATCAATTACAAAACATCGTTCCGATAATCGAAAATAGTTAGGCCAAGATTTCTGACCGTTGACCGTATGCGACAACTCAATCCAGTTGGAACATCCGCACAAAACGAAAATAAGAAATCTACCTAGCCATCGATGGAACGATATCGCATAATAGAAGACTTAACAGAGCAACCACATGCTAAATTTTTTGTCCGTTCGGCACATGTGCACACTCACATGGCGGTCGAACCATCCATAATTAACTGTATCGAAAAATGTAGTGCCTTCTCTATTGGGTACTACTTCTTCAATACAGTTAATTGGTGTGGGACAAAGAATTTAGTATGTGGTCAAGCTTCTATTTCAAATGCTCTTCGCTCTTTTCACCACCTTAGAATTTTCTTCTGATCTTCTATCCGTCTTTCATTTCAACTCTTTAACCCTCACCGATAAAGCCGCAAATTCATTTCATAAAACAAATTCACGGTGATTTCTCCTCTTAAAATAAAAAAAAATAATTCGGCTATAAAAATCAATTACAAAACATCGTTCCGATAATCGAAAATAGTTAGGCCAAGATTTCTGACCGTTGACCGTATGCGACAACTCAATCCAGTTGGAACATCCGCACAAAACGAAAATAAGAAATCTACCTAGCCATCGATGGAACGATATCGCATAATAGAAGACTTAACAGAGCAACCACATGCTAATTTTTTTGTCCGTTCGGCACATGTGCACACTCACATGGCGGTCGAACCATCCATAATTAACTGTATCGAAAAATGTAGTGCCTTCTCTATTGGGTACTACTTCTTCAATACAGTTAATTGGTGTGGGACAAAGAATTTAGTATGTGGTCAAGCTTCTATTTCAAATGCTCTTCGCTCTTTTCACCACCTTAGAATTTTCTTCTGATCTTCTATCCGTCTTTCATTTCAACTCTTTAACCCTCACCGATAAAGCCGCAAATTCATTTCATAAAACAAATTCACGGTGATTTCTCCTCTTAAAATAAAAAAAAATAATTCGGCTATAAAAATCAATTACAAAACATCGTTCCGATAATCGAAAATAGTTAGGCCAAGATTTCTGACCGTTGACCGTATGCGACAACTCAATCCAGTTGGAACATCCGCACAAAACGAAAATAAGAAATCTACCTAGCCATCGATGGAACGATATCGCATAATAGAAGACTTAACAGAGCAACCACATGCTAAAAATTTTTTGTCCGTTCGGCACATGTGCACACTCACATGGCGGTCGAACCATCCATAATTAACTGTATCGAAAAATGTAGTGCCTTCTCTATTGGGTACTACTTCTTCAATACAGTTAATTGGTGTGGGACAAAGAATTTAGTATGTGGTCAAGCTTCTATTTCAAATGCTCTTCGCTCTTTTCACCACCTTAGAATTTTCTTCTGATCTTCTATCCGTCTTTCATTTCAACTCTTTAACCCTCACCGATAAAGCCGCAAATTCATTTCATAAAACAAATTCACGGTGATTTCTCCTCTTAAAATAAAAAAAAATAATTCGGCTATAAAAATCAATTACAAAACATCGTTCCGATAATCGAAAATAGTTAGGCCAAGATTTCTGACCGTTGACCGTATGCGACAACTCAATCCAGTTGGAACATCCGCACAAAACGAAAATAAGAAATCTACCTAGCCATCGATGGAACGATATCGCATAATAGAAGACTTAACAGAGCAACCACATGCTAAATTTTTTGTCCGTTCGGCACATGTGCACACTCACATGGCGGTCGAACCATCCATAATTAACTGTATCGAAAAATGTAGTGCCTTCTCTATTGGGTACTACTTCTTCAATACAGTTAATTGGTGTGGGACAAAGAATTTAGTATGTGGTCAAGCTTCTATTTCAAATGCTCTTCGCTCTTTTCACCACCTTAGAATTTTCTTCTGATCTTCTATCCGTCTTTCATTTCAACTCTTTAACCCTCACCGATAAAGCCGCAAATTCATTTCATAAAACAAATTCACGGTGATTTCTCCTCTTAAAATAAAAAATTATCATGAGATTGAACTTCAAGTTTAATCGGTTAGTTAAGATCGTAGGTTGCGAAATATACATACACGACAACTTTTTTAAGCTTTTAAGAACACCGAAAACCAAAGTTTTTGTTTTGAAAATTGTTGTTTTTTCCACAGAAGCAGGGTCTTGACAAATCGGATTATCGGAGAAAAATTTGCGCGAAATTTCAGCGATCTTAGTACACTTATATACTTAATTTTTCGCTTATTGAAAATTTAAAATTCTGGTATGAGCCTTGACTTTCCTGATGACCGTAATGGCCGATCATGTACTTCACTCCAAAGCATGATTCGATCTTTGTAGACATTTTTGACAGGTGTTTGCATACTACCACGCACAGACATTTTTTTGAATAATCAACGGTTTTGCCAGCTATCGATTTCAATATGACGAATTTTTGAAGGAAACTGTGCAAAATGTGTTTTTTCATTCTAAAATTTTGTATGTCCGATAATTAGGAAATAACTATCAGCAAAAGAAGTGTCCCATTTCCAAAAGAACTAAGCTGTAGCAGGAATATTTTAGCAAAATCTCGGAATGTTTTTCTTAGACAGGTTTTCGTCAAGAGATTTTGATTTCGAATAAAATAATCTAATCCATGGCCGTAGGAATGGGGGTTTGGGTTAAACCTCCCCATGAGGGTCAAAAAATGCCAAGCGCCATGTTCATCACTAAACTCAAAATTTCAAATTCCTTAGCAAATTTTGAAAAACGACCAAAATAATTCAAGACTAACAATCTCGACCCGAAACTTAAGCCAAAACAGGAAAATCTTATCCTAGCTCCACAATTCTTCAAAAGTTTTTTTTCTTAATTTTGTCACTTGTTGAAAATTAGTCCCGAATATCGATTTTCAATAACATTAGAATTAGCTTGTCAGATTACCCAGATTTTACCCGATTTGTTCCACTTTTTTGCCAAATCAAACGAAAATCATATGAAAATTTTTCGTAAATAAAGTAATTTTAGATATCCCTTGAGAAAAGCCCCCAGCTAATATGAAACCTTATTAAAAAATGATAAGTCTGTCGCCAAAAAAATATTCTCATTCGATATTCACGATTTAAGCTATAATATCTAAACGTGAACTGATAAATGGAGGCGTTTTCTTTGTAACACCCCCGCGTATAAACGGACTGTCGGAATGAAGTGAAATTTTATATCCGAGGGATTTTTCGGGTCAGAGATGATTTGTATATAATAGTTTCAAGAATCTCACTTTTACGGAAGGGGAGCAATTTTAAATGGGACACAAGTGAAAGAAATTTTATATGTTTTTTATTAAAAAAAAGATTTTCGAGCCCGAAGAAGTTGGAGACGCAAGACGAAATTAAACATTTAGGTATAACGATTTATTAATTTAAAGGAAAAACTAACTTTACCGAGTCAGCTAGTTTACGATCTCGCCCAATCTTCCCGTGACAAAATCGTAAAATGAAAATCTCACCTAAAGAGCTTTAGCATGGCATATATCAACCGATAAGTTGGCTTTGTGGTAAGATCACAGAGAGCCAGAGGTGTAAGAACCAACCGTGATTTCAAATGATTCACCGCCATTTTCTTCAACTTAACTAAGAGCCGGTGGTGGTGTCGTTAGCGGAACTATTTTTTTTCTCTTTTTTCTACACGCTCAGAAAATAGTACTCTCTACTAATGACAAAAGCATTCAAAACCAAATCAATTTTTCTGAGTTTCAATCATGAGTATGAAAATAGTATAATTTATAAATATTTTAGGTATGAAAATAGTATAATTTTTACAATATAAGTTCAACGAATAGTTTAATGATAATTTTCCCCAAATTTGTTTTTATCTCGGTAAAAAAATTAGGGTGTTATGTTGTTTCTGTAATGAGAATAACAGAAGGATAGAATATGAAATTGTAAAATTTTTATGTCGAGTTGGTTTAAATCCCATATAAAATCTCATAGATTAAAGTTATGTAGGTACGAAACTATTATTGAAAATATCCATACTAAAATTGAAACGACCGTTTATAATGTGGTTTCACATGAATTGACCTCAATCAAAACAGATATGAGATCAGTTACTACTGCGATAGAGGCTTCGCAGGAATTTTTGTCCACGAAATTCGATGAAATTCAGACTGATTTCAAAGACATAAAACTCCGAAACGATGCTCTTGAAAAAGAAGTAACTGACCTCAAATCTAAGCATTCAAATCTTTCTAATCAGGTCCTTAAATTAGAAGTAAACCTCGACCGATTTAACCGGGAAGCTGTTTCTAAAAACCTCATGATCTTCGGAATGCCATACAAAAATGGAGAAAATACACAAGAACTTGTACGCAAAACATGTGGCACTTTTGACTACGAGCTTAAAACTGAGTCCATTTTAAACGCTGTTAGGTTAATATCCTCGAACAAACCCAATGAAAAGTGTCCACCGATCAAAGTTTTTTTAAAAGATACAGTCATAAAAGAAGAAATTTTTAGTAAAAAAAAATTTTTTGGGAAACTTGCCTCTTCTTCAATAGATCCTTTATTAGTAGTTGATGGTAAAGCGCTTAACGTCACAATAAGGGATGAATTGACGCCCTTATCTATGGAAATTCTAACTGAATTGCGCGAATATCAAGATTTAATTGGAGCCAAATACATCTGGCCCGGAAGAAATGGTGCCATTCTGGTCAAACAAACAGAAAATTCAAAACCTGATATAATTAAAACTAAACTCGAAATGAATCGTTATATGAGCATGCATGTCACTCAGCAAGGAAATAACACATCTACGATTCCAAATGAAAGTCCTTCACCCAAACGAAAAAGGAACAATGCTGATCCACGATCAAAATAAGATCTTAAATCTACAACTGTTTGAAACTTTTATATATTTTATTCAATGGATAGTTTAATTAATAGATACCACGAAAATGTAGAAGATTTTAATTTAAGTAGTTTTAATAATGATTCAAGATCCTTTAGAATTTTGCAATGGAATGTACGTAGTATGAATAATTTAGATAAATTTGATTGCATATTACAAACTATTGATCATTTTAATCTTTGTATCGATGTTATTGTTATTTGTGAAACTTGGCTTGGTAAAGATAACTGTTGTATTTACAACATTCCGGGATATACATCTATTTTCTCTTGCCGTGATCAACCATATGGAGGCCTAGCTATGTATATAAAAACAAATTTGAATTTTAAAACTACTGAAAATATAACTTTTGATGGCTTTCACCGAATAAGTGTCGAAATCTGTACAAGTGGTCAAGTAATTTGTGTTCATGGCGTATATAGACCCCCTGCATTTTCGTTTAACAAGTTTTGTGATCAAATTGAATCTCTTCTAACGTCTGTTGCTGATAATCACTCCTGCTTTATTGTAGGTGATTTAAACGTTCCTGTGAATCTGGTTAATTTGAATACCGTAGCAAAATATAGATCTATCTTAGAATCTTTTGGATACGCTTGTACAAACACATTTCCTACTAGGCCAACAACTCGGAATATTCTAGATCACGTAATATCGAAGCAAATTGACTTAGATCGATTGAAAAATGATACAATCTTTTCTGATGTTAGTGACCATCTACAAATACTCACGTCCTTCAATTTATTAGGTGATAAAAATGTAACAATTCTAAGAAAAGAGATAGTTGACTACGCTAAACTAAACAGCTTATTTGTGAATTATTTAAACAGTATTCAACTACCAGAAAGTGTTGATGAAGGCCTACAAGAAATCACATCAACTTACAATCGCTTTGTGAAAGTTTCTACTCGTACACTTAATAAAAGGGTAAAACTTAAAGGTAATTGCTGTCCGTGGATGACATTTGACCTGTGGACACTCATCAAAATAAAAGATAATTATTTAAAACGATCAAAAAAGCATCCTAATGATAACAATTTGAAAGAGATGTTAATTCATTTAAACAAAAAAGTGAGTGCAAAAAAACAAGAATGTAAAAGGCTCTATTACGAGCGCTTATTAAATAATTCTCCGCATTCTAAGCTCTGGAAAAACATAAATACGCTCTTAGGTAAATCTAAAACGACTTCCTCAATCAACCTTTCAGATGAAAGAGGTGTTATAACCAATAGTACACAGATTTGTGAGAAATTTAACAAACACTTTTCCACAATTGGAAAGAACCTGGCTAAAGAGATTCCAATAGACACTGAAAATGATCATTTGTCTCATATCGCACAGGTAGAAAATACAATCTTCTTACGACCCGCTAATGTAAACGAGGTTCGATTAGTTATTTTTTCACTTAAAAATAAAAAGGGTCATGGACCAGATGGCTTCTCTGTTAATGTCCTAAAAAACAACCATGAAACATTCTCGTACATACTCACACAATATTTTAACCAAATATTAGAGTCAGGAGTTTTCCCGAACTGTCTAAAAATTGCGAAAGTCATCCCTGTTTTTAAGGCTGGCGATTCGCTTGACGTCAATAACTATCGTCCTATCTCGATCTTAAGCGTTTTTAGTAAAGTGTTCGAGAAGCTTCTTGTTAATAGGATTGTAGACTTTCTAAATCAGAACAATATACTCTATAAACTGCAATATGGATTTAGATCAGGCTCGAGCACTCAAATTGCCATCTCAGAATTAGTGGAATCTATCATATGTAAAATAGAGTCAAAAAATGTTGTTGGGGCATTGTTTTTGGATCTCAAAAAAGCTTTCGACACTCTAAATCATGACATATTATTGTCCAAATTGCATAAATACGGGATAAGAGGAACAGCAAATAATATCCTTCGTAGCTACCTAGAAGATCGCAAGCAGTTTGTGGCTATTGAAAATACAAGAAGCGAATTAAGAAATATTGATATCGGTGTACCACAAGGGAGTAATATCGGGCCATTACTTTTCCTCTTATATGTAAATGATTTATGTACCCTTCAACTTAAAGGCACAGCACGTTTATTTGCCGATGATACAGCAATTTTTTATTCAGAAACTTCACCTGATATTATAATTCAGCACATTGAAGACGACCTAAAACTGCTTTCAAAATATTTCAATTCAAACCTACTTTCACTTAATTATACCAAAACCAAATACATGTTGTTTCGTTCTTCACATAAAAAACTGCCTCGTACTAATGACCCAGCTATGAATGGTAATACGATTGAGAGAGTTAGTTGTTTCAAATACTTAGGAATTTACTTAGATGAAACTCTTTCATGGAATCGTCAAATTGAACACCTGGAAAAAAAAATACTCCTCTTTGCGGTGTTCTTTGGAAACTGAGAAATTTTGTTCCCCAACATGTTCTCTTTAAATTTTATTTTGCGTTTATTCACTCTCATTTGAACTACCTTGTTATGATATGGGGAAGAGCTTCTTTGTCTCACTTACAGAAACTTCAAACGCTCCAGAATAGATGCTTGAAAAACATCTTAAAACTCCCTTTGTTATTCCCTACCTTTCAGCTATACTCTTTAAGAACGCATAACGTTCTTCCAATATCTGAACTCTGTGATTTGCAAACTGTTATATTAAGCTTGCCAGATTGCCCGGTTTTATCCGGGTTTGCCCGGATATTTGATGCAAAATTTCGAGAAAGTCCGGTCCGGTCCGGTTGCCCGGATATCGTGAAAAAAGTCCGGATATTGCCCGGATTTTTTCACAATTTTCACAAAGAAACCCAAAAAAAATCAAAGTTTTTGAGTGAGTTTCAGCAAAATCGATTATCGGTATGGAAATTTTCAACGGTTGTTTCAAATAATTTCGATGATTTACTTTTATAAACCTTTAAATATTTAAGTGTTCCAAAAAGTTGTTGGAAGTCTGCAATTACATTAATAAAATATTAATTTCGATTTTTTTTTGCATTTTTTCTCTGCTTTTATACATAATAACACCTGAATTTTGCCCGGTTTTTGAATTTGAAAAATTGAAATCCATGCCCGGATTTTGCCAGGTTTTTTTGAAAAAATGCCCGGAATTGCTAGGCCCGGATGGTAGTGAAAAAAATTCTGGCAACCTTATGTTATATATATCTATGATAATCTACACTCAACTGAAAATATTCAAAACCTCCATTTTACTACGGGGTTGCGAACTCATAACACTCGCCAGTCAGATTTCTTGCAACGAAGCCGATCCACAACATCATTAGGGCAAAAAAGAATTTCGTTTATTGGACCTACTAAATACAACACCTTACCAACTGATATTAAAAACATAACCAATCGTTCCATGTTCAAAACCAAAGTGATACAGCTTTTGAAAGAAAAATTGAACCATTAAAACAGTCGATCATCAACCAGTCTTTGTTTTGCTTACCTTTTGCATATTTGTAGCGTTAATTTCTAATATTATTATTCTTTAAAAAAATGTAGTTTGTATTTTTATCTTATTAAATTATTGAACATAACTTGATAAAATTAGTAAATATAATTAGTGTAATAGTAAATATAGTATAATGAATCTCTTCAAAGGAAATTATTTTCCATTGAGATTCATATTGTTGTCAATTTAGTTAAATAATACATTTCCTCGCACGACATTAAACAATTTTGTGTTCTCAGCATGATTAAAATTTGCTCGCGTTAACTTTTATTATTCATTGCTGCCAGACATGCTGAGAACAGTAGCGTCCATTACCAGGGGGCTCAATTGAGCCTTTTGGTGTGGGGGAGTGTGGTGGGCCGCTACAAAAAAAAAAAAAAAGTTATTATACAAACTCTAGAACCAAAACACTCACTACGTTCATAGAACATTTCGGTGGTGTCCTATTGACTTAAATTCTCATAAACTGTCCGGACGATTTCGATGCAATTACTTCAGTCTGATCATGGACAAGCCAATAGCACTATGGCAGTAGCTCAATGCAAAACATGTACTAAATGAGACAACATTGCCAATAGAAAAAGATTTCGTTTTACGAGCATATTAATGAAGTTGACAATTTTATTTAGCCGCTTTTTCTACACTCCAAAAACTAGAAAACTAGCTAAACTTTGTTTTATGCTACCTGGAAGCCAATTTTGGATTATTTATGTTCTGAGTGTTCTCAAATGTGGACAATCAAAATCGCTGAATTATTTAGCTAAGAGCCTGGCTACCTGGAAGCCATTGTGTTGTTTTAAGGCCATCTTTAACGGTTTTAAAATGGCCGACCATTTGAATTCTTACACACGAATTTGACACACTTTTGTTAGGGGCCTGTTCTCTGGTTCTCTGTGGTAAGATGCCGGACAGCGAACTCGGAGGGTTGGAGTTCAATTCTCGGTCGAGGATTTTTTTTCATTTTATTCAAATTACTTATAACCGTTTATTTTGCTTTTTGTTGAGAATTTAATTCGTCATTTTAGATAGCTGTAGCTGTAGGGGAAATAAGGGCATAATAAGCACTCCTTATTCTACAAAAGTACGTATTTTCGTAAATAATTTTTCATGAGAATTTGTTTCGTACTTCCTATAGTATTAATTTTTCAAAAAAAAAGGAATCTCCTTATCATCTTTACAGAGATGTTTAAAAAAATCAGCTAGGTTCTCTAGTGACGAAAATGTTATAATTTTTGAGCATCACAAAAGAAGCTCTTATGATCTTTAAATCATCTTGATCTATAATTTATGCACTGCAACATGATGTACATATTGTTTCTCAATTTTCACCATCATAACATTTTTGATTTTTCACTTTAATCGTTTTTAAAACACGTTTTACTCTAATTTGTTGGCTCGTGGCGAACAGAGCACTATTAATCGGGGCACGATGAGCGTTTCCTGTCGTAGAATTTAGCAGTGGATTCAACTCGATGTTGTCAACTGAATTATAGTGCCTCATCGTGCCCTGATTAATAGTGTTTATACTGCCCCAGGAGGGGTTCTCATTATAAGACTGATTTTCAGCTTTTGGCAATTTTTTTTTTTTCAAATGCATATTTAAACGTTTTTATCTAGTTTTTCAAGTTTCAGCCAGTTAGGAAATAGACTATTTTAGTGTTCGAACAGGAAACAATGATGTAATTCACATGTTATAGCTGTTTTCTATGGTTAAGCAAGCGTTTTCCTTAAGGTGGCCATTATGCCCTTATCTCCTCTATGCTATTTTGATAAGTTCAAAACAATCATTTCATCTGATTTATTTGTTTGAGTAATTTTGTTGTGCCTGCGATATATGTAGGATAAATGTTGGCTGGGTCAAGACCAAGTTGTAAATTAAGTAGGGTAGGTGTTCCTAATTTGGCATGTGCACCTAATGTTAACATACTTTTCAATTTTGACTGTTTATGACGTTATTTTTCACTTATCACAATTATAAAAAAAATTATAATGTAACAGATCATGTGAACTTTCATTTTACAAACAAATTAGTTTTCTAACTCACAGGATTTTTCGTAAAATCCAGTTTGTTTCAAAGTATGTCCAAATAGAATAGAATTGTTAGCAAATTTCTTAAAAAACACCTGTTCAGAAATGGAAAATCAAAGCTGAATTTGTCAACCGATTTTTTTTCAAATTTTTCGTCGGATTGTTTTTAATCATGATTTAAGTAACAAGTATGTTAGAACCATGTTTTTTTCGTGTAAAAGCTGAAAAAAGCATATGTCCACAATTAGGAACACTATTTTCAATGTGTTCCTAATTATGGACATAGTCAAAGTTTTCCAAACTATATCAAAGTCATAGAATGTATTTCAGATAAATTTGATTGATTGAATTGTGTTTTAACTTAATTTTCAACGATCCGTTAAAATAAACTCTTTTGAGCTAATAACACATGATTTTTTTTACTTCAGTGTATCTCAAAGTTAAAAATGTTGAAAAATTATTTTCGCCAAGTTCTAAAGAACGCACATTTCGCGACAGAGAAGGAAACCATCAAATTACAGAGAGCTTCTCAACGAGAACAGAATCGAAAGGAAGAATCCAAAAAAGAAATCTCAATAAAATACGTTGTATACCGTCATCTGGAGCATCATGCAACACTTTTAAACTTCAATGGTTTCTAAAAACCTAATGTCCACAGAAAATCCTACCATTTGTACATCAAAAGTTTTAAGGTTAATGAAACATCAAACTAACTTAGTCAAAAAAAATAATTGGTTTCACCAGTTATTTTTAAATTTACAAAACATGCGATTTTCACCCTACTAAGAAAAATGGGTAAGTTGCAAAAACCTTTGTTTTTAATGAAAAATAAAAAAAAAAAGTTTGAATAGTTATAGTTTTTGACATATTTGTGATGTCGTTACGCATAAAGCACGATCTGCAGTTATTTTTGGTTTTGTTAGAATTAAAGTTTATATATTTTTCTGTCAAAGATTTTTTTTAAGAAAGCATAAGGGTGCTGTATACATTCAGGGATAAAAAATACTACAATTTTACATCATATTCAAGCATATGGAAACAACATTTAAACCACTGACCATACTGACTGAACACTCGTTTTCGTTTGTTGGATAATTTTTCCAACAGTACGCAATGTCGATTCCAGAGTGCGCCACCCAACATTCAAAAAAATATAGGCAATTTCTACGATAAAATCGGGCTAAACAGGTACATTTTTCCTATAGGGCATTTTTTTGTAAAATTTTGCAGGTTCGCCACCTACCGTCGGTATTGAAATCGGAAATCGGTATTAAAATTTGAAAAAAAAACATTAGCCACAAAATATCCAAATTTTTGTTCTAAGTGGCATGTCAGTGTGATCAGTGTTTAAACTGTGAATCATTGATTTGCATGTCGATGCATTTTAGCCAAAACGGAATTTTAATTTTTTTTTAAATTCAATGATTGTCCGAAAAATACTTATACATAAACAGTGTTGATATAGGATAATAAAATCAATATAGAGTTTGTAGGTTATATCATTAAGCCAATCTGTCACAATGTGTAAAGTTTTTACAGCATCAAAAGTGCAAAAATTTCGATTTTTCAAATTTTCTTTGTCAAAAACTTTAACAAACTATCTCACAATGTGAGAAACTATGGCATCATCATTTTGTTATCATAAAATGATAATTATATTCCATTATATTAAAATAAAAGTTAAATAAGTGTTGTGGTACACAAATGTTGCATCGAACCATGCTGTTGTATGATACTCTATTTGACTGTACTTATTTGTATCCATTACGATGAATTTTCTACTTTTTGAAATATAGTATATGTATCCATTGGAAAAGTAAAAGTTTGAATTTCAAAAAGCTCAACATCCACTACTTTCTTCAAAACTAGCGTAAAGGAATATTGTGTAGGATTTAAATAGTCCTCATTTCTCTATTCATATTCCATAAACGTTGTAAAATTTAAAAAAGGTGAGTTTTGAGATTTTTCTCATTAAAGTATTAAAAAAAACAGACCCATATGCAAAATCAGGAACAAATAGTGTAATACTGGGTACGCTGACATATTTTTCCTCATATGTTCACATTAGGAACACCCATATGTTAACATTAGGAACAATTAGTGCCATATTAGGAACATCCACACACTTTATAAAACATGATATTTTTCGTAAATTAAGGCTTGAAATAATTATTTCAGATCAGAACAGAGTATGTATGTATGTTGGTAATCCACCATGGGTGCACGGATTCACCGCAGTTTCTGCCAAAGTATGGGTTCACATACATTCCTTAGATTATTAGGTTCGACGAATCTCCAATGCAGCGCGCCACCATACCCGGACCCCATGGCTTCGTATGAACTGTTATGTGGTGAATGTATTGCGTGTGTTGATGTAGGTATATTTTGGAAGAACGAATCAATCAGATGGGCTAGTTTACTTACAGGTATTCCGGCATCCGTGTATATACCTGGCCAGCTGGCAACTGATTGAACATTCCAATTATATATTATATAGTCAGTTATATAATGAAACACATCTTACCTGTCGGCCCGCTTATGGGATTCGAACCCAAAAGTTTTTCTTGCCGATACCGGGAATCGAACCCAGTACGCCTGGCGTACCAATACCAGACTCGCGCCAGCCTATCCACTAGACCACATCGGCGCTACTATTATTTCAGATCAAAACAGAGTTCAGAAAAAAATTTGGAACTTAATTATCAAAAAATTGTATATCTTATCTAAAAACCTCTGACAAAATATAGCGAAATTAGGCTCACTTACCCTATTTGTTTCCTTTTGACTAAAATCTCAATTAAAATTTAAATAAATTGAGTGAAGAATTATGTATTTTGCGTCCAATTTTTTTGTGAAAATTTTATAAAAAATGAACATGAATGATCTTTTTGGGCAGTTTAAAATATTTGATAAAATAGTATATCAATTAGGGATGTACCTAATATTTGGTCTTGTGGTCCTTGTGAACCACCTGCACGTTGTTGGCGACATACCACTCCGTGGTCATTTTACCGTAATGGCAAGATGCCAAATTCGGCCAAAACAGTACAGAACCACCGTGTTTCTTCAGGAAAAGCAGCAGACGTTTATTCAAACACTCTTTCACGTAAATTTCTTGGTTGACAGTCCCGGAAGCCATAAAAATGCTGCTTTTAAGCCACAGGTACAGATGGCTTGCCAAACCAGATATTTCTTCGCGAATTTTGACAGTTTCATGTGCTTGAAAATATCTGCTGCCTTTCCCCTTCCTTTTGCCGTTTAAAACTCCTGTCCCGGAAGCTGCTCGTAGTCGGCTTTGACGTAGGTTTCGTCGTCCATTACCACGCAGTAAAACTTCGTCAGCATCGTCGTGTACAGCCTCCGGGATCGCGCTTTGGCCGTCGTATTTTGTTTATCATCGCGATTTGGAATCACTACCTTCTTGTAAGTCGATAGTCCGGCTCGTTTTTTGGCTTGATGCACGGTTGTAGACGATACACCCAGCTTATTTGCGGCATCTCGGAGGTTTCGATTGAAACTACCGCCAACTCTTTTGGTCGTCTCAGCGGCTTCCAGTTTTCTATCTCCCCCGATCCAGACTTTCTGGCTGTCGACAAACGTTCCCCAAACACTTTAATTACATTTGTAACGGTTAATTTGGCAACTTTTAGCAATTTTGCCAGCTTTGCGTGCGAGTAGCTCGGATTTTCGCGATGCGCGAGCAAAGTTTTGATAAGCTGCTCTTCTTCCTTGGACGGCATTTTGACAACTGAAGAGTGAATTCCAAAATTAAAATAGGAGCAACATTCTACAAACACACCTTCAAAATGAGGGGTGTTCAGGTTTTTTAAATGCAAATTTGAAAGAAATACGTCAAGTTTATATTGACCAAATTTTGACCGTATCACCCTTTAAATATTCGGTCGAATAGGTCAAATATTTATTTTTAAAATATGTAAAATAACATAATTTTTTAAATTATGTTATTTTATATATTTTAATATGATTTTGGATAATTTATAAAATATCCGAAAGTAATGTTGAAAAAGCTACATAATCATACAAAATTTATGGTATCAGTAAAAGATCATACCTTATATCTTTCGTTGTAGATAGCTTTATACTTTGATTATCGTTTATTCCAGATTTTCTTGATGTATCCAGGCTTGCCCATAAATCCAATAAAGAAATCGAGATAATTCAAATTTAACCAAATTTTTCTTCATTTTGAAACATTTTTTTACCTTTCTTTGAAAATTTTTAAATTTTGAAAAAATCAAAGTGAACATAAATGTTTGTTTTATCTATAGATAGGATTGCTTTGAATTGCCTGATAGAAAGCATAGTATGCTTAAGGTTAAATATCATCGTTCTTTCTTTAAACATCTATTTTGAAGATATCTTGCTCAAATTTGAATTTTATCCTCATTACTTTTTTAATTATGAATTATAAAATTATATAAATATTATATAAATTTGAATTTCATCATCATTACTTTTTTATTTATTAAATATAAAATTCCAATTAATTAATTGCTTTGCACCAGAAGCAATCACAAATATGCCTAAACAAATGGATTCATTTTAAAGATTTCGTGTTTTAAAAAATATAGAATTATATTTTGAAAAAATATTCACTTGATTCTAATTGTTAATCAATTATAATTAATGCTAAATTTTTGTTGGTCAAAGAACTTCAAGTGAAGGTTCTGCTAGCAATATATTTAATTCATTTGTTGTTTAACATCTTCTTTTAATGAAATTTACAAGAGTAGAAAAAAATCTAAAAATTTATGGATGTGGTTAAAAAAGAATAAGCTTTAGTTACCTGTTAATTTGAGTAAATACAAAAATCTCAAATCAAGTTGTTATAAGTTTTGATTTTTGCGTCCAAAACGATTTTTGTTAACAAATGTTATCAAAATAATCAAGAACGATTTTTCGGAAGCCCTATAAATTGAGTTGAAACTGGCTGTTGCGATACGATTAAAAAAAAGAAAATCAGCTCAGCTTTTGAGCCGTACCTTACTACGCATCTGAATTAAATAAATGTCTTTAAGATGAAATTGTTTTTTTTTTTCTATTTGTTCTTGCTACCAATACCCTTAAGCGTAAGGAAAGTACTTTCTCATTGTGGTTCTATTTTATTTCCAATACATAAAAAGTTAATTAGAACTGATAGACAACGCCTGGCGGGCGATAAATACTACACATTTAATTGTGCAAAAATGAACTAAAAGGAAAAAAACAGCATGAAAAATATGATAAAGTTTGTCTAGCACTCGACTTGTGCAAAATCGTTCACACAACGAGAAGACACAAGTGGCGCGCTTCTATCTGCTTTCTGCTGCGGTCTTATGTCTGTAAGGGTAGGTAAACCCTAACTAGCTTCATAGCTCTACTCTAGACCACCAGACCACCACGCGAGGTGTGCTGCGCGTTTGTTGTCGATGAAGGTAGTTGGTGAGGGTTTTTCGTGTTGTCGTCTTTTTGGCCTATATCATGTGTGTTCAATGGAAGTTAGTCGAAACAGGTTGAAATAGGTCGAAACAAGTAGGAATGGATTTTGACAGTTGATAATCTGTCTCTTTCCAATTGACTTCTACCGATTTCAACCAGGTCGTCCGTTGAACATACGTTCACCAATACTAATGCGTGTTTTGTGCGTTGTACACACGAATTTCCAGACAGACCGTTTTCATTCAAAAATTTTTGGAACCAGCGAAACGATTACATTTATGCTTTTCTAAAATTCAATTTGGTTTAAAATTTCTTTCAAAATTCATTAAATGAGCAAAAGTCATCAAATAGAAAACTTCTATAGCTTTTTTCGCAGAGTTATTTGAAGTATTAAGGAGAGTTTGATAATTGATTCAAAACTTTTATTCTAGAATGTCACGTTTTTGTTTTCAATTTTTGTCAAAAAGCGTTAAATTATTTTTCAAACTATGTTCTTATTCAGTTACACTTCTTAATTAAAACCCATTCAAATGACGAGCTAGTGTTTTTGTATGTCTTATTTAGAGTTTCAATTAAAACAAAAGGTTAATTGAATTGCAATTTAAAATTTACAATTTAACATATTTTAAATTATAATGTCGTCAAATAAAATTAGGTTGATTAAAGTGTTAATTCAACACTTATTATTAAACACCTTTTAAGGTCAAGTAATATTCCGGAACTCTACGAAAATTTTACTTGGAAAAAATCTCCATGGGGGGCGGGTTCGCACGGCTTTGGTTGGTACCTAAAAAGTTCATAAGCATCTCCCGCAAGCACCACATCAAACCGTTTGATTGCGGTGCCAGCAGAGATCATGCATGAAAAATTAATTGCTGGAAGCACAGCGACAATCCCGACCCGAAACACACAGGACCGAGACCGACCGCCGACTGAATCCAAACATCCAGAGCACGAAAGTGAAATGGCGAAAACGAAACAAAAACATGCTCTCTGTCTAACACATACGCTGCATGTGTGTTAGTGTTGTAGAAATGAATCCTGCTTTCGAGCTGGATCGATTTCGACTAGTTTCGATCGATTTCAACTTGCTCCGTTGAACAACGACCAGATCTGTTTCGACCAAAACATCAGCCGATTGAACAACGACCACTTAACAGAAACTAGTCGAAACCAATCGCTACTAACGATTGAACGCAGCTATCATCAACCAACCACACGGTCTAGATTTCGGTTCGCAAAATTATCACGACAGGAATTAAAACAGGGTGACAGTTTGTACACCCTCACTTGGATTGTCAGTTGCGTGCGGTTTCTACAACAATGAAAACTATTAGAAATGGATATGCTGAAAGTTGAAAAGTTCTGCCCACCTCAAGTGTGGTCTACGTAGTTGGTAAAAAATAAGCTTTAAAACTTCTATTGGTGCAAAACTTTAAGTGAAGTAAATCGAGTGATAACGTTCTATGTTCCAATTGACGACAACCCAGGTTCTTTCGAAGAAATTGGCCATCAAAATTCGCACAGCTGCCCGGCAGCAAATGTTAACGAGAACGGGATTAGGATGTGTCTGGTGTGTTTGATTCAATATTTATGCTGCTGCAGATATTGTACTAACTGCGGCATTTGGCGGCATCTTTATCGAGCAAACGGCAACAACGAAAATGCCCTAACTAGCAATAGCAGCAGCAGCAACAGCAGATGTAGCGTCTACGAGCGGAGGTAAATACGCAAAAACGCAACTGTGAGCTGATTGTGAGAACACACTCTGGGCTTACTGTTGGTTTTGTTTTTGTTGCTGCGCTACGAGGCGCAAGTGTGTGACGATGCATGATTATTTTCACAAGAAAATTCAACGCCTCGCGATAAAAGTGATTCAAACACATTGGGTGGACGATAAAAATGGAACCATAACAACGATGCGATAACCACACAACAAACGCAGAACGGATTGGATTTTTGGCGAATCAAACCTAAACTCTTGCCCCCGTATAATGCCCAATGAAGTCAAGGGGGAATGTGGTATTTAGCCTTGTAATTGCAAATATCTATAAAGTGTTGATAGTATTTCTGACCCACTTAATGTTTTTCGGTACCTACTAAGCTTATCGGTCAAAGGTTTTTAATACGACCAACTGTTTTCAGTCTGAAGTAAGGTCAAGTGAATCACGGCTTCAAGAAGTGCTTCGATAAAAAAAAGTCTTAAAGAAACGAAACTCAAATATGTAAAAAAATAACTTCTTGAACATTTTTGTAACCGAATGATAGTTTTTTATGCAATATTTATTAAATAATCGTTACTGTACACAGTGAAATATGAAGTGAACCTTGAATTTTTTTTTTCCAATAACCCTTTAACTCTTTAACGTTATTTTTAACTATGCTACTTGACATCCCTGCACTATTGGTTGAAGTTGCAGTTGTTTGCCGGTAGCACTACATGTGCTGCATCATTTAAGCGTACAGTTACAAGTATACCCGGTTAGCATTTCATTAATGCCAAAAACCGCCTACCTTCATCATACTATGTGTGCCAGGTTATTTCACGACCGGGATTCGATCTCATGACCGTAAGTTTAGAAGATAAGGATGCTATTCTCTAGGCCACGTTAGTTAGGACAAATGTATGACCCTTTTCAAAAGCTTTCCAAAAGCTCCCTAACTAATCCAAACTCTTCTAAGGAGGTCATGGTGTCGCAAGTGTTTGCTTAATAACTCCGATTTTCTGTCCTTTTCAGGTGGGGCACGGTGTCTCTAGGAGAAAACTTTATTTATCGAAAATTAGCATCGCTAATTTTTGCACCATTCAAAAGCTGGGACTTTCTCCTTTCATTTGAGCCCAAATTTGAAATAATCCACCGGGGGGTCTAGAACATTTGATTTTTTTGAAGATTTTTTAACCTTTTTAACGGATTTTTCAAAGACAAAATCATACTAATCACTGTGAAAACGCTCGTCTTACCTTAAGCGTAAATCCAACGTCATATGTCAATAACATGATTTAATAGGAAATTTCCCTGGCTACAATTTTGTAAAAGACATCAAAGTAATACAAATTGAGAGAAAAGAGTTGGAATGTCACAAACAGAGTGATTATTATTTCATTTGAAAAATCTAATAAAACTTATCACCACTGATTGTACTAAGACCAGAAAAAGTATTCTACGAGCTTAGTTATTGATTGTAGAGTGTATAAATGTTCAAAACGATTTATTTTCATTCAAAAATCAATCTTTTACATGAAATTTTACCAGGATTATGTGAAGTTATGAGCATTTGTAGGGTTTTATTCTGGAAAAAATGTCTTTCGCCTTTCTTGAAAATTGAGTTATTCATATTTTGAGCTAAGTTAGTTTGAATACTTTATTTAAAAAAACATCTTGGACTAGGAAGCAAATTAGATTTACTTCTTACATATAAGCCCAAATTTTAAATAATTCACATGGGTTTCAAAATCAAAACATCTTTGTTGAAAATCTTTCATCCTGTTTGATGATTTCTGAAGGCTTTCATACTTTGATTGTAGATGTAGATTGATGGTATAACCTTAGACATGGGTATCACAAGCATGATAAAGTGTCGTATATAAAATTTAAAAATCAACCTATTTTTTTGTGTTTGATTTAATAAATTTGTGTTTTTGGTGGTACTCGTGTATGTAAAAATGTGGTCGAATTTAAGTTTTCAATCAAAAATTCTAGTTTGTTCATTTTTTTTCAAAAGAACACAAACCGAACCTAATGCCTTTCATTGATGTTTTTGATAAAAAGGAAAAAGAAGATTACAAAATCTCAACATCAACTTTGTTTTCAACAATTTTAAGAGGTTGATTTGATGTAATACTATTATCTGAAATTATTCTCTCGAATTCACTTGAAGTTGTCAGATCTGAAGTCATCAGATTTTTTTAGAATTTTTTTTATTTCGTTGTCTGAAAATTTTGCATTTGTTCAAATTGATGTTTTTTTTCAAACTTCCTAGATAAAATAAAGAAAAACATGGGTTTTTACCTGATCGTATTGAACACTGCAAACATTTGTCTGTGGGTTTCTGCATTTTTGGCTTTCTTCCTGAAATTTTTTTTTCTTCTATGAAAACAAAAAATAACATCGTGTCATGAACAGTATTTAAAGGGGTGGCTTGAAATGCTTAAAATAATTTTTCTACATATATTTTCCCAGATTAGGCACTTATTCCAAATGTTACATTGCTAAAAGTATGAAAAGAGAAACAACATTTTCAAGTCAAACAGATGCCATCTTTTCTTTATATGGCCGGAACAAATTTGAAATCTATCTTTTGCCATTTGGAGTCGAAACATCACGAAGAGGAGGGCGGAGGGGGGGGGGGGGGGGGAGGGAGGATTCAAAATAAAAATTTATTCAAATTTTCAATACATTGGAAAAAAATTGAATCAAAGCTGGCTTGCAACAAACTTGTATTCAATCTATAATGCACAAAATCAAACAATCGAGAAACTTTTGATCAAACATTTGAAATTTTTTTCTGAACGACAGGTGATATCTCTCCCATCTTCTACAGTTTGGTTTTCACTCTTTCAACTGTTGGAATTTTCGAAGAATGTATCAAAATACCTCAAACTTTATTTATTTACCATTTCGGGATGTTTGGAAAAATCGGAGTGATAAAAAAAAAGTTTGGTATTTGTTCCGGAATGATAAAACCCCAAAAACGCTCATAACTTCAGATAATCCTGATAAATTTTATGTAAAAGATTGATTTTTGAAAGAAAATAAATCGTTTTGAACATTTATACACTCTACAATCAATAACTAAGCTCGTAGAATACTTTTTCTGGTCTTAGTACAATCAGTGGTGATAAGTTTTATTAGATTTTTCAAATGAAATAATAATCACTCTGTTTGTGACATTATAACTCTTTTCACTCAATTTGTATCACTTTGATGTCTTCTACAAAATTGTAGCCAGGGAAATTTCCTATTAAATCCCCCCTTATTCTGCACCGCGCGTGAGGTGACGATAGTCGAGTCGAGTCGGAGTCACGTGAGTCTTGTCACCTTATTCCCGAAGCCGATGTGACAGAGCATACGATTTGTAACTCACGGTGACTACTAGATTAGGATAAAAACTCAAAAAGTTCATTCTAAAAGACGTTTCTCACCTAAAGCGACTACTGGAATCGGGTGACTCGACTATCATCACCTCACGCGCGGCGCAGAATAAGGGGGATCATGTTATTGACATATGATGTTGGATTTACGCTTAAGGTAAGACGAGCGTTTTCACAGTGATTAGTATGATTTTGTCTTTGAAAAATCCGTTAAAAAGGTTAAAAAATCTTCAAAAATATAAAATGTTCTAAACCCCCCGGTGGATTATTTCAATTTTGGGCTCAAATGAAAGGGGAAAGTCCCAGCTTTTGAATGGTGCAAAAATTAGTGATGCTAATTTTCGATAAATAAAATCGTTCCATCAGACACACCGTGTGGGGACGAGATAGAAATTCAAGAAAAATTTAAGTACATAGGAATAGTTAGTCTCTGAACAGTAAATAACTCTTAAGTATCAGATGTTCGGAAACATTTGAACAACTTTACTTGTGTTTTTAAGGTTTTAAATTGCTTATAAGAAAAATCAGATAAAACCATCGGTCGCGAGAATTTTGATTCTTGCAAAAGTACTGTTTCAAAAGAAGACAAATCTTTTTTAATATTCGCTCAGCCCCGACAGTTCTTGTAAGGTTCTACCGGGAGTCGGTGCTGCATAATTTCCGGCGGTAGTAAACTGCTGTTTTCACACTTACGGTAGCTTCCCAGAAACAAAACTGGCCATATGGCCTAAAACTAGTTAAAACGGAAACAATCACTTTTTAGCATTATATCATTTTTGTTATTTGTAGGTTAAATTATGTCTCAAAAAATCGCCACCATTTAAGTGACAAGTTTTGTATGTTTTTTTTCTATTCTTCTTTTTTATTATTTTACGAATAACATTAATGATAAATAATTGGAAAACTCCAGTGAAATATCAAGTTTAAGAAAGCTTAAAAACACATTCAAATTGTGCACACGTGGTTGTTTATTATGCAATCCAATTGTTAAAAATTTATTTATTACCTGTGTATATAAACATAAATTTCTGACTGTTAACGGTGCTTTTTCAAACAATCACAACGTCGACATCGCTTCGCTCGAACTTTCAAATAAATTCAACCGTACAGCAGGGGATTTTGAAACAATTTTATCGCTTGGGAACTAGCCTAAAATATGATAAATTTATAAAAAAATCTTCGATGTTCTGCAAAAAAAAAAAATGAGAGATATATAGCAAAAATTAGAAAAAATTGAATCAAAGTAATCAAAAGATTCCTTTTAATTCAACCACGGTAACCGTGGTTGAATTAAAAAGAATCTTTCGATTGCTTTGATTCAGTTGAATCATTCAACCAAGTAGGCTCACAACACAACAGAGAGAAAAAATTGATAATAAAATGACAAAGCCATGTTCAAAATATAAAAAAATAAAAATAAAAATATAGCAGATGGTAGAAATTTGACAATGAAATGAAAAAAAAAAATCTGCCAAATGTACAGTTATCGAAATAGAAATAATGCCACTATGTGTTTTGTTTGTTGAAATATGAATGATTGAAAATCACGAAAATTTTCTTCTACAGTTTGTTCTGAAAGTTTAGTTTTTTTGGACGTAGCAATTGGCGTTGAGGCCCAAAAATGTGAAAAAGGGTGAAGTGAATAGAACCACTTGAGATTTTCAACAAAAACAAGATTATTTTAAAAAAAACTGTGTAAAAGTGAGTAATAATGCTTCTACGCATTATTTGAATAGATAACTGCATTTCAACGAGTTTTCTAGAATTCCAAAGGTTTTCAAAGGTTTTAAAAGAGGGTTTTAAGAGATGCTCCTCTAGCGTTAAGGCATTTTATAGTTGAGCTGTAATTCTTTAGGTTTATTTAGGCCCATATTCATTATTTTGAGGTATTTTCCCATCACAGTTTTGTGTAAGTTCACGCTGCAGAAAGCTTTTCCGGTAAATCACCAGCACAAGGATATACCACCGCCAAAATTCCTGCTCATCTCAACTTCCGATTCAATTGCAAATCATACCAATAATACTGCTAGTCGTCTGGTCCATCAAGTTCCATCGGAAAGTACACCATTATTCTGATTATCGGTCCACGAAATTCACTTTTAGTGACCTTGATGAAATTCTAATGATTTGATTTTGTTATCTTAGAATTTCCAAGGCGGTCACACGGTACCAAGTACTTATTTCTTGACCAAAATTATCCAGCACACCTGAATAACTCCCATCAAATTGAATTAAATGAGCATCAATTCGATCTAATTGCATGTTAGTGCTGCCATCTATAACTTGAAACCAGAGAAATAGTGTTTGACTATTTAAAAACATTAGTATTTTTGAATTTGAAGCCTGTTTTTTGGATTCAAATTCAGCCTCAAATCTATGTTTCGTCATTTTGCATCATACTAATGGATGATGCTTTGATAAAGTATTTTAGCTCAAATATCAAATTCCTAAACACTAGAGGAGCATCTCTAAAAACCCCCTCATAAAATCTTTGAATACCTTTGAAATTCTAGAAATCGCCGAAAAATGTAGTTATCTATTTAAATAGTTCGTAGCATCATTATTATTTACTTTTACACAGTAAATTTCTAGAAAAAATCTTGTTTTTGTTGAAAAACACAATTGGTACAATTCTTATTTCGCACCCTTTTTCATATTTTTGGTTCTCAACGCCAATTGCAACGTCCAAAAAAGGTAAACTTATGCTTGATTTATCCGTTAAACAGGGGGAGTGTGGTGGGTCGCTACAACATTTTAACAAGCAAAGCACATAGTGGTACTATTCTTATTTCGCTCACTGTATATCAAAAACCACTCATCAGATCGCCACAAAATTTAATTTAGCACACGTAAAATTTGAATTTATAGGTAGCATTACGGCGAATTTAATAAATTTTCATCCATGAATTCGAAAGTTATTCACAAATGAAAGTGTTGCTTTTTTTCCAAATATACAGCCGTTCTAAGCAAGAATGTCCCATGTGACTTTTGGGTCATTTTCATTTTTTTGCTGGAAATGGTCTCTTTTAGTGTTAACTATCGAATAAAAACACAAACAAGTATACTTTGTTCTGAACTTATTCGAAATTTTCATCAAGGTCGTTGTCTCTATGTTGATAGTTATACGCAAGAAAGTCACACTAGAGAAAATTCTATGAAAAATGCAAATTTTATCAAAAAATTGTCTTAGGATGAGTTTAAACTGTTGAATTTAATGTTATTCACTGAAAAGAACACTAAAATAGAGGGCAGAGGAGGAGCGAGAAGCCTTGAGTGTTTTATTCAGAGAAATTTTCACTAAACACTTTTCGGTAGGCACTACTTACAAGATCCATACTCAACTATACATTTTTATAAACAAAGAGAAACGTATTTCTCAAATTAAGGTTTAGCATGAGTTTATGGGAAAAAATAAACTACGCAAGCTTTTAAAATGATAGAAAAATTGTAGCCGTGTGACAGTTTTTCGTAGAACCAGCATCGGAATGCGTTCTGATTCTACGCAAAAGTGTCACACGGAGCATTTTTGGCTATAATTTGCTGTTTTTTTTGTACGAAATGTAATTTTTTTTGGCAGAAAACATTGTAAAATGATTAACTTGAACTGTTCACTACGAAAAAACTGTCGGTGAATTTTTAGTTTGAGAGAAAAATTGGAAATATAGCTGATATTTCAATCGCGTTTTTCTCGTTTGCACGTTTTTCCACATGGGACAATCTTGCTTACAACGGCAGTATAGTCCTTAGAAGCAGTGTTGGAGTGATTTTCAAACAGCTAGGTACAAACAGCTTTAGGAAAAATATCAAAATTGACCAAATCTATGGGTTCAACGATGGCTCCAGAGAAATTTCTCATGAGCCACTTTTGCCTTGAAAACCATGTTTCCTGGAATGTTTAAGTCGAGTTGAACGGAATACCAATACCATATAAGAAAAAATCTAAAATTCTAAGCATAACTTGTGACAGTTTTGAAAAGTTAGCTTATTGAGTCTCTAGCTCGGCCAAAGTTAGTGATCGCTGATCGTTAACTGAGATTTAGTTTGTATATTTAGAGGACATACTCTTCCAAACGACGCAGTAGAAGAAGAAAAATTTTATGTTACCTACTTGTTTAACAAATTTTGTAATAATAATAAACATTTTTCAAAGGAAAACTATAAGGCTCCCTTACAAAATATCAAAAATTGTGTTTGCTCAATTGAAAAGGTTTGTATTATAGATTGAAAAACCTTCCTTCTTCAGATTGAAAAATTGAAAAGTAGGGGGATTTAAAGTTTTTGCATAACTTGTGAGCTACTGTACTTACGTGAAATGTTCACATGATTATTATTGACCCGTCTCAATTGGACAGATACGAAGCGTAAGAGGAGCTCTCATCTTTTCACAATTTGCTCTCTAATCAAATTCGACTCGGGAGAGTATTTAAGTAGGTAAGAGAAATGTTTCTTTAATAGGTCGAGACCTATTTCTTCTGTCTCTTTCCTGTAGAGAGATGTTAGGAGGGAAGGGATCTCCCATATTTTTTTTCGCATAGAAATTATCGAGCAAATGGAACCAAATTAGGCACGAGCAAGTTTTGGAGCACGCCAAATGTTTTCTTGATTATTCTATAGACTTCTCCCTTCTTTCTGTGGACGGACACAAAAGCGAAAAGGGCCCCCATAATTTTTTTTTTAAATGACTTGCGTCAACCAAATGGAACTAAATTCGGCATGGGAAAGTATTTGTTGAAAATCACAATAACACATTTGTTTTTATATTGCAAATCGAAACTCAAGTTACAGCTCTCATTTCAATCTCTTAACCTTCTGAAATATGTTGAAAATCAATTCAATATTATGTATAATTACTTAAAATCTAAATGATTTTCAATTTTTTTTTAATGAGTCACTTCTAAAATTATTTCGTACAATTATTTATAAACTCTACAACTTTTCATTGTTCCGTTGCAGGAAAAAATGGCTACCAACGCAGTTCCGCAAGCTATCCCACGGCAAATCGGATAAGTTACCACCTGTCGATAAGCCTCTCATCGGTAAAAAGGGCTCGGACAAGAAAGCCAAGGTAAGAAAGGGGATCTTTTAGCCGATAAAAATGCTGAAATTTCACATTGCTGTACCTAATGACTCTCTTTTTCCAATTCGTTCTAGGAGAAACCACTCGAGGAACCATCCACAACGACTCCACAAAACGAGTTGGAGAACGAGGAAGAACCAACTATCGAACTGCCCCCGCCAATGAAACCGATACAGGATTCCTCAACGACGCTTTCCGGGACTCCGGCGTCCAACCTGGCCTCGGTCGAAGATCAGTCCTGTACCAGTGACAAGCTGACAAAAGCGATGTCGCTGAAATCGTTAGAGGAACCGGCGGCTGCTGTAAATCAGACCGCGGACGTGGCTGAAATCGAACGGATAGTCAAAGAAAAGGTGCAGAATTTCAAATATCTGGAGAACGATTCCACCACCGGTAGCACCGAGCCCGGCAGCTGTTCCATCGGGGACATCGGGAGCGGCGTCGTTGGAAGCAGTAGTATTCCGCTGGAAGTTGGTGTGCCATCAGTGAGCAACGGAGGTATCGGTAGCAGTGGCACTTCCGTGCTCATGAAACCGGTAATGTCGCCGCAGATTTCCGAGAACGAAGCCACCGATGACAATCTAACCGACGAGCAGGGCATCGAGGACATTCTGCGGAAGCGGATGTTTGCCCTGCGCGAACTGGTCGCAACCGAGGAAGCCTACGTCAACGATCTGTCGCAGATAGTCAATGGGTAAGTGCACCCAAAATAATTTTCACTTAAAAAATAAGTGACACCTGTAGTAAATTCTCGCCATACGTAATTTCATTTGAATTTTGAGTGATGGGTCAAGTGAATTCACTTAAGTGACCGGTCAAGTGAATTACACTATGACGTTCGAGTGAAATTTATCTGAGTTTCTAAGTAAGTTTCTAGTTAATTATCTCTAGCGTTTTTAAATAAAAGAACATTTATAGAACAGCACTACGATTTCAAATTCTTACATTACGCTTTCGCCATAAATTTATGGCGAAAGAAAAATTCCATCGCAATCCCAAGGCAGATCGGTTACTGCGGATAGTGCGACTTCTAAATCTTCCCTGCTGCATACCAGAAAATCTGTCCCGTTCAACCCACAAGCTGAAACATGATAACACCCTTAAATAACTTTTTCTTACATCACGTTTAACACAAACTACCGCCAAAATCGCCTATTAAAGAATTGGGAAAATCCAAATTCAGCATAAGCTTTGAACGCTGCTCTTTAGAATTTGCCATTTTGAACTCTGAAAATAAACACAATTACAACCTGACATTCACTTGAAATTCAAGTGATGGGGAAGTGAATATTTTTTCTCAGTTTTTAAGTGAAAAATCATGTGTATTTTAAGAGTGAATTTGGGTTCAGTGTGGAATCTATCGTTGGAACTTATGGTTTACTCAATTGAATGGGAGAATTTTTCAATTACATACATTAATAAATTTGTTCTAAAATCTGTTTCAGTTGATGGACAAATTCTAAAAAAAAAATCAAATGGCTTGCCTTTATTTTTTTTTTAAAATGAATTTTTAACCTGCAACATATGTATGTATCACCTGTTTCTCTTTCTCAACTCGCCAGTCGCTTTCAATGGCAGCATACGTGTACATATTTATGTACATACTACATACGTTGCTTGAAGGTGTCCACAAAACACGGTAGGGCCTTTGCCTTATGACTGTCTGCCTCCATTTGCAACAAGTCGTGGAGCAGTTTTCATTAACATACGGTGTCACGCAATCACCTAGCAATTTGTCGGGGAGGATGACAATCCTTAGTTTCCTTCCATTGTGTTGCATATAGATCTTCAACCGGTGGCGCTCTGTTGTGAAGAAGGTTTCAACCTGAAATGTGTTGTAACTTCTAGGCTCGTAGTTTTTTTCATGTGGTGCTTTAAACCCAGAATTTATTATCCTGCTGTTGGAGATTTTAGTTGAGGCTCCCTAAAACATTCGGTATGAGCCTTTTCAAATAAACGAAATTGTATTAAAAGGATTTACTTCTTTTCGTTATTGGGTGTGGCTAGTTTTTAAAACAGTAAATTACTGGGACTCTATTACATTGTTTTTACTAATTTTCGCAATTTTTTTTTATGATGCATATTTTAGGTACATTGCGGAGATTAGGAATCCAGCCAGTTTGGTGCTGATTCCAGAAGACCTAAAAGGTGGCAAGGAGCGAATGGTTTTTGGCAACATAGAAGCAATCTACGAGTGGCATCGAGAGTAAGTGTTCTTTTTTCAATTATTATGGTTTTTGCAAAAATGTGGTCTTATTAAGAAAACTACTACCTATAACTAATTTAAAAAAAAAAACAGAAGAAAAGAGTTTTTTGATTTTCATACATTCTGCCATTTTCAGTCACTTTCTGAAATCTCTACAAAAATGTTTGCAAAATCCTCATGAACTCGGGCTACTTATAAAGCGAAGCGAGCGAAAGCTGCACATGTACGTAGTCTACTGTCAAAACAAACCTGTTTCGGAGCACATTGTGCAGGAGCATATGAGTTATTTTGATGAATTACGCTTAAAATTAAAGTATAAATTATGTGTAAGTATTAGATCTTTTGCCATTCTTATCAATGGGAAATTTTAATCTCATTACATTGTTCTTTATTTCAGTTAGGAGATATGCTCATTAAACCTGTCCAAAGAATAATGAAGTACGAATTACTGTTGAAGGATATCTTGAAGCACACTCAGCGGGCCGGTCTCACCGAGGAAATTTCAGGATTACAAGATGCAATGCATATAATGCGAGTAGTTCCTAAGGCGGCCAACGATATGATGGATGTCGGAAGGTTGCAAAAATTCGAGGTGAATTGAACGTCTTGTTTTGCTCATAGCACAAAATAACCTAATTTTTCCACAAACAAATAGGGTAAAATAACGGCACAGGGCAAGCTGATATTGCATGGGCCGCTATACTGTGTTGAAGGTGCCAGTAGTAGTGATAAGAATTCGTACAACACCCAGAAGCCCAAAGAACTGCATGTCTTTCTGTTCGAGCAGAACATCATCTTCGCGGAGATCGTCGGCAAAAAGACGCAGTTCACGAGCCCGAGCTACATCTATAAAGCACACATTCAGGTGAGTAAGAAGCAAAGAAAAGTTCTGGAATCTTTTCCGATACTCTTACTTGAAATTAAGTTGCGAAACATTGCGTAACTTGATCAAAATTTGTCAACGTTTCCTTTAAATTCGCAGGTGAACAAAATGAAAATGGAAAACCTTTCTGATCAGACCAACGGAAATCGGTTTTCGCTCTGCTCAAGCGATCCACATCGTCTCAATATAAGCTTTATATGTACCGCCCCCACGATCGAACTGCATAACGAGTGGCTCAACACGATTCACAACATTCTGCAGACACAGAACGATTTTCTCAGAGCAATACAAAGTCCTATCGCGTACCAAAAAGAGTTGACGAAGGACTCCTAAACTGGTGTTACACACACCAAATGGAAAGGAAAAAAACCAACAAAACACATATAGAACAAAGAACAAAAGACCGCTGTATTTATTTGATATAAGTGGAATAAAGCGGTGCAACTTTTAATTCGATAAGGATACCAGCAATGCCATCTATTTACACTCTTGGACGGTGAGTCTAACAGGATCAAGCGATAGGACGAGGAGGAAAGCTGTTGATAGGTGGGATCAACGGGGCACGATTCGAAATGTGACAAAATGTAGATTTCCCAAAGCTGACTCACATTCACTCGGCAAAGCATACGAAAAGGAATCAATTTTAAGAACACCCAATATGCAAATTTTACGATAAGTCAATAATAAAAACATACATTATTTGTAATAAAACATTTATACATATTAAACCGAAATGTGCGATGCACTGTGCAATGCTTTGTCAAAAAATACCAAACCGCAAAGGCGAACCAAAATCTCTTCGCTGGATAGCAAGCAAATTCGAATGTCAGAGTTTACAAAGATAAAACATCACTTGAGCAAGCTAGAGCATTTCTCCAAGCAGTAAAACCAAAATTTATCGAACATGGGTAAATAAAAGTATATTTTACTAACAGCATTATATTCAACAACAAAAATACAATGTGACAAAAATAAAACTAAAGTTTAAAATAAAGAACACAAGCAGTAGTAGCATAAGTGAAAATACTTTATCTGGAAAACGATCATCACTCTCTAGGAAAAGATAAAAAAAGTACACCAGTGAGATGTCAGACATCAACCACAAAGCAAACAAACAAATAATTAGATCAACAGAGAAAATCATATTTTTCGATCATTTTGAATCGTAGCTGACACAACAATTAGTTGATCCGTTCGTCCTCAAGTAAGGTGGAAAGCAGAATGCATCGCCGATCGAAAGTTTTGAGCTAATGTGTCCCAGAGGAAACTAAACCCAAATTAGTTGAACATCATTTTTATGGTTCGATGATTTTTCGAATCTGTCTAGAAATGGACTTAAAAAAATTCCAACTGATTACGTTCACATTTCAAACTTTGCCATACATATGGCAAGCCGAGATAAAGGAGTGATGGGACTGTTAATTCAAAACCGATAATATGACTGCATGAGAAGAATATCTACCGAAACTCAAAGCTCAGAGAAAGGCAACTCAGCATTAAACTTATGCTTCGTTCCCTAGATAACTTTTTCATTGATCTTCTGATTGCTACTCACTGTATGTTTTTGTCGGAAGGGTCGATCCATGAGCAGTAAGCACACCTTGAATCATCATTTTAACATGACTATTCAAGATGTATGTCTATAATGCCTTCAAGGATCACGTGTAAGAGTTGAAGGTCGCAAAAGATGTTTTTCCCTTAAGCATGTATGTGTATGTGAGCGAATATATTTAACACAAGAAGCTATTCAACCCGACCAGGTGCTGCTATTTTTCATGAGATCACAATTCGATGGCAACTATTGATAACTGTTTGACCCGATCAGTATTATTTATAGTTATCTTTATTTTTAATCCCAAACAAAAAAATCAGCAAAAATTCTGGAAGCAAACTAATTTTGTTACAAGGGTGAGTTGCATTTCATCTACCTAATTCTTGTGCATTTTAAACCGCGTATCTCATGAAAAAAGTTTGCACACTTAACGGATAAAATGTACAGATTTATAAATGTTTCCCTAGAAGTGACACTGCATTGTACATTTTTGGCTTTAGATAAAGAAAAATTTCCCTATAAACTCAATGGTTCGCCCTAGTTCAAACGTGTAAGACCAATCTCTAGTGGAAAGACAGCAATACAAATCCGGAATAAACTTTGAACGCTGAAATTGACCATTTCTAGAAATGAAAGGCGAAGTAGCAAACTGAAACAAACATTTCAAATTAATACCACCGAGATTTCTTTGACTTATATACATTTATCCCCAAACTCTCGTCCTAATCTTTTCAATCTAGCCTTTTTCGAAAGTTGACACTACGCGAAATCATTGCTCACTCCGGTAAACTCAATGGAATAATGAAAGTTCAACAAATGACCTATCATACGAATGATTTAAGATTGGGGTCAGTGATCAGTAATAATATTGTTTTAAAAAAAACTTATCAAATTTGCTATTCGCAAACAAAATTTAACTTCTGTATACATGAAATGTGAGAAAGTATATATTTTTTCTCGCTCTTCTTCCGAAATGGTCTTATTAACCAATTATAATAATTTTATTTTACCAATCTGTGATCAGTCAGGAAAACGGACGAGTGAAAAACGTGACTGCGGGGCAGTTCTTGCTGCACCGTTTAAGCTTTTGTTCGCTTGAGTCTCAAAAAACGTGAAATGAACATGTGGTCGATGTTTGCAACTTTCCCTTGATTCTGAGTTTAATTTTTTGATCGAAAACTTATCAACAACGTGAGTGTGGTGTATGAATTGAGCCCTCCCTTCCCATACGGATCTCCTTTCAGGGGTCTTTCTTCAAATCAGTTTTTGTGATGCTTTTGCAGAAATAAGCGAGTAGCAAACAACAAAAATACCTAAATCACAAAAGGAATGTAATAAATTATACAGGAATATTTTGTGGGCGCGAAAGGAATAAGTGGAAAAGGAATCGCAGATGAAAGCTCTGTAAAATTTGTGTGATAATATTGACTAGTAATATGTTACGTTTAATTTATGAATTTATTCTGATTAAAAATTACAATCATCCGAGGAAGAGACAAAAATTTGAGAAAAAAGAAACAAAACAAACACATTGAGCCGATTCAAAATTGTAGGAACAGTTACAGTTCTTTGTAAAATGATAAGAGTAACAGTATCTGAAACAAAATCGTGAATAAAACTGTATAAAAATCGCAACTAAAATACGACGAAATGATGTATTTATCAGCTAAAACATATCCATTTTCCGTTTATGAATTCTACACCAACTACCAAATTTTAGATGATTTATTATCCTACAACTGTCAAGCAGAACAATACTTCGCACAAAACTGACCGTGCCCAACTTTAGACAGGTGAATTGACAAAACGGGAAAACAGAACAATTCTAAGAATTAATCCAACAAACCTACAGCAGTAAAAATTACGCCAAACTCTGCTATTGTTAGGTAGCAAAACGTAATTTTAAAAAGGTAAGTGTTTCTTTTTTTTTTTTCTAATTGACAGCAGAGTAGGTTTAACATGTTTTTAAAGAATGAAAATCTCGACTTTCCAAAGATAATGGTACATTTTTCATTTCTTTCAAAAAATTTCTAGAGTAAAAATAAGAATATTGGGATTTGGTAATTTGGTTTATTGAGAAATTTATAATAAAAGCACAAACCTTAGATTGTAGGGGAATGTGGGGAAACGTGGGCCACTCTAAATATCTGAGCTGCGTGTTGAGATAAAAATCTCAATCCAACTGTCGTCGTCGTCGCTTTGCGTAAGCATGTTTTTCTATATGTTGTTGCTCATTCGCTTATGATCTTAGTTTTGTCATGATCTTTCATGTGGGAAAGAAATTTTTGATGAAACATCCATAAGTCACTCACACAAACGCAATCAATATGTAAATCATTACTTGTGAGGAATCATGGGTCACATTTTTTGGGGTATCTTGGGCTACCTATATATTGGTGTTTTTATACACATTCAGAACATAAAATACGGTATTACTAGGTATCTGTAAAGTTTTTTTTATGCCAAATGAAAAGTTATGAAAAATGTTTTGTCCAACTTTTCTAATGCGATAGAGAAAAACATCAATCATGTTTAAGGAATTTAGCCGAAACGTTAGCAAGCCAGGATTTAGGAACTATTCGATCATACAGAACTCTCTTTTTTATTTCATCTGAAATTGCTTTAAAATAACTAAATGAATTATGAAATTTCAGTTTTGGGTCAACTCACAAATTTTGCACACGTTATCTAGTCAATTTGGATTAGGTGGCCCACGTTTCACCACAGTTTTTCAAAATAAAAAAAATACTTTTTTTAAACAGTCAGAACTCGGGAAACTTATGTATTTAAAAAATTTAAAAAATGCCTAATGATACCTTAAAAATGTAGAAAACCTTTTCATTTATTTTTTTCTTTTGTAAGTTATGTTATGAAGTTATGAAGCAAAGAAAAAAAGTGGCCG
Organism: Uranotaenia lowii; assembly: GCF_029784155.1. Taxonomy (NCBI): domain Eukaryota; kingdom Metazoa; phylum Arthropoda; class Insecta; order Diptera; family Culicidae; genus Uranotaenia; species Uranotaenia lowii. The sequence goes on along the minus strand of NC_073693.1, from coordinate 153,054,630 downwards.
ATGATACCCCACTCACCCCTACCTATTGGAATTATTTCAAGTATTTAGATATAAGCAAATATAATAATGGGCGATGGAAGCGAAAAGTTATTCTTTCTCTCCTTAAGAAAAACCCGTAAGATCTGTCAAAAGTTGGGTGAAAATTTAGCTGCATCCCACTTGCACTTATGGAAAACCATCACCCAAATTCGGCAGTGATTCCATCGCCTATAAATATTTAGGGGAGAATGGGTTATCGTGGGCCATGGGTCACTCTTAATATGTCGGATGTGTGTTGAGATAAAAATCTCAATCCAACTGTCATCGTCGTCGCTCTGCGTAAACCTATATTTTCATATGTTATAAACTTGTGTACGCATCATATGCTTCTTTTATTTAACTAGCCTAGAAAAATGCACTTACATAAGTAAACAAGCACCCGCCAATTACATCGGTGGGAGACCTGAAGCTGGGGGAGGAAGACTGAATGAAAAAAGAAAAAAATCTTTAAAACATCAAATTTCTCTCATCAATCTACCGACCAGTGCGAAGGTTCAAAATTTTACTTTCGTATTTAGAGATTTTCAATAAAACTTTTATGATGCTGAAAAGCACTGGTTTTACATTAAACAATTATATAATTAGGTTTTGTTTCACTCTGGCAAATTCTTGCATGTTCATGCGTATTAAGTCGCTCAAATTTCGTTGCAGTTTTTGAAGCTGGTAAATAAAAATTGTTCGATTAATGGTTGTTTTTAAAAATAGCTAAAATAACAGAATTAGATTTTAGGTAGTTCCCATGGACCGAACAACATTTTTATATAGTTCAAAGTTTATATTTAAGACTGGTATTGGATAACCTAGCTGGTGTATTCGATTTCGATGTTTACTTTTCAATCTGCAGCAATTAACTCAAAAGACTTAAATTTAGCATCTAAACAACTGAGTTACATGACTCGCTACACAAAACTGAAAATCGAAAGTTAAAATTTGAACGATTACAAATCTTTTGAACCATAGCTGGTTTTTTGCCGAACAGTAAAAAAACGATACAGAAAACGATACACCGAATTTTAGTCTTCCTCCCCCAGACCTGAAGTACATAACAAAAATATGCTCATATGCTAATGGTCATAGTTTTGTCTTGCTCTTTCACGTGGAAAAGGAATTTCTCATGAATTATCAATAAGTCACTCAAATGCAACCAATTTGCAAACCATAGTTTGTGGGGAATCATGGGGCACATAATGTGGGGTATCTTAGGCCGCCGGATCACGGAGTAGCAACCATTGGCGATGTGGAACTTGTTCTATTGAGCCACGCCAGCGATCGTGGAACGCGTACCAAGACGAATTCAGAACATTAGATTTTGTTGAGTTCAATTTTTCTTTTAAATATTTGTAGCAAAACGGTAAACGGTCAATTCAAAATGGAATGCCATAGAATTATAGCAACACGCTTAACCTAAATTAGCGCAGTCGTTATTTACTACACGCTCTACCTAAAACCCGCACCGCGCTGCCAAACTTCATCTGACAGTTCAAGAATACGCATGTCGATATGCACGATTTTTGCCCAGATTCAGGTACAACCAAATCTTGGTATCTCTTTTATGCTGCCATTCGGCTTCTGTTGGGGGAACAGTGATAGAACGACCGAAATGGTCACAGGGTGTGCGTTATAGCCAAATTCGTTCTGTTCTGTTCCATTCAAGTCGTGTGTTTCGACATGCGGTACCAGCAGCTGCCTTGGTGAAGAGAAAAAATGTGACTGTGCTTTCAAATGGGAAATTAAAAATCCGTAAATTCACCGTAAATACGATCCAAAATAGCATGACTATTACGTTAATTTTTACATCTTGATAACCAGAACGCAACATCAAATAGTCATTGTAAAGTGAATCAACAACATCTGAGTTTTTCCAATTCGTAAAAAAGTGTAGTCTTTTGAGTGAAAAAATTAGCAGGAAGAGATAACAACATGGCTGACCAGCAAGTCGTGAATGTACCAGAACAGCAGCAGCCGCCCCAACAGCAAAACCAGCAACAACAGCAGCCGCAGCAGCAACCGGAACAACAACCTTCGGTTAACAACAAACCTGTCATCGTCCAGCAGCCGAAAGTAGTGATTGCGACCAAGGTAACCGGTGTGGTCAAATGGTTCAACGTGAAGAGCGGATATGGATTCATCAACCGTAGTGACACAAAGGAGGATGTCTTTGTGCACCAATCTGCCATTGCCCGTAACAACCCGAAGAAGGCGGTACGTTCCGTGGGTGATGGAGAATTTGTGGAGTTTGATGTCGTCATCGGAGAGAAGGGCAACGAAGCCGCAAATGTGACCGGTCCCCAGGGAGAACCGGTGAAGGGCAGCCCATATGCCGCCGACAAACGACGCAGCTATCGCCAGTGGTGGCAGAAGCGAGGAGGAAAACGTCTCCCAGGATCGAAGGATCATATTGATGAAGATAATATTCCGGAAGGACAGATAGAAGTTCAGCAACATCAACAGCAACCTCCCCAGCATCAGCAAATTAAACAACAGCAGCCGCCACAACAGCGCCGGTTCCGCCCACGTGGTAGAGGAGGGTATTCGTACTCGTATCGTCCTCCGCCGCGGGGACCTCGCCGTGATGGCCCCCCACCAATGCAAGATAACGGTCCTATGGATCAGAACCAAATAATCGAAGGACAGAACGGTGGTCCTCGTCAAGGTGGTCGTGGAGGTGGTGGTCCGAGGCGTTTCTTCCGTCGTGACTACCGTGCCGGAGGACGCGGAATGGGTGGATCCGGTGGCCCACCAAGGCGCGGTGGATACCGTGGAGATTATCAGCAGAATGGCCCCGAACAACCACGTCGTATGCCGCCTGGCCGGGGTGGTGGTCGTCCTCGCTATCCTCGCCGTGGTGGAGTTCGAACTCAGAGGCCAAGAAACGACGCCGGAGCTGGTGGCAACAATAACGCTGTTCAAAACACTACCACTGAAAGCTCTGCTTAAACATCTGGGAGCATCACACTTAAAAAAAAGGGCAGAGAAAAGGCGCGGATTGGTTTTGTTTTCAACACCATTTGTCTACATACACTCTTCAACACCAACCAGAAGAACTTGAACCCGTTTAAAACAACACAGGTTCCCAACATCTCTTGTATGTACATGTCTCTTTGAAGTAAGTCTCTTACGCGTGAAAAAAACAACCTATAGAATATAGAGAAGTATAAAAATCTATACTGTTTAAATATAATTGTTCAATTGACAACCAAATTGAATATTGGATCGTGTTAAACAAAAAACGGAAAAATGTTTAAATTTTGAATCGAATCGGAAAAGCAACTAACAAGATAAAAACAAACATTGCAACTAATCAGAAAAAAGTAGCAGCAGCTCGTTTGAAAGAGATGTGCACTAACTTTGCAGCACACCGGGTTAGGTTGAACTAGAGCGAAAATTTCCGCTAGCAGATCAATTGCGTTCCAATCAGCTCAACACAATTCGGACGATGGGTTCTTCATTCAAACTAACATCTTGTTAATTAAAATCTAAAATCATCATTCTTTTTAACAAGCAAAAAGAGAAGAAACAATGATGCACAGTCGCATAAGAAACAGCCTGTTAAACAACGTGAGGCTTTTTCGAAATCATAGAAGAGCCAATTCGTCGAATTGTCAAGTCGAAAACCGGAAACATCCTGGCATGGTGCAACAACCGCGGTTTACACCGGAACACCAGCAGTAGTTGGAACGAGCTTTTGACATCTCCTGTTCGACATAAAACATGTATTGTATTGTTTTTTCGTATCGTTTTCTGAAATTTAGAACACGCACTTTTGTTGGTTCGACCGGTTTCGCAACTGGTCTCCCGACTAAGTAGAAAAAAACTTTTAAATTGACCGAAATAAAAGTAAAAGTATTGAAATTTGAATCATATAAAAACAACCAATATTCGGTTTGGTTCCAAATATAAATTTTGATTTGCTAAACATAAAAGAGTTCGTGTTCCCGAAAGTTGAAAAAACCAAAACTAAAAGAATAACCATTCATAAATGATCATGTGAATCAGCAAAAGTAGTAGAGGAAAATGTTACAGTAAGGTACAGCATAATCTTGAGAGAAAAGATAGAGATTACTCAAAAGGTAAAGTTTTAATTTAGTGTTCACGTTGTAGGACGGCCGCGACAAGCGAGAAGATGTGATCTTTCTCGGCGTAGTCGATTTGTGGTTTCCTTTTTCTTTTCGAGCTGTAATATCGTTCGTGTTATTTTTGTTTGTTTTGTGTTTGCTTTACCGGATAGTCACGAGCAAGATATTTTTAGTATTTGAAACAGGCGCACTAATCGCGTATCGTTTTTTTTATTTTAAAACTTGCTTTTTCACACATACACTATATTGCGTAGACACAAACATTATAATACTTACAAAAAACACTAAGAATACCAGAAAAGTGTAGGCGAAAAATTATGGCATTTTGTATCGATGTGTTTTCAACCATAGAAATATCATTTTAACAAATATCTAACCCCCTCTTTCAATCTACAAGTAATATTCACTGAAGAAAACAAAACGAGGCAAGGCATTGCAGAGTCTTGAAAAAAACATCAACAATTGATATTGTGGACAGCATAAGTAGAAAGCACGAAAATATTAAAATACGGAGTGAAGTAAGATGATGATTAAGAAGAAACCGTTACATAAAACATGCTATAATCAGTAAGGAATGATAACATAAACTACTTAAATAAGGAAGAAAAATGTACTAGTAATAAAGAAAAAATCACGTTTGTTTGCTCCAAGACAACATAACAAAATGATAAAAAATCAGAAGAAGTATACTAGAGGCAACGCGGAGAGAACTTCCAACACAAAATTAATACCCCTTCAAAGAGACATTCGCTAACCATTCTGCCAAAAGAAAATCAGATACCAGCAAAGCAGAACAATAAAACAGAAAGTTGCTATCATTGGTTCATAAAAATTACAAAAAATGGATTAAATCTGCAAAAAAATTGAAAAAATTAAACCGAGCGTGTTATATTTTATGAAAGAAACTGTATACCAAATATTTTTTTTATTATATTGGAATTTGGAAACTTTAATGAATCGATTCAAGCTTATAGCAGACTCTCAGTAGTTTTTGGGTTCATGAATAAAGTGCTAAGTTTGTTGGTTAATTTCTTAGTTATTGACGTTGAATGGTTGTGGAAAGGCTACAATAGATAATTCCGATTCTTAATGGCTGTATTAGCCTTAAAGTGCTCAGATAAGCCTTTCCCCTTGTTTTTCTTATCACTTTTATCGATATTCTTCATCATTTTCTCATGATCGGGTATTGAAGACTTCCCCACAGTTTCTGATGAGAATTTTAGCATTGGGTTTTGTGGTTGCCATCGTAAGTAGGGTCGTTACACTAAACCCATCTTAGGTTAAAACCTGATGTGCCTTTTGGTTTTTGTCTAGGGTACCTACATTGTCCATGGGAGGCTGTGCTCTTGAACCTATAGCGGTGAAGTTCATATGACGCCCGATTAGGCTAATGCGCGTCTCTCGTGTAATTTAAGCATGAACAAAAAATTGTTTTGAATATTTGGATTGATCATTTCAAGTATAATTTTCTTTATAGTACCCCTGGTATTTTATAATATGCGCTCGATATTGTACGCCACTTTCAAAATGTTTAAAAAAAATTTCATTTTTCAGAATGCCAAATTCAAACCAAAGGTAAACCAAAAAGTGTTTGAACATTTGTCAGACATTAATCCGCCCAAATAAACTTTTAATTTTTTTTTAAATTTATTTTAATCCATTTTAATTTTGTCTTTCAGTCAAAATGTCATGCTGCATTAGGGTATTTTTTCATCATCTGACATTCTACCGCCGCGGGGTTCTTCATTCTGCATAAATCACTTTTACTGCAAACTCTGAACAAAGCACGAAAAAATAGTAGGAGGTACCATTTCTTCTTTGCTTCATAACTACTTTATAATAAAAGAAAAAAATAAATTGAAAGATTACATTTTTAAGGTATCATTAGGCCATTTTTTTATTTTTTTAAATAAATTAGTTTCCCTGAATTCTGTCTGTTTAAAAAAAAGTAGATTTTTTTTTGGATTCTGAAAAATTGTGAGTAATCGATCGTAGACCACCAAATCCAAATTGACTAGATAACGTGCAAAGTTTATGAGTTGACCCAAAACTGAAATTTCAATAATTCATTTAGTTATTTTAAAGCAATTTCAGATGAGGAAATAAAAAAGAGAGTTGTATATGATCATATATTTTCTAAATCCTGGCTCGCGAACGTTTCGGCAAATTTCCCTAAAACTTAAAATCAATGTTCGGAAAATCGTTCAAGAAAAGCAATCAGGATTCGTTTAAAGCTAGAATACATATACCTCCGAGTGCTCTGATACGCACGTGGTAAAAGTTTCCGTTAAATCTTTGTCAATTTCAAGAAAAACCAGGAGAGTCCATTGCGGTTACCTAGTAATGATTCTATTCTTTAACGCAAAGCAAAAAATTAAGAATCATCTGGTAGCCTCCACAGATCGCCCAAAAGTGAAACATATCAGTTGTGACCTAGATGGCTGAAAATCATCAAGGAAGGCAATCTTCATCGAGACGTTCGATACAAGGCCGTGCGAACGGGGGGGGGGGGGGGGGGGGGTTTAGGGGTTTAACCCCTCCCATGGAGGTTTTTTCCAAGTCATATTTTTAGTTCAAGAAAGAAATTTACCGTATATGTCAGAAAATTTAATGCTAAATCACTCAAGGCCTTAGACATTTTATTTTAAGACGTTTCCAAATTGATACTTATGTTTAATTGTAAGTTGCAGTTTGTAATTCAATAGATCATCTGTATTGAAACTCAAATCTCGACACAAAAAGTGGATTGTATTTAGAATGGGTTTATTAAGAAGTGTAACCAACTAAATTCAGAGTTTTAGCATCAACTTTGTTTTTTTTTTTGATTTTCTAATACTCAACTCCACATTCAAAAGGTTTATTATAAATTACACAAGGCCACAAAATTCACATCTTTCCTTTTTAATATAACTTTATAATGTTTAAAAATCATATCAACATCATCATCATCATCAACATCATCAAATCATAACTATCTGAATTTTGAGAGAAATTTTAAAATTTTGAGAAAAAAAAATCAATAAAGTTTTAAATTTAATTATCAACTTTTTCTAAGACCGTAAGTTCCGTACCCTAAGTTGCAATGGGTTAACGGCTGCGGTGTGTATGTTTGTGAAAATGATAGATCAAACCATCATTTTCCTGACAGTGTCGTTACACACAATCTTATTAAACATGGTGTCATAATATGGCCTAAATTAGAGGAGGAGCTGGACATCTTTATTTAGTTTAAATTCAGCAGTAGGTTCAAAGATGTCTATTTTTTTCATGATCCATGTTGATAAGATGAATGGGAGTTGAAACACTTGCCCTCCCTTCCGCAGAACAATCGCAACATTTGGTAGTGAAAGTATCACAATTTACCATAATAAAAGTTGATACTTTCAATAGGGCATAATTCGTTTGGTTAGGTAGTTAGTTGGTTTAGTCTTATAGAATTAAAAATAGAGAAAACGTGTGCTTGTAATGGATGTTAGGTAAAGGTTATGGTATTCGCCTCCCCAATGCTCTAGTAAGTGTGTATTTGCGGTTTATGAATTTCGTTGGCTTATTCTTAAATCAAGCATTTTACAAGAACTAGAGGCTCATTGGATGGACATGCTGTTGTTGAAGAATGTTATATTTCATTTGGTTAGACGTTTTTTTGCTTTTTATTTAATTATTCACTTTTAGCAGATCTTTACGTTTTTCGGTTAGGTTTGAAATTCATCTATGGAAGTATATAATAGAATGTACGGTTTTGAAGAATAACAATGAGTAGGTAGTCCAAATCACTGATTTCGGGCATTTTAAATAGGCACACGATATATATTAAAATAGAACCCCTATGTAGACTTAGCATAGTTTGTCAAAGAGGCTGACCAGAATAAGTGATTAGGTTTTAGAAGAACAGAATTGTGCATTTCCAGTTCTTTTGATAAGTAGACGATCAAGATATTAAAGCTAGATTATTATTGGTTTGAGCTAGGCTTCATATTATATATTGATAGATAAAATGAACTAATATCCCATTTTTCTTTTCTTTTTTTCTCTTTTTTTTTATTTCTTTGCATGTGACCTTCTGATGATGACGAACGAGCCTTCAAGCCATATCCTCTCAACATTGGACCCCTAAGATGGCTTCGAATCCCAAGGATTTAATGAACACCTATAACAGTGTTCTATAACATGGTGAGAGCGTTCTATTTTATTTTATTGTTTTAAATTATATATAAATACTGTAGTTAGTTTCGTTGGGATTAATTAAGCGACCTGTCTCAAACCGCCAACGTATTTCCTCCAACTGGTATCATGAGGGGTTAGTTCACTATCTTGTTCTGCTTTAAGTTCATATTCCTCCGAAGTGGACTTAAGGAAGTGCAAGATGGTTTAGCCAACGTCTCAAGATCGCTTACTATTCTAAGCTGCCTACTCTAAACTTTTATTTCCCTGACCCCTCTACCCACATTTCCTTTTCAGCGTCAACTTCTCACAGCTATTTAAACGCCACAAAAAAAAAAAAACTTTTTCTAAGACCGTAAGTTATTTTGACTTCTGTGAAAAAGTGAGACAAGTTTTCTGTTTAATAAGAGAATTTAAAAAAAATATGAAAAGATTCAACGAAAATTAAATTTTAGATATTAGCAAAAATAGATAATTTAGTAGGCTCAACAAATAGGTTTAATTTAATGAAACCTTTCTATTGTTATGATATTTGTAAATTTTTTAAAACTGTTTAATTCATTAATTTTAGATTATTGATCATCTTCATGATCAGAATATTCTTAGTCAAATAAAATAAACAAATTCAGTGTCAGTTTTTGTTCTTTTATGTAGATTTCTTAGTTCATCAGTTATCAATGATTGATTTAACTAATCACTGATTGATTTTATGTAAAGAATGCAGATTCAGAAAAGGGAGGAAATTTCAGGAGAATTCGAAATCTACCAAATTAACAAAGGCATAAAATGCTGTTTTCTTTAGCTATCACTAGAATTCAATGAATTGATTTTCTGAAATTGTAAGAAGTTTTTATTGAAAAAAATCTTCTTAAAAGCATATGTGTTTGAATTTCATATCTCGTTTGTATTTTTTAAATAACTTCACCAAATTTTATTATATAGTTTTTTGAAATTTTCAAATAAATTGTGAAAGAACGATTTAAATTTTTTGAAATATTTAATAATAAGTTTTTTTTTCTTTTTTTTAATCCTGAATTTGTATTTTCTGAAAACAGAATATTCATATTTTCATAGGGAAAAACACAATTTCGACTCGCACTCTTTCGAAAAACAAGACCTAGTCACGATTCAGTATTTTAATTGGCAGCGAAAAAAAAGTTCAGAGCTTGAAATTCTAAACTATCTGATAGGCATTTTAAAGTTTATAAACGTTTCATTTATTTTTATTGTTTTCAATCATCTTTTTTAAATCGATCATGATTTCATAGATTAAAAGTTTCAAAAATAATCACAAGTAGCAACTTTCGAGCTAAATTTAAATTTTTTTGGAATTGCTTTATTTTTTTTAAACATTTACAACAAAACATGGAATGACATAATTTTGAATATTTTTTCAATGAATTTTCGGATTTATTGTGGATTTTTGGTGTTGATATAATTTCTAGCTAAATCTGAAATTCGAAAACCCCCCCCATGGACGGGTCCTTCGCACGGGCCTGGTTCGATAGCTGATATTCTGCGTCCTTTTTTACAACATCATGTTTTGCAATAATTTTTCAAATGCAGATGTTCGATTTTTTTACTTACTTACTTACTTTACAACTTACTTTACAATGAATAAAAATGCAATGAATGAAAATGATTGAATTTCGGAACATTGCTTTAAGTGTTACTTGGGGATATCCCCATTATTGTGCAGAAGTCGAATTTTCATCGTTTTATTGTTGCCTGACTGAGCCCACTGCGATGTTTAAATAAATCATGCAAAAATGACACGCACTAATATTTGATTCAAGATTATTGGGGCGCATGGTTTAATGAGTATTTTCGATGAAGACACCATTTGTCTATCTCTTATTGTATCTTCGTAATTCATTTTGTCACGATAAATTTTCGTTCTGGACCACTGGGGATCTAAGCAAGCCTTGGTCGAGTGCTTTTAATAATAATTTCTTACTGTAGTGAAGTTCGGTTTGATCGAAATGTTCTTCGTCTGATTGCAGTAATAAGGAAAATGTTTTTCCGGGATTCAAATTCCGTATCGGCTTCGTGCGTTATTGTTCTCCTGTTTCAATTATTGGAGTGGAGTGTGAGGTGAAGTTACTAGAGTGAAAAACTAGAGAAAATAATACATGAGGAAACGGCAGAAAACGGTTGGAAATCTGATTAAAGTACAGCATTCTAATTAGCATTGCAGCAACAGCAAAAAAAATCTCTATTCCCTCCTACCACTGGTATGAAAAACGGAGGTTAACAACACGCGTCAAGTTAGAGTCATTTTAACGGATTCCGGATGACATGCAAAAGAAATGAAGGAATTACAAAGGACCGGAAGTGACAATGCACAGCAGCCAGGATACAGTGAGCGAAATAAATATAGCACCACTATGTGTTTTGCTTGTTAAAATATGAATGAATTGATTTGGAATTCTGGAAAACTCCTAAAATGCAGTTATCTATTCAAATAATTTGTAGAAGCATTATTATTCAATTTTACACAGTAAATTTTTAAAAATAATCTTGTTTTTGTTGAAAAACTCAAGTGGTGCTATTCTTATTTCGCACCTTTTTTTCACATTTTTGGTCCTCAACGCCAATTGCTACGTCCAAAAAAAAGTAAACTTTTGCTTACGCTAAATTATTGTGATTTTCAATCATTCATATTTTAACAAGCATAACAAATAGTGGTGCTATTCTTATTTCGCTCACTGTAGTGGATGGTTGATTCATCGCAGCATCGATTCCATCATTTCAAGTTATCCACGAACTCAGTTGGTACAAAAAATTGGTGAGCTCTTTCCATTTTTATTTGTGTATTTGTGATATTTTGAAAAATATGTTGTTCATCAATCCTATCTGCCAAGTAGGATTTCCTATAAACATAAATAACCCTTTCATTACCTTTCTGAAATTGAATCCAGGTACTCATTTTGGCATCTTGTGTTGGGCTTAATTATTAGTTGTACCTTGTGTAGGGGAGGAGCGGGCTATATGCGCCTATTAAGCAGAACACTGATTTAATCAAATATCACATCGAATATGCGTACAAAAACTATAAACACGTGTGCAGGCATCTGTTTTCTATTCATTGGAGTAATTTTTAAGTTAAAATTCTCTTCTGTTTCCAAGAAAATGATTTTATTATAAGTGTTGTCTAAAATGCCGAACCTCAAACCGTGCGGGCTAAATTAGGGTTACCATATCATGCAACGCCAAAAAGAGTACATTGAAAAAAATTAAAAATTGTAAAGAAACACGCCATTTATAAAAAAAACTATTCAAAAACCGCCAATTTTTTGCAAGATACATGACTTACATGACAAATGCTCAAAATTTTAAGTTGGATTACTCAATGTTGTCGATTATCTGCTGCGAAAGCACACCAAAGTTGATAAAAAACGGCATTTACACTGCAACTGCAAATAGTTTTTTTTTATAGAGGCGTATTTTTTTTCTTTGAAAACAATATTGATGATTCGTGCGCGTTTGTTTTGAGCACTATGCTTTTCAGCAAGTTGTTGTAATGCATATTGTCTACTGTCCGGGAGTTCATTGCATACTCAAAGGCGCTTATTTTGAACGAAAAATCCCGATTGAAATCGTGAATATACTTGTGATTCCTTCTACTGGTATCCATTCTTTGAAACATTCAACAAAAGAAGCAAAACTTAGGTGTTGTGCAACGAATCCATAAAAAATTGAATCTCTTGTATTTATAAGGATACAATATTTATGTATTGGAAGAAGTGTTAATTTGTATAAGAAAGTTTTATTTAGTTTCTTTCTTAAAGAAAGAGTACATTTCGAAAAATTTCACAAAAAGAAGAGTACGCTCAATTCTCGATCGAAAAAGAGTACATGTACTCTTAAAAGAGTACGTATGGTAACCCTAGGCTAAATGCGCCTATTTATGTTTTGAACAAAATTTCTGTTTTTTGGGCAATATTTCCGTATAATTTCATTGAAACTGCTAGAAAGTAATAATTTTCGTACGACAAAGCTGAAGTTTTATAAAAATCTATGTAAATTATAATTTTATGGATAAAACAAAAGTTAGGGTTTTCATACTATGGAGGCAGTTCGTCCATGAGAAAAACTTTATCAAATCTGTTTTTAGATCTTCAATTCTCTCTTAAGATGTTATTCCAAAAGATCTTCAATTCTCTCTTAAGATGTTATTCAGAGCTTAGATTTGAAGGTTCAATGATAAAAATCATTTATTTATTCTACTAGCTGACCCGTTGTGCTTTGCTACACCTTCCGGAAATAAATGTAATTTGTAAAAATTTACTAAAATTTAGATTTTGGAGAGCATTGTTTTAAATCAAACCTCATCATCAGAACCAACAACTTTGAAATGAGAGCTGCAGCTGCATTTCTGAATAGCAATTTAAAGATGGTATATATTATTTACTGATCTCTAAACTCGTTTTTCAAGATCTGAAATTTGTACTCTGTACCCAAAAAAACCTTTTTAAATATCGTCCCTTCTTTGAAAAGCTCTTTATCTAATATTTACATGGGAGCTCTCCCATCTTTTTCAATTTTGTTCCCCACTGCTTGAAGAAGGTAGGCAAATCTAACCGGCTCGATACCCAAACAGCACTTATCATGGTAATGAAAAATATATTAAATTAGTTATGTATTAAATACAGTGCAAATTTCTTTTTTTTTTTAAAATAAATTTACTACGGTAAACATATAAATATTTAAAAAAATATCAGTTGCATCACTAAATAAGTTCTCAGCGTTTTTTTTTAATTTTTTCTTTGAAAGTCAAATTTTCAAAAATTTAGTTAAAAACAAATTTCTAAGTTTACATTTGTCCCGCATATTGAGGCAAGTGTCAATGCAAAGCTTATTTACAGATGCGTCAGAGTAATGGCTTTAAAATGGATTTAATACGAATTCCTGTTTTTTGTTTTATCAAGTTTCACTTATACCTCTGCAGTATTCCTGCAATATAAATTTATGTTTGTTACTCCACTTTTAACGAATGCTGTTCAAAGGGAATGACCTTCATTTACAAAGACATTTAAGAATTTTCAATATCCGCTGCAGTTTCAACATTCGGAATACCCCTTCTGGTCTTTTCAACATATTGAATCAATTTGAAGATGAATTTCTTAAAAGTTCGACGTTTGCCCTTGCCCCACCGTGTAAGTTGACAGAGAGGAATATTGTTTTTAACACTTTAAGGGTAAACTAAAAATTTATTTTAAAAATTTTGCGTCCAGTTGAATATCGGTTCTAAAGTCTTGCTTTTCAAAAACGAAGCGGATTAAAAGTCTCTTTTATGCAGCCATGTAACACAAAAACACTTTTCATGTTAATTACGTACTTGAATTGGTATGTAAGCAAAAAGTACAATGGTTTTTTCAGAATTATTTAAAATAAAAAGCTCCCATTTTTATTTCTAAATTCGTTTCAGTTGTGTATTTGGGCCGAAGTAACAATTTCTAGAAGAAAACCAAATTTTTAATTATTTTTTTAACAGAAAAAGTTGAACGTTTGAACATGTTCTAATGTTCCTTGAATGAAAAGTCGAATGCTACCTACATTAACACGAACTAAATATGGAAGTATTTTAGCAAATCTTTCAATTGGTTTTGATTCGATTAATAAAATATCAATCCGTGTCACATCTAGGCGTCATTTATTACAACGTGCTGTGTACAAATCGAATAAGCTAGAAAAAAACACATGTAGGTTGCATATCGCCCCACGTGTTTGAGAAACAGGCGCCTTATTGTTAAATTTTCCAGCAATCAATGAACAGTGTGCTTTGGTTACCATCTTCTTGCGACGACGTTTGCTCGCCCATGGAGACGAAAAACAAACCCCTCAAAGAAAATATGCTTGGTTGAGAAATACGCGCCAAAATATTCCTACTGATCAGTATGCTATGCCTGGGTTACTATCCTTTTGCGACGTTGGCCGCGACGCCTCGACCATAGAGACGAAAAACAAACCGCCCAAAGGAAAAAAAATCTCAAGAAAATGGATGTCATGACTTTAATTTGTTTCGAAAAACTACAAATTTTGTATGGAAGCCTCTCCTTCCTTAAGTCGGATGGAGTTTTGACTATTACAGAAACCATCCCGGCCTCAAAAACCCTCAGATGCCAGTTTTGACGATGATCGGTTCAGTAGTTTCCGAGTCTATAGGGAACAGACAGACAGACAAACATTCATTTTTATATATATAGATTAACCTGTTATTTTTCGATGGAGGCATTTTGCAAACATGATGGGGGCATACAAAAACACTCTATTATTCCGCTATATAATCATTATTAAACCTCCACAAAAACTGAAATATGTTTAATTTCTTAAGTTCATTTGAGTAAGAATAAAAAATCATTCTAGTTTTTATTTTCACCTTCTTTACGTATAATTTTCAAAAGTCGAAATATTACATCAAAATGTATCAAAACCTTGCCTGATTTTTTAAATTTTTTTGAGTTTGTTAATTCATAAAATTCTTTCTTGCCTTATGTTCTAAGCATATCACCCTCAAAATGCATTGGTCAGATAAGCTGTCTAGTCAGCCATTTCATCAAACAGTCGTAGGGTCATTTAACCCGATAGGCCCATTTAGGAAACCTTCCCCCTATCAGTCAATTCAAGATGTGTGTAGTCACCCAATGATATGCTATAATTTTTCGTTCTGCACCACTGTGCTCTGGCGCGAGATTTGGCCACCATATTCCTCGTATTGAGGTCCACGTTGTCCACGTATTGACGACGCTAGACATCTACCTTGCCTCAAAGACATTATTATGGTGACCAAAACTGTTTTCAGCGCTTTGACAATCTCGCTCACATCAAATTGACAGAAATTTAGACCGGGTAGTCATGGTCACCGATCATTTATTTTGATTGGCTAGTTTTCATCTCTCTTTTACGACCATGCAGGGCATCGCCATATTCTTGTAACTGGCAAAATGCCTCTTTGTAGTGAAAAGTAGTTTTGAGGAAATTTTTTTTTTTTTAATATAATATTTATTTTTCTTTCGAAGGCTCGACTGCTCAAAGGCCTAAAGAGCCGAGTGACGTTTATACATCCTTTTAAGGGAAAGTCCCTACTTGCCCTTCGTGAAGGGGTGTAAAAATAGCTGTTGTTTTTCTCACATCATGAGGGATTAACAATAATGTTGTAATACAATTTTAAACTTATTTCTGATGTCTCGGTTCTTCCAAAATGTCTGTCGACACCACCTTTACCGCTTGGTGCCACATGTTGACTTAGGTGCCTGCTTCCGATTGCCCGGTGGTTCAGCGCTTGCACAGTGTGATCCATCATAAAATATCGGGGATCGAATCCAGAATAATCGCACAAACGCAAACAAACTAGTTTTAGGAAAGGAAACACATAAAGGGAAATAATTCAGGAGATAACAACTAAATAACATGGATGATGTTGTTTTGAAGTTAGACACGCAGTTTTGTGAATCATCGTCAATCCATAACCTGTATTGTATTAGAAAAGCTCATCAGAATTGGACTCCGATCGTTTTTATAAATAGGGTGGTCGGATTTACCGGTTTTTTTCAAATCCGGTATTTCGGTATTTGGAATTTTCAAAACCGATAAAACCGGTAAAACCGGTATTTTTCAAAGTATATCGAATTCAAGAAAAGGTTTCGTCTAATTGCAGTAGTAATGGCATAAAATACGCAGAATTTATAACGCAATAGATTTTGCAACATTTTCAATTGAAAAACATTGCATTAAGTCTTTGAATTATTACTTTGTAATAAATCTATCATTATCCTCATGATAATCATGATATTTATCATCATCATTTTATTATTTTAATTTCACATTGAGGATGCAGAAATAATAGAAGTTTCATATAGTTTGCGACGATTTTTTATCCTAAACTCTGTAGAACAGTATTGAAGAATAGATTTTACAGATTTAGTAAAAGTTTTTATAATCTTTCATGAAAATGATACGAAATTTGATATACCAAAAGATTTTCCGTTAAAAAATGACTTAATCAATTACCAAACAAAACTCAAACACTGTCACAAAGTTTTTGGTTGACTCACAAAATTACAGATTATTGGTGTCTTAAATACGGATGTTTTCCTCGCAACCTAGGTCGTGATAGCATTATTTTTGCCTTTCCAAAATTAAAACAAACAAATAGAAAAGAAAATCTTTTAAAAACCAGTCAAAGTTTAGCCATAAATATAGTTGTTTGGATCTGATCCATACGCTCTTTGTTGCTATAATACTGTTGCAAATTTATATAAACTTTTTTACTGCTTTGTCGGAAAAAGAAAATGCTTCAACAGCATTAAAAATAAAAACAACAGAGTTTCATCAATTAACTTGAAAATATAGATAGAGAAATTTCATACAAATATTTCAACATGTGTTTAAATGCTGGCTCTATTGAAACATTTTAATTTTTAAAACAAAGTAGGAAGTTTCTAATCAACATTTTTGGTTTTTAATTTTTGAAAGCCCTTCACCGTTTAGAAAGATTTTGAAAAAATTGGCCTGTTTATAGATAAAACATGTTCGCATTTTTTGACCAAATTCCAGTTTTTCAATGAAAACTACTGTGATAAAATATAATCAAGCAATCTTAAATTTCTTGTTGCTCTTTCTTTTTTCAGTCATTGTTCACTTGTACAGTCTTGAAATGTTGTGAAGCGTTAGTTCGATAGCTGAACTGAAATGTGTAAAGTTTCATGAAAATATTTCATCTGAGTGAGAGATGGCAGCTTGTCAATGCTTTTTTAAACGCCACTCTAACTTTAATTCAAAAAGTACATCGGCAAGTTTTAGCAACAATCATATCTCACATACTTAAACCTTGTAGCAAGGTTTATTGAGCTTAGAGTTTGAAACTGATTGAACAAAATATAAGTATTTGTTCTCATACATATTTGGTAAAAAAAAACATTTAGCTGTGTCAATTTTGTAACAGTGCCGTTGATGAAAAGATGATGAAAAGTTGATGAAAAATTTACCGGAAATCCCGGTTTTTTACCGTCCCAAAAGTCGGTATTTCCGGTATTGAAAAATGGACGGTTTTACCGGTTTTACCGGTTTCGGTAAAACCGGTTAGACCACCCAAAATCATATAACAGCTTCATGAATTCAAGGTCTTGTCGGGCCAAAACATCTCGAATTGGGGTTTCTGGCATCTTTCCGTTGTGTTGGAGGTCAACTAAAAATTTCACCCTTGCATCAATATGCTGGGGACATACCCACACGATATGGTCTATGTCATCATACGAGTCTCCACAACCACATAAATTCGTGTCCGACATGTTAATTCTAAAATGGTGCGCGTTTGACCTGAAGTGGTTCGACTTAATCCGAGACATCACGCGGATGAAATCCCTGGTCAAATCCAGTCCCTTAAACCAGGGTTTCATTTTGACCTTTGGATGAATTGAATATAGAAATCTTCCTTTTTGGCTTTCATCCCATGATTTCTGCCATTCATTCAGCACCAATTGATGGGCAGATGGGAAATACTCCTTGTATGCTATAGGACGTTCATAAGTATTACCGTGTTTTGCTCCTTTTTTTGCCATTTCATCAGCTAGTTCGTTTCCTACAATTGAACAATGCGCAGGTATCCATACTATAGAGATCTTGAATGATTTCAACCCTAGTAAAGTAAGTCGATTCCTAATTTTAAGAACGAAGTACGTTCCATGGCTCTTAAATTGAATGTTTTTAATTGCTTCGATTGAACTGAGGCTGTCAGTGAAGATAAAATAGTGATTCGGAGGAAAGTTTTCAATAAGCTCTAGAGCCCGGTTAATTGCGGCCAACTCTGCAACATACACAGAAGCTGGTTCTACCAGTTTGTGAAATTCGTTGTACGAGGAATTTACGACACCAAATCCGATACCTCTGTCAATACTTGAGCCATCAGTGTAGAACGTGTAGATAGAATCGATTTGGCTATATTTATCATTAAACAGACCTGGTATTACTAACGACTTCAAATGTTCAGGTATCCCGAGCAGACTTTTATGGCAAAATTATACCTAATTTTGCTATCATGCCTTGAAAGTAAAATGAGGTATCATTTTGCCCGAATAAAGGTGGTACAATGCCAAAATTTGGGTCTCACTTTTCATATATGGATACCTCAATCATGTCAAGTGTAGGTTTCAATGAGACCTTAATGATACCTTATTTAGCCAACGTTTAAAAACGATTTTCGAGGGCATATTGATGCCACTTTTAGGTATAATTCACAGCCAAAATTTGGCATCGTTGTGATATCAAATCCGCTGCCAAACGAGGCATCATTGAGCTTCTTTAAAAATAAAATTTGGCATCACTGTGCCATATTTCTATTTAAATCGATACTCAAATTTTGGTAATTTAACACCATTTTTCGGGCGAAATAACACCAAATTCGACATTCAGGGCATGATAGCAAAATTATGATTATTTTGCCAGTAAAGTCTGCTCGGGAATAACTTGTGACATAAATCACAAATAATTATTGCAATCGCCAGTGTTGGAATGAATCATCCAATCCTTGCAAAAAATCGCCTGTTCTTATGCAATTACCCTGCATTACACTAGCAATATGCGATGAATATTCATACTTTAAAATCGCCTTCAGTTATGCAGCGTATATAACACTTTCCACGAGAACGTGTCGTAATTTTTTTTTTAGTTTTAATCTTTTTTTAATGTGATTTTAGTTGAGCGATGTGTGAAATATGAGAAAATCTCGTAAACAAAGTCTTTGGAAATTTGTTTTTTTGTAAACTAAAGTTCTTCACATGTAATCTTATTGTGATTACTACAATCGTATTACATTAACGCCTGAGTACAGAAAACGATTATGGGTGATTCTGGATAAAAAAAACATAGTGATAATTTGTTTTCCTTAAAATCGTTTCCCAGCTAGGGCTACGCCCAAAACCGCTTAACTGCCTAAGTATATGATAACATCATAACCAAGTTAACCACAATAGTAGGTCATCATTTAGCTACTGGTTCTTTTTATCGATTAGTTAAGTCAATGAAGCACGTTATCATATTAATTACATAATTTAAGGCACAACTAAACTATCGATATTAAGGCATTTAGAATTTATGGTCAGTAACTCGAACGAATAAAAATTTTTAGGTTCATCAATAAGAGCATAACATTTAATTATTTTTTTGTAGCAGTGCTATGAATTTTGTATACATTCAGGCGTTATGCTGTGACACATTTTTTATGCATTTTTAAGACTTATTTACACTTTTGGTGGCTACCAGTAATCACTGATTTTTCATTTCATTCGGGAGACTTTATACATGTAATTTTCTTAATTTCTATTCGATAAATAACTTTTTCCTAACTACACAATTTTCCTATGACACCTTTTTCTTTGTTTTTCTATATAAAATATTGTTCCCAAGTAGTTTCGGAGGCCTTGCAGTCTGTAATTAAATAAAAACATACATTAGCAAAGTGAGGTTTTTGAAAACAGTTGAATTATTATTATTATTATATATTAAATGCAATTTTAACACTTATGGAAAAATAAATCATTTGGAAAAAAAATTGAATATAAGTTGCATTTTTTGCCTTGATTAATTTGAAAAAAAGTTTAATTTTCAGTATGCATGTGAAAAAAAACAGAACAAATGCTGACTCAAAAACAAATACAAACAAAAAAAACTTCGGTTAAGTACATTACACACTAACATTGCAATTTTTTACTAAAACTTATTCCATACATTTAGAAGATGTTTTGCTTGAACTACTGCAGAGATTATTATTTAATAATCTACACAGTAAGATTAGCATCACAACAGTAATACAGAGGACTTTCTTACCAGATAATGTGTTCCTTTTGTTTGAACTTGTTACAACAATATGGGCATTACTAGAGCGACTGTATTACCGAACATGGTCCGTTAGGTGCCACTTCTGGTTAAAGCTTTTTTTGGTAACAGCTTTGCTGATGGGTTTGCTGTTGACGGATGTAGTTTACTGGAAGTAAAAAAGTGAAATGCTTGAGTTGTGTTTAATGGTTTAGTGAAGATTTCAGTTCTGTGCCTAGCGATTTACTTAGACTACATAATTTATATCGTTTTTAGGATACATTTGTGAATTAAAAAGCAATTTCAAAATTACAAATTACATTCAATTGTCTAAAATTATTGCTACAACCAAACTAGCAAAACAATAGTTACTTTAAAGATAGACAACTAAAAGATGATGATCTACTATACGAATTGAACATTTCAACCCTATAAGTTGATTATAAAAGCCATACATGAAATTCAAAAACGCTCTTCGAGTTGGTAAGCAATATTCTAGAAGTTAATATCCCAAGTAGTGGCCTAAAGTAATGAGTTTGACGTGGTATGGTCTGTATCAGAAACCGATTTCAATACTATAAATTCAGGCGTATTCAGAATGTATTATCCATCAAAAAGAACTATTGTTTCGAATTAAAAAAAATGAAATCTTAAATGATGAAAATTGCTCTGTTGGCTCAAGAACGTTCGCATAAGCACCTAAGATTTTTAGAAACAAATCAAAATAGCAACTTACATTCATAATAACTATGGCGAACCCTGGCCATAGTATTCTGGTCGCAAACGGTTGAATTAAGCCCATTAACGGTCTAGTTGACTGGCCCATTAGCAACATCACGGAACGCTCTTTAATTTTGAGCGTTGGAATCCTTGTGATAGGGTGAAACATCGAACTTCGTTTGCTGGGATCGAACACTTCCGGAACGTGAATTTCGGCAGTCGATCCGTTTCGGTGTTGCACATGGGTCGGTAACAACATCTTGAACTTTGGCTTCACTTCCGGAAGATGTTACAGCGGTGACGTGTGTGGGAGGGATGGGAAGTTCCTTGAGCGGACACGTGTGATGCACACTACCGCTGCGGCCGGATGAGTTAGCGCAAATTCTGTAACTCGGAATGATCGCTCAGCTTTTTTGATAAAAAAAAATTATTACTGCTGAAAAGACACTGAACATCACTGTTACCTATAGGCGATTCGAAATAACAACTGCCGGTACTGCAGCAGATCCAAAGAGATCCGTAAACAATATTGATCCTGAAATAAGTATTAGGTACAAATAAAAAGGTTAGTCAGTTTGTAAAGATAATCAAATGGTTCACTCACCAGAAACGGAATCAAATTATCGCTCGCCTTCGAGAATACTTTCGATCCACTAGTAAACAAAAACTTGTGTTTACATTTCTTGCGATGAATGTTTGGATCAGTGACACTCTATGTATGTCCAATACGATTGTTATGTTTTAAATGAGCTCAGCTTA
The DNA here is from genome assembly GCF_029784155.1 of Uranotaenia lowii. Taxonomy (NCBI): domain Eukaryota; kingdom Metazoa; phylum Arthropoda; class Insecta; order Diptera; family Culicidae; genus Uranotaenia; species Uranotaenia lowii. The sequence goes on along the minus strand of NC_073693.1, from coordinate 153,033,061 downwards.
AGTAATTAATGTCTCGATTAGTTTCCATAATTTTCTGTACAGAATTGAATAAAATTTTAAGTTACGGTAAAAGCGTTCCTTGAAAGAACAATAATTTGCTCAATGGAATGCTCTTACGTTCTGTGAAAACAACATTGTAAACGAACTGTTTAGAAGTTTGTGCCTGTCTTAAAACAGGCTTTTAAGAAGCTTAATTTCAGCGGGCTTTCCCCGTCCAAGGAAAAACAAAAAGGAACGTGACAATTTTGAAACTTGGATTATAAGTTTTAATAATGTGATTCATTTTTTCCTTTTTGCTCGCGTTGCTTCGATCCTGCAGCTTGAATATTTGACTAAATACAAGGTTATTGGTTTGAGAAGCGAAGATATCCACTTAATTATTTTACAGTGATTTTGAATTTTAACACTTATTCATCGTAAGCTATTTACTGGAGTTAATAATAGATTCAGTAAAATCCGTTTCAATCTAAGATATACATCAGTTTGATGGAATTTTCAGCGCTAAAAAAAGTTATTGCCGTTTTTTTAAGAAACATTACATGATATGTTTCGCTTTTGCAGACTAATATGATTTAGACAAACGCTGTTAATATGTTTTAATATTCTTTAGTGTTGATTAAATATAACAACTATAACAAAAACTATAAAGATAGTAGAAAATACTGACGAATGGTAAAAAAAAATTAAAAATTTAATTACAAATACAAACAAAAGATTGAAAATGACAAAGCTAACTAAGAACTTATGAAAATCATAAATGTAATCAAAATAGCGAATATTTAAAACAATAGACAAAAGGTACTAAGTGCTCCTAAAACATGATAAAAAATAGCAATGGTTGAAAATTGGTAATATATAACGTCAATGACAATAACGTTTTATTATGCAAATATTTAAAAGAAAGTTGAGAAAAAACCCGTTTGATTTTGACAACACATTTTTTCAAGTCTTCATCTACAAGCATAGGTGTAACTTCAGATTTCGAAATAATGATACCTTAATGATGCCTATTTTTGCAATCACTGAAAAATCAATAATAGAAATGCGCGCACTATGCCAGCAACAAACAAATAAACAAATAAATCTGCTTTTTGTGTTCAGTTTGATTAAATTTTGAACATTTAATAAAAAATGATTTTTCATCACAGAAAATCGAATACCAAATCATGCTTTCATTTTGATCTCACTTTTCCGCCTTATTGTAATAAATGAAACCTTAATGATACCTTGTTTTGTTATCTTGGAAAAAACCAAACCAAATAATGCTTTCATTTTGGTCTCAATGCCTTATTTAAGTATTGATTTGGCATCAAATTTCAATATATTGATGCTTTAATGAAACCTAATTTTGCAATTGGGAGAAAAGCGATACTAAATATTGCTATCAATTTGGCATTGATAGCTCATTTTGGTTACTGCTTGCTATCGATTCAGGCATCAAAGTCTACTCGGGATATCTTTTATTTCATTTTTCATGGAAAGGTCAAATGAAACGTGCTCTGTGTTCGTATCTATATTACTAAAATGATCAGGATGGTCAACTGTTGCTATTTCTAGAGTCGAAAAATGATTGTATGCTCTTAGAAACTTGGATTGTTGATTGAGATTAAGCAATACTTCAAAGTTCTCGATGATTTTTTGGTTTTTTACACTTGAACGAATCAAAAACCTTAAGGTAAGTTCAAGGAATCTGCATTTCAGAGGAAGTACCCCTGCCAATACCTCCAAACAATTTACATGCGTTGAATGCATACTACCAAGTGAAATACGAAGGCATCTGTACTGAATTCTCTCTAACTTGATTATGTGCGTATCAGCAGCATCCTTGAAGCAGAAACTACCATATTCTAAAACTGACAACAAAGTAGTTTTGAATAAACGGATTAAAGATTCGGGATGTGCTCCCCACCATGTTCCAGTAATAGTCCTTAAGAAATTAATTCTTGGTTGGCATTTTTGCTTCAAATATTCAACATGAGTTCTCCATTTGCATTTGGAGTCGAAAAATATTCCTAGATATTTATGTGAGTAAGCTTGGGTTACAGCCTCACCCAAAAGGGAAAGATTAAGTAAAGATGGCTTATGTTTCCGAGAAAAGACAACTAATTTGGTTTTCTCCGGAGAAAATTCTATTCCCAGATCCATTGACCAATTGGATAGACAATTCAGAGTGTCCTGAAGAGGCTCTTGCATATCATTGGTTCCAATTATCGAAACAACAGCATCGTCAGCTAGTTGCAATAATTTACAAGAACCTCTTAGGCAATCATCAATGCTACTAGTGTAGATGTTGTATAGAAAAGGACTGAGGCATGATCCCCGAGGAACACCCATGTAACTGGTTCGACTTACAACTGATGTTCCATATCTAAAGTGCATACACTTTTCCGATAGCAAGTTGGTTAAGAAGTTGTTGAGGCTTAGTGAGAGGCCACACCGATTCAGTTTTTCAGAAAGAACAGATACCACCACATTGTCAAAAGCGCCTTTTAAGTCTAAGAAAACCGATGCCATTTCCTTTTTGCTTTCGAAAGCTATTTGTGCTTCTGTTGTTAATAGACCGAGACAATCAAGAGTGCCTTTGCCTCTGCGGAAACCGAATTGGGTGGCAGAAAACAATTTATTGCATTCTGCCCAGTCATATAAACGATTCAGAACCATTTTCTCCATTAGCTTTCTTAAACAAGAGAGCATGGAAATTGGCCTGTACGAGTTATGATCGGAAGCAGGTTTACCAGGTTTCTGGATGGCGATCATTTTTACTTGTCTCCACTCGGTGGGAATAATATTTTGTTCAAATAACCTGTTATATAATTTGAGAACTCGTCTCTTGGCAATATCTGGCAAATTTTTCAATAAGTTGAATTTAATGCCATCTAACCCCGGGGAGGTATTATTGCATGAGAGCAATGCCATAGAGAATTCAATCATTGAAAACTCAGGATCTCTCATGTTATCAACAGAATCAAACAACCGTATATTAGGTTTTACTGAATCTGGGCAAACCTTTTTGACAAAGTGGTGTATCCACCTTTCCGAATGTTCAACAATATTGTTTTGAGGTGGAACGTGATTTCGCAAGTTTCTCGCCGTTCTCCATAGTGTACTCATAGTTGTATCTTTCGTTAAACCTTCAACGAAATGCCTCCAATAGCCCTGTTTTTTATTAGCACATAAACGTTTGAGTCTACGCTCTAACGCTTGATAACGATTGAAATCTATTAAGGATCCATGTTTGCGAAATATTCTAAATGCTTCAGTTTTGGATTTGTAGAGCTCTGTACATTCAATATCCCACCACGGAGCTGATGGCCTTCTTTTGATTGTGGAAATCTGTGGTTTACTTTGAGCTTGGATTGCACTTTCGTAAATGGTAGACGAAATAAATTTGTATTCTTCCAAAGGTTGTAGGTCTTCTACTGCGTTCATTCGTTCAGAAATATACACCATATATTTTTTTCCAATCGATATGACGAGTTAAATCATATGATGTCTCAATATAACTGTCCCGTTGATTTTCTTTGTGAATTACTACCAGTATCGGCAAATGGTCACTTCCATGAGGATCTTGAAGTACTTCCCAGGTGCAATCTAGAGCTAAGGAAGTAGAACAAAGAGAAAGACCTATTCGACTCGCTCTACTTGGTGGTCTCGGTATTCTTGTAACTTCTCCAGTATTCAAAATTGTCATTCTGTAGGTGTCACAAATGTCATATATTAGACGAGCTCTGGAGTCATCTTCTGCTTCGCCCCATTCTGTACCATGTGAGTTAAAATCCCCTAGTAGAAGTCTTGGTTCGGGCAAAGATTCTACAACACCAGAAAATTGATCCTTAGTAATATTGGCACTTGGACTGATATAAACAGAAGCAATACATAAGTCTTCACCTCTTATTTTCACCTGGCATGCAACAGCTTCAAACCCGGAAGCAGTTGGAAGCTGAGCTCTGTAGAAAGTGTGTTGCGTTTTTATACCTAATAATACACCACCATATGAGTCTCTTCTATCTAACCTAACAACGTTGTACCATCGAATATTAACATTTGTCTCACGAGAAAGCCAAGTTTCTGAAAGAGCAAATACATCACAGTCAATATCTGCTATAAGGTGCTTAAATGAGTCGTAACGGGGCATAAAACTCCTACAATTCCATTGTAGAATTTTTATCCCTGGCATTATTGTTCTTCGATTAGGCATTAAAATCGATAAGCTCTCTTAAAAGGGGCCATTTTGAAGCAATGCACGAGCATATTTTTTGTACTAAGGGGAACAAATGTTTGACAATTTTAGATATTGAATCCGGAAGATCAAGAAACTGTGTTATCAATTCGATCAAAGATAAAAGAGTTATAAGTTCGGTTGAACTCGGTGTATCCCTAGACGATATTGGTTTAGGGGTAGGAGCGAAGGATTGAGGGAATTTTGAGGTAGATTTTTGGGATTTAGAGGAGGAAAAGTCAGGAGTGGGGAATTCTTCATTGTATCGTGGATTGTTGGAAGAGGGGGGAACAGGTTTCTTGGTTGGGAATTCCTTGGCAGTATGTTCATGATTTCGGATGAGCTTATTAGAAATGACATTCGAGGAGATTTTCTTCCTCTTCGAAGCTTGTTTCCTACTCTGTAAATTGAAATTTTCCTCTCCTGAGCTAATGCAATGTTCATCTTCCTCGCCAGATTCATCTGTTAAAACCTCGTATCGGTTTCGCTCCACGGTCTTAACAATTTCTGCAAAGGATCGTTGGGAACGTTTCATTAAACTTTCTTTAAGCTTAGTTGAACGTTCCATATATTTGGGACATTCGACCAGGACATGTTGGGTCCCTCCACAGTGAAGACACTTTTCTGACGATTGATCACATTTTTCATCCTTATGAAGGCCACCGCACTTAGAGCATTTACTTTTATTGCCACAATAGCTTGCTGTATGTCCCAACTGCTGACAGTTTTTGCAGTTCATAACTTTTGGTCGATACAAGCGAACTGGTAAGCGCAGCTTGCCGACCAAAATGTAATCTGGTAGAGCAGACCCTTTGAAAGTTAAACAGAATGATGAAGTTGGTATAAAGACTTTATTTTCCCCTTCCCCCTCTGCTGTTCTCATTTGCCGGTATTCTATAATGTCGACAGATGGAAGCCCTGGTTTCCGAAAAAATCCCTTAACACCCATAAGATCCTCCATGCTAAGAGAATCCTCTGTCACTACTCCATCGATCTCGACAACATGTGCAGGGATCCAAACACGGTAAGTCGAGGAAAACAATGTATCCATAACAATACCGTTCGCACTCTTGGCATTGTTAACGATAACGACCATTTTGTTATTGTTGATACGCCGAATTGATTCAATGCCTGTGTGGCGTTTATCCAAATCTCTAGCTATTTGAATACGGTTGAGCTTGTTTTCCCCTTTCGGACGAAAATAAACGACGTATTGTTTATCCTGACCTTGAGAATACTGACGAATGCGTGAGGATTTATTGTCACAAGATTCTGCAGATGGAGATAAAATCTCGTTGGAAGAGTTTTGCCCTAAATGGCCCAGAAGGTTTCGATTACTTTTTGGGTAAGCACCCGTAGAAATCGGTATTTGGGAAGTGTGACCTTCATTTGATGCACTAGGTGCCGACATATTTGTTTTTTCAACAGCTTGATCGGAAGAAACCAATTGAGAATGAGCATTTCTGTTGTTCCGATTTCTTTTCCGGCTTTTCACCGGGATAAAGCAACCATTGACAGAGTCAGAAGATTCAGGAAGATCCGGAACCTCGTCATCGCTGGGTACAGCAGATGATGGGGCCGATAAAACCGCATCTTCCAACTCCTTCCCTCCACCATCCATATTTGGCCAACCGGCGAAAATATCCGCCAGTTCGGCCATCAAAATTTAAAACAATTGTATAGGTAATAGGGAATTAAACAACACAAAGGAAGAAAAATGGGACGTTTATTTACGCTTGTACGATTACCTTCGATTTCGATTTCACTCCTGCCTCGTTGTCGGGTTGGATGGATCGCACACTCTCGCTTTCGGGTTGAGTTCGGGTCAGTCCTCGGTAAAAGAATCGCTTTCAGCTTCGGATAAGTTTGGGAAGAATCCAAAACACTGCTTCCTCCACTCGCGGAAACCACAAGTCCTCCTAGCTAATTTCCAGGAAATCTCGACTCAGCAAACTACCGCTTTCAAAGGCAAATAAAAACTCTCGTGCTGAAACTACCAACGAACTAAAAACGCGTCCGTCGCACACGAACGTTGGAAGCCGAATGAGGAAATTTTTAAGGACATTATAAAAATTTTGATCATCATAAAGGGTGTCCACGATGAAATTGCCACACACAAAATTGATTCGCAAAATTCGAGTTTTCATCCGATTTCCATCAAATTTTCAGGGATTGAAAAATATCTATTAAACTTCATTTTACCATTTTAATCGTATTTTATTTACAGTCCATACGCAAATGACCGCACCATGGCCTTAACTTCGGCCATAAGTGTTACGTCTTTAAGTTACTTTATTTTGATCTGATTGGTATTGAGACCAATATAGAACTGACTAAATTTTCACTCCATGTGCTTGGTGTTAAAATCATGGATTGCCTCGATACTCGATACACTACTTTATGTTTTCATGATTGCTTCGATATATCATTTCTTCCCCGCTAAAACATCCAGTACCCTTCTAGCTTGGATGGTAGCCGCAGGAGACATTTTGGCCGTGCTGGAACCTCTTCCGAAACTTTGGCTTCACCTTCATCCGATTTGAGCGATTCATCGCCTGTTACGAGAGATGAATTAAAATGGGGTTCTGCGCCATCTTCCGGTTCCGGAACTGCTTCATCGGCTTGAGGTACAGGTCGTAAAGTTTGCGGAATTTCAAGACCAAATTCATCCAGGAAAATCGATACCGAAGACTCGATTTTGGATTCCACCTCTTCGGACGGGCGTGATTGGCATGGGACCTGATGAGAAGTTGGGATTTTTGAAGCTGAACGTTGTTATTCACATTGCCAATCCGCTCGATGACCACCCCGGCTTTCCAGGACCAAGAGTTCTTGTGAAGAACCTGCGTGTAAACTGTGTCACCGGGCTTGAACTGTTTTCGGTTGAATGTTTCAGTTTGGCGGTTCATCACGGAGCTGGGCCTCACATAAGTTGGCTTAGGAGGAAGTAGAAGTTATGAAACGGTTCGCATCGGTCTTCCCGTCATCCTCTGTGCAGGTGACTGTCCATCTTCGGTTGGTGTTGAGCGATAAACAGTCAGGAACGTTCGAAGTGCATCCTCGAGAGTTTCTTCCATCAACCGTTTTTTGCATGTAAACCCATACTTTCTTCATTTTCTCGACTGTCTTCACTACCTTAGGTCGTTTAAGAAGGTGCTGCTTCATAATCGCCCAGTTCCAGAAGGCCAAAACTAAGGCTGGGCTTCGAACATTCAAGGTATAAAAGGCTCCTAATAGCGACGAGAAGTAGAACAAGTCCGCCAAACCAGGAATTTCTTCGCAAATTTGGTCATCTTCTAAAAGCGGACATGCTCCGGAACACTGAACTCATCCTTTTCCGTGAAAAACAGGTTGCCGGGGATCTGTTTGAAGTCGGCCTTTACATATGTTTCGTCATCCATGATGCAGCATTCAACTTTAATCAGCATGTTGAGGTACAACTTCCTGGCACGGGTTTTGGCGGACTTTTTCTGCTTCTCGTCGCGATTAGGGGCGTTTTTTAACTTGAACATTCGAAGCCCAGCCTTAGCTTTGGCCTTCTGGAACTGGGCGATTAGGAAGCAGCACCTTCTTAAACGACCTAAGGTAGTGGAGACAGTCGAAAACTGAAGAGAGTATCGGTTTACACGCAAAAAACTGTTGATTCACAGGTTGTGCAGAATCTTATGGCCGGGGTTAAGGCCATGGTGAGGGCATTTGCGTATGGACTGTAAATAAAATATGAGTAAAATGGTAAAATGAGGTTTAATAGTTATTTTTCAATCCCTGAAAATTGGATGGCAATCGGATGAAAACTCGAATTTTACGAATCAATTTTGTGTGTGGCAATTTCATTGTGGACACCCTTTAGGTGCAACGTAGTCTGATTTATTGTATTTATGTTCGAATAACTATATAAAATTGTTTAACTCCTTGACTTGAGGAGGTTTGTCTTCTTGAATTTTCTCCAACATGTGAGATTGTCCAATTCGTTTGATGGGTGTTTCGAATTTTCTTTCCTTGTCAATAAAATGCAGAATACTTTCACCCAAAAAGTTTATTATATAATAATATCCATCACCATTCCACATACAATCACTAAAATAATAACTAAATTTACACTGCATACAGTGGCTAAATATTCATTTGATTATCCTCTTATGACTTCTCCTCAAACGATTCCAGGGTAGAATCGTCATTAATGTGGGCAGCCTTGTCGAATATTTCTGTTACCTATAAAAGTGAACAAATAAAGAAGGTTCATTAATCGTGCAACTAATACGTTCAGATCCACTCACCCCCTTATCGATCAACGGTCTCGGCTGTCCTCTGATGCCGATCGGAACATCCGACAAGTCATCAGTAAACGGTGCATCCAGAATAGAGGCATCTGCTGTCGGCTTGGCTCGAGCGTGTTTCAAGTTGATGCAAAGCCACAGGAGCGGCAGCAAAATCTAACGTAATGAAAAATTCAAACAAATTTTTAAAGATTCCTAAACGATTGTTTTCCCCTAGCAAACATACCCATAATTGGTGTCTCATGATGGCCGGCAATGGCAGAATCGACACAACCTCCCACAAAACAGCGCCGGTATTGACGGGGATAATTTCTTCTGCAAACTGTTCAATCAACGCACATTGCTGCCGCTCTTATAGAATTCGGAGAAAACCCAAAAACATTCTTAGACATCTTGCCACCGAGTAGGTAGGCAGTTGGAACGAAGCTCGTTTTAAGAGAACATCGATAAAATAAAAACTAGTATATACGGGATGCACAATCAGTTACGAAATCGTTTGTTTTGAGCTTTTGATCAGTATATGGGATAGCCAATTTTGGCACAACGAAAGCTCGATGCTGCTGTATAGATCACCCGCGTGAAACGTGAAACCGAACCGTTAAGCTTTTATTCGTTACCGAAAACAGCGTGTGTCCAGATTGTTGACCAGGAAGATTTATGTTAAAAGAAAACGCATAGACAAATCATCCTTAAGGAAGGAAATCCCAAAACATCTTAGAAATAAATTAAGTGAATCAATAACCAGCAGGATTGAATCTGCTTCGAAATCCCAAATTTGGTTTGGATTTTTAAGAAAAAGTTGAATTTAACTATAAAATTATTAACATAGCTTAGCTTAACACTAAACGTACCGGAGGCGGTCAAATGACGGTTTTTGAACTTTTAGCGATGATTACGCCTTATATAATTGTTTTTTTGGCAAATTTAACGACAGGACTATTTTTGTTTTTGAAATGCAAGTATTTTTGCGTTTTTAATTTTTTTTTAAGTGTTACGGTTTTCGAATAACGTATGTGGTATACCTATTCATACCGCGAGCGGTCAAATGACGGCAAACACCGTTTTCGCTATAACTCCCTTGTTTCTCAACCGATTTCTACCAATAATTTTGAAAAGCTTATAATTCGACTCAAATATGTTTCTCAGACAATTTTCAGCTACAATCAATAACTTTAAAGTTATTTACAGTACAAGAAAAATTTTATGAAAAAATATGCTTCAGGAAAAAGGTTGTAAATCAGTTATTAAGTGCTCGAAAATAATTCACTTAGTGCCTGAGAAAGCTGAAGTTAGAAGCTATATGTTGCACATATGGAAAAAAAATTTGAAAATTTTCTAAGATCATGGCCACAAAAAATGTAAAAAAGTTGTGTAAAACCCGTACTTTTCAATCAATCAACCGCCAAAGCTGTTCCTGTTACAGTAGAAAATTTTTAAAAAGTGAATTGAAAAGTAGACGTAATTTGTCACATTTTGGCATCTTTAGATTTTTTGAAATACGAAGTACATAATTTATGACGACTTTTCAAAGGTAGCTGTTTTTCGAACTTTTTATCAATTTGGATTTTCTGAGACAATTCCTACACCTAAGCTCAGCTTTGCACTGGATTTTGAGTACGTTAACGTAAGGTTTAGGCAATAAAATTATATGCAAAAGAAAGCTTATTTCATACCGGTTCTAGTGGGGTAACTGCATTGGCGGTTCAATGCTTAGCAAAAATATGATAAATAAAACAGTGAAGTAGTTTCTGAATTTTGAGAAGTCAGCACAAATTCTTGCTTGGCAGACGGGCGCAGTGGGTGGTAATATCTCAAAGCTATTTTGCACACGAAGACGGATGAAAGGAAACGAAAAAACAAACGAGCATTCGCTCAAATTTTCTGGTTTTACTTTCAGAAATATATTTATTATATTTTTGTAAAGCATTGCACCGCCAATGCAGTTACATCACTAGAACCGGCATGAAATTTGCTTTCTTTTGCATATAGTATTATTGCCTAAACTATACGTTAACGTACTCAAAATCCAGTGCAAAGCTGAATTTGGGTGTAGGGATTGTCTCAGAAAATGCAGATTCATAAAAAGTTCGCAAAACAACTACCTTTGAAAAGCCGTCAAAAGTTATGTATTTAGTATTTTAAAAATCTAAAGATGCCAAAATGTGACAAATTACGTCTACTTTTCAATTCACTTTTTCAAAATTTTCTACTGTAACAGGAACAGCTTTGCCAGTTGATTGATTGAAAAGTACGGGTTTTACACAACTTTTTTACATTTTTTGTGGCCATGATCTTAGAAAATTTTTAAAATTTTTTTCCATATGTGCAACATATAGCTTCTAACTTCAGCTTTCTCAGGCACTAAGTGAAATTTTTTTTCGAGCACTTAATAACTGATTTACAACCTTTGTCCTGAAGCATGTTTTTTCATAAAATTTTTCTTGTACTGTAAATAACTTTAAAGTTATTGATTGTTGCTGAAAATTGTCTGAGAAACATATTTGAGTCGAATTATAAGCTTTTCAAAATTATTGGTAGAAATCGGTTGAGAAACAAGGGAGTTATAGCGAAAACGGTGTTTGCCGTCATTTGACCGCTCGCGGTTTGAATAGGTATATACAAAGTGTCGGTATGTTTAGTGTTAAAGTAGCTTAGCTTTTATCCGTGTTAGCTTAACTCGGTTGACTACTCACATCCGCTTTAAGTCATTCAACCCGAAATGCCGCCTTAAGCTATTACTGAAACTGATTTGATACTTTTTTGTTCGACTTTTTTCCGTCATCATTAATACTTAAACATTTCGGATTGCATAACCGCAGGCTTGGCTAAGTAGAAAGAATTCCACATCGCAAATGGTTGCTACCCCGTGATTGACCGAGACCATCAATTTTGTCCAGAGGTCAAAAGAATGATGTCTGGGACAGCATATTCTGAATGAACAGAACTCTGTATACCAGTGATTGAATTTTGCTGAGCATGAATTGATCAACCATCTCTCGCTCAACGCTTTACTCGGAAGCAAAGGTTGCTTTGAGGCAGCGAAAACGACAAAACCGATGATGCATACGCTCTCACATGGCCCGCCTTCAAGAAGCAATATACATTCGAGGCAGCGAACCCAAAAAACCAAACGAATGGCTCTCACTCATCTCCTGTTACATTCTTGAGGGAACCGAATTCAAAAGGCAGAGCAAACCCGAGTCTCCTCGTTTGTGACTGGATCGAATACCCGAGGTTTTTCTGCAATTGCTATTATTGCACAGCAACCGCACGCAGGCAGCTTGTTTTTTCGTTTCTTTTCCTCCCCTCTCCTTGCTCCATACGTTGCGGGCCTATGCAATGCAATAAGTTCGGTTGTTGTCGTTGTTGCCTCAACCTTTACGGCGAGGTTGAAGATGTTCTCCTCAACACAGCTATCGGCTTGAGTCCATCAAATTCAATAACGTAAATGAGTATGTGTGCCTCGTCTACTTCATGCACAGCGATGCCACACATACCGATTTTCCGGTATTTATACCGATTTTTGAGCAAAATTTTGACCAAGAATCGGTATATACCGATTACCGATTTTTGGCAAAACATACCGATTTCATACCGATTTTTAAAATTTTAAATCAAACTACATTCCACTTCCACATTCCCACTTAATTCAAGCTATCCTCGTAAAGGTCCCGTAGAAAGGAGACAAAGTGCGGTAGCTGGCGTGGCGTAAGTTGATTTGTACAACTATTAAAGTACCCTGCAAAGATCTCCACGGCTCCCTCTCTTAATTCGTTCAGTTGTTCGCGCTGTTTTGTTCCTATATGTTCTGTCAAATGATGCACTATTATAGTGCTCAACCTCAAAGCCAATGGACTCAGCTCAAGGCTAACATTTGACCTTCTGCGACTGCCAGTAGAAGGTAGAAATTTCTAAATATATTGACCATTGATAATGCTCTTGTCTCCTGAGACGCTAACTTTTCAAGGGAATACACCGTTGGAATATAATCCTTGTTCAACTTGTCCCCAGATGTGGTATGCCAAGATTTGAAGTGCAATCAGATACACGGTTTGTCATATCATCGGTATAATCTTCAATCCTTCTCCATCTTGTTAGTCAAGTAAATGATATCCTATGTACCTAACTGCAGAGATCGCCAGGCCACGCCAGGCAAAATGAGTATTTTCAGTTTTAGAAAAACTACGTATTTAAAAAAAAAATTTTTTTTTTAAATACTTTTCTTTCTTTTAGAACACGTTTCTCATTTATTTTCGAATAAATTCTTGGGTTTTCATATAACTAATGCGTGATTTTTCAAAAAATAAAACTAATTTTCTATTGGCTGAAAAAAAGATTAAGCAACAACTCTCTCAACTTTCTGCAATCATTTCTTTTTAATCGCTAGAACTCATATCTAATACTTAAGGCTTTGAAAGCTGAAATGGCCAGTTTGGCAAAAAAAAACATCAACCAAACGAAGAACATCGACTTGGGCCCATGTTTACCTCGAACATCAAAAAGCCATTGGATTTGTAAGTGCTTACTAAATTAAAATTTAGTAATAGATAAAGATAAGGCCTTTACTTTATTGCCTTATCTAATTTATCAAATTTACATCCAACTTTAGCTAAACATCAATTAAAGTATCATGTTTTAACTACATTAATATGCCTAAACCACGTGTAACCTGAAGGTGATCGCCATGCCCTTATTTTTTCTTATCAAACGGTAACTTTTAAACTAGATTTCCATTCAATTATGAGTACTGGAAAGAAATAGTAAGGAGGAAAGGAAATTGGAAAGTACGTTAGGAAGTTGAAAAGTAAGCATTTTTGAATATCCACCTCTAATACCGATTTTCATACCGATTTTTGGGATTTCCATACCGATAAAAGATTTTTTTGGGTTTTAAAATACCGATAAAAATGTGGCATCACTGTTCATGCATCATGTAGCGACCGAACGTTGAGAGAGTTCGTTCTGAGCAGCGAACGGATAGTGTCTCTCGGAGCAGATCCTCCTCATGGGGGGAGGTTTGAATGAATGTATATGTATCGTCTCCTGTATTACTATACGAGGCCTCAAAGTGTGTATTTTGAATGCCTCTGATGAGAAAATGGTTGAGGATTTCAATCACTGCTGTATACATCAATAACGGTGCCGGCCACGTCCTAGTAGTCAATAAATAGAGAGGAAAATAAAAGAAAAGGATGAAAGGAAACAAATTTATGCTTTAGGACCGAGGTCACCTCTGCATTCTAACAAAACAATTTTGGTGCGGATCAGAGGAAAAGGAATCTGATCAGGATACACTTTTGACATGCGTAATGATCTTATTTTCGAAACCTATTTCCCTAGCTATACTTCTATTGTTTACTATCAGAATCCTTATTTTCGAAGTATCTAAAAAGAATGTAATTGGCACTGTCATAATCCAAATAAAAAATAATGCAAAGGTATATGTTTAAGAATAAATAGGTGCTTGAATTTTTATGAGTGATTGAACTCGCTGAGATTTTTAAAAACACTACGTTCAATGAAAAAAGGAAATACAGTCCCCCCACAATCATGGGTCACACACAATTATTAGTCACCGATCATTAGAACTGCTGATATCTACTAAACCAAAAGAAATTATATCATATTATTATTTTTAGTTAATCGACAATATCATCAAAATGCATTAAAAATATTATTTGTGCGTTTTATGACAGTAAAATTCCTGTTTGAATACTTTTTATCAAAGGTGAACTATAAGCTGTGGAACTATCGCATAAAATTCCAATGTTATAAGGTTGACATCTTAAACCGTTAAGCCCCTTATGCGGGTATTTCAAAGATTCCAACCAAATGAATTGGTCCCATATAAGCACAAAAGAAGAGTTTACATTTTCCAAATAAAACTGAGCGAATGAAATGCGAAAATTCAATAATATTTAGCAAAATAAAAGTGTCCCATAATTGTTACAGAATCCACCAAGTTCCACACTATCATGGGTCACTTTTTCGCAAGCAAAACAAAACATTTCTGGGTTGCTAGCTCAACCCAAATTCCCCTTGAACGTATACTAGCGAAGAATGCCCCTGAATGTTTGCCAGAAACTTGTTGATTTTCATGTTGATATTCGGGTGTTGCCATGGACTTTTTTGTGACTAATAATTGTTACAAGCTTCAATTTTGACCCATAATTGTGGTTTTGAAAAACGTTTATTGTTTCGATAAAATATTTTATTTTTCAACAAAATTGGAAACAAAATCATGTTTGAAATCAAAGAGGGAATATTGAATGACAAATTCATGCAAAGCTTGATGTTTGGTCCACTATCACCCGAATGAACGAACATTTTGTGGTGAAATGATAACGTTAAGTGACTAATGATTGTGGGGGGACTGTATTCTTTCAATTTTTTTCAGAAAATAATCACGCACCAAACCACTTGTATGCATCCTGGAGAATGAAAAACTTGCGTTCCTACTTTTTCTTTTTAACATAGTTTCTGATACATGGAACATGCATTGCAGATGCTACTACGGCCAGGCCAACCATGTGATGAAAACGCAAAAGATACAGGAACGAGGGAGGGATGAAGCGTAGAGTTCCCTGCAAAACGCTTCTTACGGTTAAATAAGTTTTAAAGTGCCAATGTATTTGTAAAGTTGAAATGAGACAAATAAAATGGTTTGATCTCACCCGAAACTTCCAAAGTTTGACGCCAATTCAAACAGGTAATCTAATTTTTTACAGCAAGCAAGAATTTTTATATTGGTTATTTCTTGCAGACAACTGTTTGTCATAATCGTTTTTACTAAAAATCTTTGTCAGTTCTTCTCAGGTCCTTGTCAAAATTTCATCACTTTCACATAACCTTTATTTTCCAGATTCTTCTTACATATCAGCAATCGTTGCAAGCTACGAAAAGTGTTGCGTCTTCTTAAAAGCTCACATGTTACAACCAGAAAAATTTAGCTCTGGGTGTTGGGGAAAATTTATGGACACTTAACTAATCACTGACTTGTAGCAATTCTTGTTGAAGGAACAAATTGCAACACATTTCCGTCATTTTCAGATGCCACGATTCCTTCTTTTCAAACACCTTTTGGAGGGTTGGCCGTTAACGTGACAGAAGAAACTTCGCCGATCTCGAGCAAAACAACATGAAAAAAACTTGAATAAACTACGGCTGATAGAACTTTTAAATTTGCTTTCTTAAGAAGTAAATAACCGAAACAGATAACACTTTTATAAGGAATAGTTTGTCTCTTCATCAGCATAAAAAACACACAAGCTCTTCGAAATTTTTCAAACTCCGATCACCAGCAGCCATCAGCCGGGAACACTACATTTTTCCGGGAAGGAACTCTAAATGAAATTCCTTATTAATATTATTTAAAAAAATAGCCCCTGGCCTTCCGGTAATGACTCAAATGATAAACCGCAGTGGTGGTTGCACTTCTTCGTCGTTTAACTTTAATTTTTGTAACTAAAATTTAATTGAAACAAAACTTTTGCGGACGGCGAAAAAAACGCGTGCGGCTCCGTAAACTGAAGGAAAATTATTATAAACACTTATCTTAACGAGTCTTCCGAAGGTTGCCGTCTTTCACGTAGGAAGATGATCCTGGGTCAGTCTGGAAGGCGTAGCACTAGTCCCTTAGACTCGGTTTAGTACAAATCTCAATTCTTCAAAAATAATTTCATTTTCGGGAGCAAAAATTTGCAGCTGAAAAAAAACACCCGTCAAACGGTGACAGCCTCCTAAGACCTCCTAAACTATGAATCATAAGAGCAAGTTCACTGGTGTTGGGAAAAAGTGGTAGAAATTTTGTCACTTTTTGCACATTTTGAAAATTTTGCCATACAAAAACATTTTCAAGTTCTGTGGCCGTCAAGTTTTTCTACAACACGTGTTGTATTTTCGAATGCTGTGATGCAAAAATAGCAATACTTGTATCACATACGGCTGAAATAGAAACAGTGCTGTAAAAAATACAACGCCCAGAGATCTTGAAAACATTTTTGTATGGAAAAATTTTCAAAATGTCAAAATTTCTACCACTTTTTCCCAACACCAGTAAACTCTAATAAGGCTCTAATAAGGCTGGAACAAATATCAATTTCTTCTTGTATCACGAACCACCCTCCCCCCCCCCCCCCTCCCCCTCTTCGAGAAATTTCCGAAAACAAACCGAAGGTAGGAAATAAATTAAGTTTGAAGCATTTTATGTAAATTTCGAAAAAAAAATTGAAGTATCAAGACAAAGAGGAAGGAAACAAATTGAAGGATTTCAAGACAAACAACAAATATTGGAAGATGGGAGTTTTTTGTCACCTTTAATATTCTTGGTTTTATTTAATTTTTCGATAAAAAATTACTTGATTTATAGGTTTTGCGCAATGATATAGTATGTAACTTCGTGCAATTTAACCCAATTTAATTTTTTTCGCATTATTTTTTATTATTCCCCCCTCGCGATGTTCCAACTCCGAATGACAAAAGAAGGATTTGAAATTTGTTCCGGCCTAACTGTAAAACCTCATTTGAGTTTAATTTCTAATTTAGAATTTTAAATTTCAAATCTGATTCATTTCAAATTCAGTTTTTAACTTTAGGTGTTCTGGCATACGAAACCGTTTACTTATCTTAGTAATCAGGAAACAACGAGTTCGGTTATTGACAGTATCTAGCTTCGATTCGGAAAGACAGTATCTAGCTTTTTAAGATTGTGGAACGTTTCTCAGTAAATCAGAATCATGATGAATGCTTACAGTGAACTAATTAAATACACAAGTCAAATACTTTATCATACTCGAACTTATTGATTTCAAATAGAAAAGATTGTATCAACAATAACTTGAAGATAAAGAATTGTAGTGAGCTTCGATGCTAGAAAAAATGGATTAAATACATATTGGTTAGGCTATCCTTTTGATTAAGCCATGGCATTGAAATCAGATCAAAATCTGAAGTCAGAAAAAAAATTTGACCGAATCCAGACTTTTCTCACTCAAGCTTGATATGTTCATTATATCAAGAGAAAAGAGTTAGCCATGAATTTTTGACATCGGACGCAATTTTTTCGTGCTCCGTGAAAATTTTCCAAAATGATAGTTCAAATAGTCAAAAATTCGTTAAATTGTGCATAGACATTATTAATGAATTGCAGTGCATATAATTAAAGGGGGGTTAGCAAGTTAAGCCAATACTGGAACAACGCCCTGCGATCCTATCTTGGAAATTTCCAATCCAAGACGAACGTAGACCTTCGAGATAACTGCCGATGGATTTTCAGCTAAGTGTTTTCTATGATTTCTATCCATTTGATTTGATTTCTCATGTTTTCGGCAAATTTCTCTTAACAAAATATAGCAGTAAGATGATTTTTACAAATTACGAAACATTTCACAAGGGATGTTTCCCCGATGAAATTGTGTGCAATTTTAAATTTTTAAATTATATATTTAGGCATTCCCACATCAAACTGCTTGATTTATGCATATGAAATAATCAAATAATAATTTCAGTAACTGGATGTAAACAAGGTAGTATTGTAACTTTTTTGCGTGAAAAAATTCTTTAAGATTCATGAGGACAGAGAACCTTTATGAAAATTTTTCAATTTATAGCTGTCAGAACTACATTTCAGGATATTATTTCTGTCATGTTACTGTTACCATTAAATAAATAGCAATTTAGAAATTTATTTAGAAATATAAAGGATGCATTTTGTCCAGATATTTTTTCAAACGTGTTTTTAAAATCGATTTTTTTAAATTCTCATGCATCTAGTTTAAATGTTCGACATCAGCTCGAAACAGTTAGCTTGTGAGAAATTTGAATGATTGCTTTTCTAATTATTTGAGTGTTCATAATTGTTTTTGGATTTTCAAATTAATAACACACCGTAGTCCGTAGGTATTAATAGGAGATTTCTCAAGAAATGTCTAGGAACATAGGAGGTGTAGGTAAAACGAAGATCGTACTATTTTCCAAAAATGGCTCCTGATTCAAACCTCTCCCTTACTAACACAACCCTTTCTGAGATACTTGAATATAGATTCGCAGACGTATAGACGGTTTCTATAGGTAGCTGGTGATACTGAATAATCATTGTTTCAGAGTTTTTTAAAACAAGCTTTTTAAGAAAACTGGAATAACAGATTTATGATTGATCCTAAAAAGTATCTTACTAACAATCCTTCCTTCATCCCTCATGGATTACTAGGACGTGGCCGGCGTCGTTATTGATCATATTTTAAAGGGAGAGCGTGAGTTTTGTGCATTGAGAATGAATTGCTCCCAAGCTGCATTCTTTTGGCCCTTGCACAAAATTGATAACCTCGATCAATCACGGAGTAGCAACCATTGGCGATGTGGAACTCATTCTACTTAGCCACGCCAGCGATCATGGAGCTTGAAATGTATTCTACATGTTTTTTGTTTCAAATAATCAAAAAATTATAATATTAGGATAACAATGTTAGAGAAGCATTTCGGGTTCAATGATTTAAGGTGGATATGAGTAGTCAAACAAGCTAAGCTAAGCTAAGCTAAGCCATAATGAGCATATCAATAGTATGTAAGAATTTATTAAAAGCAATTTTTCCCCATAATACTTACGGGAGAAATGATAGGTATGCAAGAAGTTCTACCAAGGCGGGATTTCCCTGTTAAAACATCAAAACAAGAAAAAACTTCCCAGGCATCAAGAAGAATTCTAAATGTTAGTAAATTCTAGGATGTTAATTAATACACAATTTCCAATGTTTCCCACAATGTTGTTCCTAAATGTTCCAGCTTTGTGAAAAAATCAAGGTGCAATCAGCGTCAATTTGCGTGGAAATTCCAGGAAAAAAATCATACAATATTGTACCAAATTTATGCCGCCTAATTGATTGCCGCCAAGAAATTCGAATTACTTGCTCACAAAGATTGAGTTGCCTACTCTGGCTTAGCCATGCTACAGGGGGAGTTTCCCCGGAGAGTTTTTTTTTGTAGGTCTCTCAAGACGACTCAACCAACGGCAAACGTGTTGATCTGTGAGGCGGTTAGGCGCCCGTGAATCCATCTGCAAGTGACATCAACTCTGGAAGCACGTGCTTTTGCGCGACGAACCCTCAAAAATTCGCAGTCACGCGCTTTAGCCGTTTTTTTTTGGTTTTGATTTCGGAAAACCTGCCCATCCATCCAATCACACACCTCCAATATGCGAATGACAGGTCTGTGGTTCTCAAGTTATGCTTCTATCAGAAAAAAGAATCGATTAAAAAAAAAAATTCTGATTTTCAAAACATGCTCTTTAAAATTCTTAACCTTTTAAACAATTTTATTTTTGACATCAAATATTTTTACGACTTCTTTATTGGATTCCTGTTGCTTGAGAAGCACTGATCTGGAGGTATCAAATTCAACAAACCGTTTTCCGTCTCCAGCATAACGATGACGTTTCGCGTCGCATCTGACCTCTCGAGGAAGAACATGTTGATGGCGTATGAGCTTGGGATTTCGGTAATACCGGCAGTCGCGCTCAGTACCGGTCAATGTCGATTCTGCTGGCAATCCGGTTGATGGCGTTTAGCCTGTGCCGGTCAACGGCTATGGCTAATGTATACGCCGCTATTTGGCCAACCAAGCCTCCGTAGTATAAAACCGATTCGATTCTGAGAATCGAGGATCAGTTCCGAAAAGTTTGTGAAAAGTACAATTCGTTCGGAGTAAAATTTAATATTTTGCAGAAACAAAAAAAAACAATGTATTTCCGTATTACATTTTTGACACTAGCTTGCGTAGCTTGGGATGTGCTAGTTCCCAAAGGACAATGTGCTCCGATGCCGAACATCCTGGACGCCCCTAAAGCTAGCAGCGCCGCCGAAGTTCCCGTGGCTATTTCCGGCAAACGGCGACCCTTGTTGGACGAAGAGGTTTGTTAATTCATCAAAAGAAGATAAATAGAAAAAAATATTAATTCGTCTATTTTGTCATCCCAAAGGGTCAACAGAGAATCTACGATTTGGCCAGTAAGATAACCGATGACGACGATATGGACATGGCCAGTTCAAGCCATCTATTGGAAGCTCTCGTGGAGGGACACTTGCTGCAGAAACCAAAACGACACCTCGGGGGAGTTTATCATCAGCGCCGGCATCGCCATCATCCCAATCAGGCGCACAATCATCATCCCCATCATCATCGAATCAATTGGTGATTTAAACTACTAAAAACAAAAGACCATGAGACTGATAGTTGTTTAAGATAATAATCCTCAAAGTACGCTGGATCGTATTCAAGTAAGCATAGGGGCCTTAAGCCCTCTTATCATGCCCCACTGATGGAGAATTCAAAACAAAATGTTATTGTTAAATTTAAAAGTGTTGAATGAAAAAAGTTCATTTGTAGATCAAATGATAATTTTTGATTAATAAAATTAATCAGAATTATTTGTGTTTTTTTTTTTTGGTATTGTACTTTTCTTTTCCTTATTTTTATTTTCAAAACATTTTTTCCTCCAGACGTTTCCCAACCTCGAATTGGCTGTTGTTGTGGGAGTTGATGTCAATATCCAATGCTCAAATGAATATTCAGATTCAGACAACAGCGTTTAGATTATTACCTTTAAAAATTATTTGTTAGTGTGAGCTTTTTCGACCACAAGCTTTTTTCAATAGTAAATCATGCAATTTATTTAATGTTCAAACGTTTAATTATAAATTGGATCTTTATCGAGCAGTTCCTGAAATACAATTCATAATCATTTTGAAATTTTATAAACGATACAAAAATAGCACACTAATTTTTTAGTTGTTAAAAATGTTTGATTGATTATTTAAACTTGTTATGCCCTTATCAACCCAAGAAGCAAACAAAAATTTAATAATTTTAGAAAAAAAAAAATTAAAACTTGTGAAAACAAATCTAATGATTCTATTTTGGTAGGTTTCGTACCTAAAATTTATAAAATTTTCAAGGTGATGGACATTTTGAGAGAGGCAAGAAGATTAAAGAAAAGGAAGAACCTAAGCCGTAAAGATAACCAATTTCTCGAAAAATATACAACAACAGCTCACCGACAAGACTTAAACTCGCAATCTCGAAATCATTTTTTACATAAAAAAATGCGATAGTATACGTGAGTCGAGATTCTTATCTGTGAAATCAAAATTAAGCAAAAGTATTAAAATTCGAGAAATTGATAATACATGACATCCAACATACTAAGTGTCAAGCCATTCATTTTACTGATACGGCTTTTCTTATGTTAAGAATCATTTGAAGGATTTTTGCGAGATTTTGTTTCTAGCGCTAACGATCAGCAAATAACTATTTTTCCTGTTTCAAGTCACAGATGGCACCAATATCTTAACGGTAGACTGAATTCAGACTCAATATAGGTTTTTCGGATAAATGTTAAGTTTTCTGAATTCATTTTTTTCATAATTCTTATGTGAGGGAAGCAGGCGTTGACGGAATCAGACGTATTTTTTTCCACGTGTGCAAAATTCGTTGTCGGAAAAATATATTTTCTTCATCTTATTCAACAAAAAGTGAAATCATTACACAGGGCAGTGTCCATTGATAGCGTAGCTGGATCAATCTTTTAGACCGTCGGATGCCGATGCTTATCTTCCCCGAATGTTCTATTGCGAGTGAGCTACACTAGCCAGTAGGACGTAGTGTTGTTTCCCAGGCCGGGTGTGGCCTAGCAGTTCCAGATTGCGGACGTGTCTGCACAGTCCTTTTTTGCACAAATTGAAAGAATGAATAAGTGAATCGATGCTAAATACCCCTTTTCTTTCACGTAGGCATAATTTGAAAAGTAAAGCGATTTGCGATAAACATTAATTGCTTTAAGAAGCATGCATGAAGAATTTTCTTTATTTTTTTCTGACCATTCTGATGTTCTAGCTGAAATTCGAGTTCTATTTTAAGCACTTTTCAGTTCGTTTGATTAAATCAGTGACGTTCCTCTAGTCGGATTTATTTTTTATCATATCATGATTTTTAGATCCTACAGTTTGCCTTATGTTATTTGTACCACATGTTAAGCGGTAGTCAACATTCACATGGTGAAAATACAGTGGAAGGATTACGATGGTTGCTGTGATTGAAAAAAAAATTAAAAAACTGAACGAAATGGCGATGTGCATCAAAATTTTGAAAAATCAGCCAAGTATCTTTCCTATCATACATTTCATTTTTTTGCGAATGTTTTATTATTTTGAAATAGTCACAAGGTAAGATTATTAACAAGAGTAAGAATTAGTACCCTAAGTTTTTTTTTTACAAGTGTTGTTTTTTTCGATTCTTCTAACAAGGTTCTATTTTACATGGTTTTTTTTATAGACACTATAATTTCAATTCAATAATTATAATTCAAATTATAGTGTCTATAGTTTTTTTTGCCACTAGCTTAGTTCTTTTACACGTTTCTCGCGATTTACTCCTCTTTTGCACACGAGCCTATTGGGATTGGGCCTGCTAAAAAAGATAAAGCTTGCTCTTTTCTCTTACACAGATTTCCATAAGAATGACAGCTAATCGGAGTAAAATTGGTGTGAAATCTATTGCTTTCTTTGTTTAACACACGAGAAATCGTATACCCGGGTTGCGAGTGCGCCCATCGCCCATACTGTGAGGGGCAAAATAAAGTGTCCAAATTATTTTTTTTATCATTTCTTTTATTTGTCTGGTTAAAATTCAACGAAAACACATCGTAATGATTTTTAAAATATTGTTTATTATGTCCTTTCCAATTTTTGTTAATGTTGCGCTGGTAAAAAAGAAAAGTTTTCTGATAAAAAAAAAATGGGCAAAATAAAGTGTCCAACTCGAAAATCAATATAATTTCGATGAGTTTCCATCGCGAGGCCCCTCGAATTTGTTTGTTTTGTGTATTTTAACGTTTCATAAACAACTGGCTTGGCTCTGGAGTACTCAACGGGTATCTACATTCGAATAAGTTGTAAAATATGGAGAACGCATAAATTTCTGGTTCCATTCCGTTGTCCATCCGGAAACTGATTGTTCGTGATGTGAATAACGGTCAAACGCACCGGGAAGTGGCCAAGCACTGCGAAATCAGCAAGACAGCGGTATCAAAAATCATGAAGAAGATGAAAACGTTCGGATCGGTAGTGGATCGCCCGGGAAGAGGACTGAAGCTCAAGACAGATGCCAGAACGGACAAGAAAATCATTCTTGAAAAGAAGAAAAACGCAATAATAACGATCCGGCAGATACAGGAAGAGCTCCAATTTTCGGTATTGCGTCGTACTGTCCGTCGCCGCATCCATGCAAAGGAGTACCAAAGCAAGCCGGGTGAGGAGCTCCAAGACCGCCATATACAAGGAACAGTCAAGTACGGAGGAGGTAACGTGTTGGTTTGGGGGTGCTTTTCTTGGGGTGGGGTGAGCAATTTGGTAAAAATTGACGGAATCATGACTTCCTCGGTGGGGGCAACGTTGTCCCAAAGCCTTCGCCCCCCGTCGGCTGCCCAACATGATCCTGGGACGCCAGATGTGCGTTGGAAGCATGTCGTACGGGGGCACCCGGGACACTTGCGGGTAAGTTCCTCAAACTCAACTTTCCGAACAGTTTCAAATGCGATTCAACTCCCCAGGTCATTCCCCACTCTGCTTCGTCCACTGAACATGAACCAACCGACAGTACGACACATCCACACGACACCCAGATGGGATCCCGGCGAAGGTACGAGCAGAGGACCTGTTCACAGAAACCCAACACCCACGCAAGTATCACGACCACGACCCGTTCGTTCCCGGGGACAGTTTCTTGTCCTCCAATGGAATGTTCGTGGTTTCTGGTGTAACGAGGCTGAACTAACACGGATGATCTGGGGTAAGTTACCAATTTGTATCATGCTACAGGAGACCATGACAGACATCTACAGCGCTCTGCTGACAAAAAATTACTGTATGTACACATCCAAATTTTGTCCGGGAAGAAGGAAAGGTCCAGCTGTCATGTGCATTTTGAAGGAGGCGCCACATGAACCGATTGAAGTAGAGACGGGAATCCCAGCGGTAGCAGTCAGGCTACTTTCCCCAGTGAAAGTAACCTTGATCTGTATTTACAACCATTTTAAGTCAGGCTATTACAACACAGCGGACAGGGCGTTGAGAGATCTGATGACCAACCTCTCCCCCCCATACCTTGTTGGAGGAGATTTCAATAGTCGACACGCCACCGGGGACAATTTCACGAACAACATGGGTGAAACTGTTGCCAGGTGGGCTGCTGATCATGAAATGGCACCGCTAAATGACGGATCCAAAACCAGATTCAGTCCCAATCAAAATCAACAGGATACTGCAATTGACATTACTTTTGCTTCAACTAATATCATAGGCAAATTCAAATGGTCCCCTCTATCTGACCCTAGCAACAGTGATCACCTTCCCATACAAGTTGAGCTAGACAGCATCTGTCCCCCAGTTCCTGTTGTTAAAAAATGGAAGCTTAAAGAGGCCAATTGGGAAAATTATTCCCAAGAAATAGGCGACGAACTCCTTACAATCTCAAACCCAAATATTGAAAACATAACACAAACAATTTTTCAAACTGCTAAACGGTCTATACCGCGAACGACTGGAAACACTTCTTCCAAGTTTGCTCCTTGGTGGACAGAAGAAATTGGCAAGCTAATTCAAAACCGGAAAGATAAATGGAAAATACTACGGAAAACTGATAAAACAGCAAGTGAGTGGGAAGCCCGAAACAATGATTTTAAAAAAGCCAGATCAGAAGCGAGATCAGCTGTAGAGAAAGGCAAAAATGACTCGTGGAGTGAATTTTGCAGTTCTTTCAACCCAAGTACCCCGGTTTCAGAAATGTGGCAAAGATTTAGTAAAATCACTTGACGAAAAGCGAATAGAATGAGAAGAATGACGGTCGAAGGAAAATTCACTGATGATCCGAAAATAATAGCCAACCATCTAGCAGATACCTTTGAAAAAAAGCTTCAACATCAGCGAATATCCTGAAACGCTATCTGAATACTTGCCTCCGCCACATATTCCCAAAAATGAAGGTCTGGACATTGATTTTTCAGGAGTCGAACTAAATACAGCCCTCAGTAAATGCACTGGGAAATCAACAGGCTTCGACGAGATCACCTACAGTATGATCAAAAATATGCCCCCAGAAGCAAAGAAAGTTGTGTTGGAAGTATTCAACAAACTTTGGGAGTTTGGTGAATATCCTAAAGAATGGAGGAAGAGCATCATCATCCCAATCCCAAAACCAGGAGAGTTGAACAGTTTCCGACCAATTGCCCTGACATCATGTCTGGGAAAAATATATGAACGAATGATCA
The DNA here is from genome assembly GCF_029784155.1 of Uranotaenia lowii. Lineage (NCBI taxonomy): Eukaryota > Metazoa > Arthropoda > Insecta > Diptera > Culicidae > Uranotaenia > Uranotaenia lowii. Next base: position 153,007,251 of record NC_073693.1, on the reverse strand, counting down.
ACCGACGACTACAACAGCACCTGGAAAGAAACAACATTCTGCATCCTAACCAACACGCATTTCGGAGTGGCAAAGGAACAACCAGTCACCTAAGCCAGCTTAAAGACATCCTTACCGAACACCGACACGAAAACCTACACTCTGAGTTGACTTCACTTGATCTTTCTAAGGCTTTCGATCGAACATGGAGACCAGGTATTTTGAAAGCTCTTAAAAAAGCCCGAGTCGGAAACCGACTATACCAGGTTGTTAAAAATTCCCTACAAGACAGAACATTTTGTGTAGCTGTAGGTGGAGTTTTCTCCTCAGACCGACCCCAGGAAACTGGAGTTCCGCAAGGTTCAGTGCTGTCCCCAACACTTTTCATTTTGGTGATAAATGATGTGTTCAGTTTCATCCCAAAAAACGTATCTGTGCTCATTTATGCAGATGACATTTTGTTGATTTGCGGAAGTAAATTTGTAGCAATATGTCGGAAAAGACTTCAATATAGTATTGATCAAATTATAACGTGGGCGAATAAAAATGGCTTTGTGATAAACGCCAAAAAAAGCATCTTGCTGCACACATGCCACGGCACGAAGGGAAGGCATCGATTTGCAAAACTAAAAAAAATCTTTGCTAACGGTATTGAGATAAAAAAAAGTAGAACAGCAAAAATCTTGGGTGTAGAAATCAACTCAAAAGGTAATCCAAGTAACCATACGAAGATGTTAAAAAAAGAATGCTCAGTACGCATCCGTTTCCTAAAGATAATAAGCTGTCTAGGAAACAGAGAAACCTTACTGAAAATTGGTTTCTCAACAGTCATGTCGAAGCTTTTTTACGGATGGGAGCTGTTTGAACCTGAAAACATGATGATGCTAAAAACTGTTTATAATAAAATGCTCAGAACAATATCAGGGCATTCTGCTCAACACCGATCGAAGCTCTTTATGTAGAAAACGGCGTAGCTCCATTCGAACATCTAGTTGCAGAAAATTGGGCTAGAAAGGCAATATGGATTGCCGAAAGAGCAAACAGTAGTGAAAACTATTTGATGAACAGAGCAAATCGATTATTATCAGAAACGATAAACGAATATATCCCTCCAATTTATCCACTTCGTACCGAAACGACCAGAAACTGGAATGAAAACCCACCCAAAATCGACTGGGCAATAAAACACCAGTTTAAAACAGGCGGCAACAAAAGGTCAGCAGTCAATATGTTCGCCCACCTGAAAGCCACCAAATACCGATTCAGAAATGAATTATATACCGACGGATCACTTGCAGATGGAAGGGTTGGCTTTGGCATCTACAACCCTGAGGAGGAGGAAAACATTTTCCGGAATCTTCCGAAAAGGCTATCAATCTTCTCAGCAGAAGCAATCGCTATCGACGCAGCGATAGAACTAGCTAATTCTCCAACAGTAATATACACCGATTCGGCAAGTGTTCTAACTGCCCTAGAATCAGGAACGAAACACCCAATCATCCAAAGCATACTACACAAGAAAAATCTGAAAAACGTTACGATGGTCTGGGTTCCTAGTCATGTAGGTATCTCTGGCAACGAAAAAGCGGATCGACTGGCGAACTTAGGCAGAAATGGAGAAAGATACAATTCAAAAATTCCTAAAGTGGACGCGCTAAAATGGATTAAAAAAGAGTTGAAGATGAAACAAGAACGGAATTGGCACCAACAGCAAAACGTGAAACTGAAAGAAGTAAAAGCAACAACAGAAAAATGGAAGGATGTAAGCAGCAAACGAGAACAGAAAGTCCTTACCCGACTAAGGAATGGTCACACCTGGATAACGCACAAATACCTAATGGAAGGAGAAAACACACCAATATGCGAAACATGTGGTATCCAGCTTACGGTGAAACACATTTTACTTGAATGCCGGAAATACGACAACCAAAGACGAAATCTACTACCCGAAGGCAGCCTGGCAGACAAACTGGAAAACAACAAAATTAAGGAAAAACAAATCATTCGTTTCCTTAAACAGTGTGATCTATTCAATGTGATATAATTATTAATTTATTTATTTTTTCTTTGAGGGTGAAAACATTAGGTGAATCCCTCTTTAAATAAAGCGTACAAAAAAAAAAATGACCGTTGAGTCATATTGCAATATCCTGCGGGAAAACCTCGAGGTATCCCTCATCAAGACGGGCCTCGAAGAGCGCTTCGTTTTACAGCAGGATAACGATCCGAAGCATACGGCCAATCTGACGAAGTCATTTTTCCGTTCCTGCCGCATCAAACCCCTTGAATGGCCCCTATAAAGTCCTGATCTGAACCCCATCGAAAATCTGTGGGCCATCCTCGATGCTCTGATTGATAAGACTAGTGTGACAAATAAAAATACTTATTATGATGCCCTGGAGCATGCGTGGGAAGAACTCGACCCACAACACTTGCACAACCTTGTTGAAAGTATGCCGACGCGCTTGCAGGAGGTGTTGAAGGCTGAAGGTGGCCATACCCATTATTAAATCGTTCTTGTTTGCCTTCAGTTTGACTTATTTAAACCTGTACTGATCTGGACACTTTAATTTGTCCCTGTTTTTTTGTGGAATATTAACTGTTTTTTTTTCTATCAGAAAAACTTTCTTTTTTTACCAGCGCAACATTAACAAAACCATATTTGAAAATTATTACGATGTGTTTTCGTTGAATTTTATCCAGAAAAATGTAAGAAATTGTAAAAAAAAAATAATTTGGACACTTTATTTTGCACCTTACTGTATATGTCCTTTTATATATGTGCATCTTTTAGCATAAGGTTGCCAGAATTTTTTACACTCCCATCCGGGCCTAGCAATTCCGGGCATTTTTTCAAAAAGACCTGGCAAAATCCGGGCATGAATTTCAATTTTTCAAATCCAAAAACCGGGCAAAAACCGGGCAAATTTTAGGTGTTACTATGCATAAAAGCAAAGAAAAAATGCAAAAACAAAATGAAATAAATATTTTATTAATGTAATTGCAGACTTCTAAAAACTTTTTGGAACACTTAAATATTTAAAGGTTTATAAAAGTAAATCAGCGAAATTATTTGAAACAACCGTTGAAAATTTCCATACCGTTAATCGATTTTGCTCAAACTTACTCGAAAAATTTGATTTTTTTTTGGTTTCTTTGTGAAAATTGTAAAAAAATCCGGGCAATATCCGGACTTTTTTCACGATATCCGGGCAACCGGGCCGGACCGGACTTTCTCAAAATTTTACATCAAATATCCGGGCAAACCCGGATAAAACCGGGCAATCTGGCAAGCTTATTTTAGCATAATTCAGTACTGTAAAAAAAATCACATGATAAATTCGACTACCTTTAAGAAAAAATTTAATGAAATTATGCGTTGTTTTACTTCGTGCGTTGTAAAATTGATAAATTTCATAATAAAACCAGTATGTGCTATGCGATAGAGATTAGTATGCATGAGGATCTTGATTTAAATAGTAAAAATACTATGCATTATGACATTATTAAACTGCAGCATGATATCTGGAAAAGGATAAAATGTTAAAGTTCCTTAGGGAAACCAAACTCACAGAACTTATTTGAATTATAAAAATAAAAAAAAACAAAACATAAAAAACCCAATAAAGAAAATAAAGAAAAAAAACTTAATAAACACCATACAGTTGAAACGGAGGAAAAGGATGAATTACTCATAAGAGTAAAAATCCTAGGAAAAAAATGCAGCATAATATACTTTGCGCTATGGTAATTTTCAGGTTTTTATTTCAAATTCATTGGATTTTACCCGAAGATTTTTGCATTACAATGCAGCGTCAAGAATCATAGCAACCAAAAGTTTGTTTTGATTCGCTTATTTCGTTCCGTTGTTTTGTATGTCTGATTTGTTGTCACGAAAAGAAACCCAGTTCAATTTCTCCGGATCGTACGTCTCGGTGGTCGAGAGGTTAGCGTGGTAAGACGGTAATCGCTGATCCACTGATGGCATGGGTTCTATTCCCATCTCGGTACTGGGTGGTTAAATGTTAATATTAAGTTGTCCACGTCATTTATTCAGTCTGTAAAGCCTAAATCGTCTAAGACGGTGTAGGTCTTTTGAAAAAACTTACGCTGATTGGAGGACGGCAGCTGCCTCCCAGAAGGAAAATAAGCCTCGGAAATTTTTTTCTTCATCAAACGATGCAGCAGGTAAGAAATTTGAACTAATACTGAAATATTTAAATAAACCGATTTTTAATATTGATTTCTTTTCTGTCTCAGGGTATGCTACATCGTATGAATCGACCTCCAGTTAATTTGCCGTATCTTCGGAAGCCGATCGGTTGCGGAAACGATCTGAATCGGTCGACAGTTGAAGCTGTGGAACGGACTAGATCAGTTCAACTACTCAACTACACGCTGTTTACGAAAAAAAAAATATGAAAGGAGAGGGAGAATGAAAGGTTGGCATTAATGTAAGTAGATTAATGTAATTTTAAATGTAAATATAGTTATACATGTATTGGCTTCGAATGATTAGGGGAGATAAGGGCATAACGAGCACCCAGGGCATAATAAGCACTTCTTTTTTCTACAAAAGTACGAATTTTCTTAAACTAATTTTCATGAGGATTTGTTTCGTACTACCTATAGTATTAATTTTTCATCAAAAAAGAAATATCCATTTCATCTTTCCGTACCCTAGGCTGTAATGGGTCGCGGCGACGGCGTGCATTACTGTGTTTATGGAAGTTGAAGGTTTGGAAACAGACTCTAAACTAACATAAACCTGAGAGGGCGGTTGCACGTAGCCTTATTCGATATGAGATCATAGAAAATAAATTAAAAGATGTGCGTTTTTGCCGGGGAATCTAGCAGCGAATTCAATTCGATGAAGTGAGGTGAGTCGTAGATTCATCAAACAAAGCAATAAGAAAATAATCTAGGTCTGTTTGTAGAATACAAACAATTCACGCACGCTCATACATTAAGTGCTTTGTTCGGAGGATGATGCTACTAGCCGTATAATGTAACAATAAAAAAATCGATCATGAATTTTGAATGGAAAAAAATCACCTCGAACAGAAATCTAACTCTAGTCTTTTGATTACCTCTCCGACACCTTACCAATAGGCTAAATTGTCGGATGAAAACTAGTCAAGGTGTGGCGCTATAAATCAATTTTAATTCGCTGCTAGATTCTACGGCAGAAAATGCTCATTATGCCTCGATAATATGGTGCTCTATATGCCCCTAGTCAACAAATTTAAGTAAAAACGTGTTTTAAAATTGATAAAAGTGAAAAATCAAAAATTTTTTGATGGTAAAAATTGAGAAATAATGTGTACATCATGTTGCAGTGCGTACATTATAGATCAAGGTTATTTTAAGATCATAAGAGCTTATTTCGTGGTGCTCAAAAATTATAATATTTTCGTAACTTGAGAACCAAGCTAGTTTTTTTAAATATCTCTGTAAAGATGATAAGGAGATTCCTTTTTTTGTGAAAAATTAATACTATAGGAAGTACGAAACAAATCCTCATGAAAATTTATTTAAGAAAATACGCACTTTCGTAGAAAAGCGTAGTTCTCATTATGCCTCGGGTGCTCGTTATGCCCTCATCTCCCCTACATTACATTTTCGAACAGCAGTTATATTCCCGTTTTATCTTTCCAGATTTCAGATTTTAAATTTTTCACGGGTTGAATGATTGAAGATGAATGTAATTATTTAATGAATGTAAACTTTGCAAGTATTTTAAATTAAGGCAGCTGGCTTTATCGATTTTAAATGCAGTTAGTTGAAAAAAATTGTAAACTGCTCTTTCATTTTTCTAAAGAAACAAAAAAAATTGGAAATTCCGCAACCACATCACTTGGCAACTTCCAAAAAAGCACAACCAATAGCCTTGCCCTTATCCAATATTCCTGTTCATGACACACATTGTATATGCTCAAAACTCGAAAGAAGCTTTTCTGCGGGATATTCCCCAAGATTGTGTGACGTCAAGCTACAGTTGCACAATTCCTAGCTTCATTTTGAAAAAAGCAGCATCTTAAGATTTACGATATTGGAAGCAAAAAATGACCAACAGAAAACCAATTTTTTACAACTCCAAATCGGTATTACTGTTGGGTTTTCCACCGAATGGAATAACCTGTCATAATCTAAAATTTCTTGATTGACAGAAATATGTATCGATACACTCTCTTCTGCTTTCCTCAAGACCAACCTAAATTAAGTTTTTCAGTGCTTCTGTTTGTTTATTATTTTTGTAGGATTCAGCTTGTAAAACGATTTGCACCGAATGCAAACATACGAGGAAAAAAATAACCGCCGAAATCATTTACATATTTCTCACGCTTCATCTGCTGCAATGATTTGGGACAGCACCATAAAATATGCTAATTATGGAGTTTCAGGTTTTTTTTCTGGTGCGGGCATTTTAGTCATGTGCCGGCATCAACGAAAACGACGGTTATCTCAATCCAAATGTGACAGCTTAGTGACGGAAAAAGCACGTGCTTGGTGGATTTCCTCGCCGAAAACGGCAATCGATCGCCCCGGTGCCAAGATGAAGTGTCATCGAAACGTCTCGACAGCGATGATGGATTCGAATCGAGTGGATAATGCTTTCAGCCAGTCTGGCAATCGAGGAGAATTGAGTTTGAGTTCCTGAGATGGATTTATGAATATCGATTTAGGGGAAATTCGGCTCATTGGTTATCTCACGTGATTTTTTCTCATTCAAATCTAATGCGTTGTCTATATGCAATCTGTCTTTGACATCGATTTGTAGTATAGATTCATATGCTTTCTTTCAATTTAATTTGTAAAATATTTTCCAATATTCATTGAAGAAAATTTTTTGCTTCAGACCTATCAAAACTCTGCTATAAAGGATAATTTATTTTTCATAAGATAAGATGTGAAGGTGTTCCAACTTCATCAGTCGATTCGTTATTGTTCATCGCTTTCTGCATGGTCCACTCCATTCGAGACACTCATCTCCGTATCGTCGTTTACTTTCCGAGCTAAATCGTACACTTTGTGGCTCTTCTGAAAATATAAAATTTGGTTATTTCGGCGTGTGGATTGACTGTCAGACTGTTGTCGAATATTTATAGCAATTAACAGAATAGCTTGGTCGGTCTAAAATTAGATCAAAAAGGTAGTTCAGGCACGCTGATAAGAAAACAAACAAAACTTAAAAGACAGAAAAAATATCCTTATTCTTCCATAGTTCAAAATGTATGTAACAAGGCAAGACTGCTAAAAATTTAGAAAAAAAAACCATTTTAACTATAGGCGAATTTTTTTTTCGCATGTTTTTCAACATAAATGTTCTGCTTATCAAGTCCCTGAAATTTCAACGCACATCTGCAAATACTGCTGAATATATTTGATCTTTGATAATATGCATTCCACAACTGATAGAAAGATAAACTTCACAATCGGAGAATCAATGTTGAATATCCTTGACTGGGCCTTAAAAAGGCTTTTCAATAATCATACCTACATAGCTTTTGTTATTAAAATTAGACTTTTCTTGAAATTTTTTTTTTATTTCATATTAAAAAATAATACGGACCTTCAAATCTGTCGGTATTTCTGTCTGTATGTCTTTCTGTTCCCTGTAGACTCGGAAACTACGGAACCGATTTGCTTGAAACTTACCAGGTGAATTTTTTGTATCCCAGGGAAGGTTCATATTATGGTTTGAGTCCCCTCTCTCTTACTGGAAGAAGAGAGGTCTCCCAAGTAAAAAACAAATGATTGTATAACTCGAGAACCGATCAAGCAAATGGTATGGGAGAGTGGGGAATCATGGGCCACTTTTTTACGATGTTCCATAACTTCTTTATTATAAAAGATAAAATGATTATAAAAAATGGTATGGTTTTCTATATTTTCAAGGTATCATAAGGTATTTTTTAAAAATTTTTAAAAAGTTATTTTGCCCAAATTCTGACTTTTTGAAAAAAAGCAATATTTTTTGAATTTTGAAAAATGGTGGGGAATCGTGGGCCACCAAATCCAAATTGACCAAATAACATGCAAAGTTTATGAGTTGACCCAAAACTGTGATTTCCTAATTCATTTCGTTATTTTAAAGCAATTTCAGATGATGAAATAAAAAAAAGCTGTGTATGATCGCATATATTCCAAAATCTGGCTCGCGAACGTTTTGGCAAAATTTCTTATATGGGATGGACAAAATATTTTTTATAACTCTTCATTTGGCATAAGAAAACTTTACAGATAGGTAAAACGTATTTTCAGTTCTGAATGTGTATAAAATCATAAAAATATAGGTGAATCAAGATGTGTGGCCCACGATTCCCCACAAGGTATGATTTGCAAATTGGTTGCGTTTGTGTGACTTATTGAAGTTTCATCAAAAATTCCTTTTCCATGTGAAAGATCATGACAAAACTAAGATCATAAGCGTATGAGCATATTTTTGTTATGCACTTTAGGTTCCCCATCGATGAAATTAGCGGGTGTTTTTTTAATTATGTAAGCAAATTTTTCTAACTTTTTTTAGCTTGATAAATAAAAGAAGCATATGATACGTATTTCAGTCAACAACATATAGGAACATATGCTCACGCAAAGCGACGACGATGACAATTGGTTTGAGATTTTTATCTCAACACACATCTGAGATATTAAAAGTGGCCCACGTTTCCCCATGGCCCACGATACCCCACTCTCCCCTACCAAATTTGGCATAGGAGTGTATTTGGGTACGAAAAATGTTTCTATGATTAATTAAGTGTCATGCTTTCATGCAGCGGAGAGACATGAAGGGTGGAGGGAAGCTTCGATACAACCTTATTTTTATAATTTGAAGCTAATCGCGCAAATGAATACGAGGATTGTTCTATGAATATTTGCTTCAGTGTTCCATCCAATGGTTACATAGGAAGAGGGAAAGGGAATCTCTGATCAAATTCTTCCTATAGGTACAAGTTTTTTTTTGCATAATTTGAACTTTCATCAAGCCAAAGGGAACATATTCTATAAGAGAAGTTGTTTTTTTTTTAATGGCACGCCACACTCCCCCACACCAAAAAACTCAACTGAGTCTCCTGGTAATGGACACTTCAGTTCTCAACATGTCTGGCAGCAAAAATTTACAAATGAACGCGAGCCAAAAATTCAAGCATGTTGAGAACACAAATATATTTAATGCGAGGAAATGTTATTATATATAGGAAATATATATTATATATAGGAAATATTAAGATTAAAGTATTATGCTATAATTCTAATTTGAGATCCATCACTTTTTTTCAGGGCGAAGTAAAGAAGATGGCAGGCAGATTTATACGTATTTTATTTGGCATAGCTCGAAAACTTATCAAGCAAATAGAGCTAAATGTTGCCTGTGACGTAATTAAGATACTAAAAATATTTCTATGGTACCTAGTTCGTGAGTCCCCGTCCCCGCATTCTAAGAGGGAGATATAGGGGAGAGTGGGGATACTTGATCCCCTTTTCTTATTTTCACCATATCTTTCTGGAAAAATTTAGCAACTCGCCGTCTTTGACATTTTCTGACAGCTTGTAACTTCAAGTTTCTATGCTCCTAAAATTAGATGGATACTTGAACCCGTTGATGAACTAGAAGCATTTTCGTGGGAGTAAAAAAAATGCGATTTTTCTGTTCTGTTCTGTTCTGTTCTGAAGTTAGGGGAGATTTGATCCCCTATTGAAGGAGACTTGATCTTTTATTCAGGAAGCCGTAATCCTTGTATAAAAATCAATCAAAACCCCAAGATAGCATGTTAATTGACTATTTTGGTCATGTTTGTTCTCATTTCACAATTTATAGCAGACATAAAGAGAAAATTCTATAGCTTTGTCTCAACGCTATTAACATTGCATACTTAAAGGCGCTATTTTTTATAATTAAAAGAAAATTAATTATTTTTGCTCTTTTCTTCAGACAATTGTTTGATAAATATTAGATTTTGGATAAATATTAGTAATTTCGTAATCAGCAATTATAACGATCAATTCAGAAGAAGAATATGCCATTTGGAAGGGGGATCAATTGTACCCAACTCTAGGGGATCAATTGTACCCATAATCAACATTTTAGAAAACTTTTTCTGAAAAAAATTGAGAGTTTTCCATTGCTTTGAAAATATGGCATTATGAAGTTCATTTTACGCTCGAACGATTGATACATTGGAACAAATATTTTTTTCATAATTTTCCCATGTAAGGAGCATTTTAAAGTGATGAAAAAAGATCTTCAAGTTACATTTTGTGAAATTTTTCAAACAAAGTTCAACTACTCAAACAATTATTTTGTTAAAATTTTTTAAACTACAAGCATTGTTATTTTGCTCATTTTGGCACATTTTTCTAGAACATTTGATCTTTGTAAGACATTCCAGTTTGGAGATATAGCTAAGGAATCAAGTATCCCCAGGGATCAAGTATCCTCATTCTCCCCTACATATCACTAAAAAAAACTAGAAAAACTAATTTGGAGGATAAATTTAAGAAAGTTAGATCATCTTTGTATTGCAGTTGGAAACTCTTACTGCATTTGCTCTATTTTAAAAGGGGTTGCTACTGACTTAAATGAAAATTTGACTTATTTTTTTACAATTTGTTTATTCAAAACGGCCCATACTTGATTTAATATGATCCTCATAAGAAAAATCTAAATTTGAATGATTTTTACAAATTTTATTTATTTTTCGAAGGTGTAGCAAGGCACACTGGGCCAGCTAGTTCTTTATAATGATTGAAATTCAAAATACCTTTCGAATTCAGATATTTTGAATTTTAATCATTTTAAAGAACTAGCTGACCCAGTGTGCCTTACACCTTCGAAAAATAAATAAAATTTGTAAAAATCATTCAAATTTAGATGTTTCTTGTGACCTACCTAACCTACCTAAGGGTCCAGCGCCGATTGACCGGCGCATAGGGCTGAGATAAAAGATCTCCACTGCTGACGATCCGGAGCCAGCGTCTTCACTTGCTGCTAGCCAAGGTTCTCGTCAACTGTGCGGATTTCAGCGGCTAGACTTCGCCGCCACGAGCTTTTGGGCCTGCCTCTTCTTCGATGCCCATCTGGATTCCAGTCAAGCGCCTCTCTGCAAATCTCGTTTTCATCTCTTCGCAGCGTGTGCCCAATCCATCTCCACTTACGTTCCCGAATCTCGATTTCTAGCGCCTTTTGATGACACCGGCGATGAAGTTCAACGTTTGAGATCCAATTGCCAGGCCACCAAGCGCGGATGATGTTCCGCAGGCAGCGATTCACAAAAACTTGCAGTTTTCGCGTCGTCACCGCATATGTGCACCAAATTTCACACCCGTACAGCAATACGGATTTGACGTTTGAGTTGAAGATTCGGATCTTAGTTCGTAGAGAGTGCCACCAGATGTTTCGGAGACTCGCAAACGCAAATCGGGCTTTTCTGATCCGGGTTTCGATGTCCTTCTTGGTACCACCATCAGGCGTAATCTGACTACCAAGATACTGGAAGCACTCCACTGTCTCAACCTGTTGTCCAGCTACCACGAAATTGGAACGATTTTCTGTATTGATTTCCATCGACTTGGTCTTTCCGACATTGATTTTGAGACCTGAGGATCATATTAAATCAAGTATGAACCGTTTTTTTTCAATAAAGAGATTTATTTTAAGTTTTTAATTCATACATTTGTATATTTTTACAGGTTTGTTTAATGAAGCATTTGAATCTCGTGGAACTAAAATTAGGAAATCGTATTGAGGTGCTTAGGATCAAATAAGTGGTCAAAATCTTCTTCGAAGTAAGCATGTTACAATGATTGGAAAAGCATCTGGTGATGCCAAAAAGGATCCTGGAACTTAACTGCCATTTTTTAATTCATTTCGATTGATGTCATAATGATTAATTTATAACTACTGCAAGTAAGCGCCTGAATGTATACTTTGAAGAAGTTGAATTACAAATAATCAGCAAAACTAAACAGTATTCACTATTCAGATTCCATATAGAGATCTTCAATTGTTATTGTTCAAAATTCACACTCAAAATTCATATTCAGAACTCAGATTCGGTGAAAAGTGATGTCCTTTTTAAGTAAGAACATATAAGGATTACTTTTTGTACCCAATCGATAGATCTGAGTTAAAGGGTTTTATTGAAAAATTTGTGAAAAGTTGTGAATCTTTTTCAAAAAGTTAATCTTGGGACACCCTTCAACCGACCATCAACTGCAATGAAGCCGTGTTTGATACGAGGATGAACGAAGTAAATCAGGCAGCTAAGTACACTGAGGTTTTTTTGCGCGGTTTTTTTTTTCACGGTATATTTTTACGCGGATTTTCGAATTAACGCGGTTTTTTTTACGCGGATTTTCGAATTTACGCGGTTTTTCAGAGAAAATATTCTAAGACTTTTTCAAAGGAAAACACTTAGAATCTTTTTGTAGTTGGGAAAATCTTAGCTCTGAGACTAAGAACGTGATACATGAGATCTGAGACCTGAGACCTGAGACTTGAGACATGAGACCTGAGACATGAGACCTGAGATTTGAGACCTGAAATATGAGACTCGAGATCTGAGACACGAAACATGAGACATGAGACCTGAGACTTGAGACCAGGGAAGCAAATCGAACTGATCTGATACTGATAACTGATTTATCCCTTGTGTTACACTTAGCGATAAATATGAGAAAGCGATTGCTTCTCATCTGTTTCCATTGACGATAAAGATAACTCGCTACAAGTTATTTTGTCTCCGACGGTCCACCAACAGATGAAAAAAATTTCAAAATGCTCACACTGAAGCCAACCGACTGAATCGATTATAAAATCAGCAGAAAAGGCTAACTGAAATAGTTAAATAGATAAGTGGTAAATTTTGAAATTCTCGGGCGTAACGTCTAAAGAAAGCGCTCGTCGCAATGATTAATCAATGTTTGAGGGTTTTGGTAACTACTAATAGTCAAAACAAATTAGTGATGATTAACGGCACAAGTACCGCGAGAAATGAGTTTAGCTCCGATTAAGACTTGCGACCCCTCTAGTGAAAGGGTTTGACTCGTAGATGACGAAAAAAAGTGTCGCGAGATCGCTAGTACAAGCTACTAGTGTTAGTACCGCGAGAAATTAGTTTAGGTCTGATTTCAACTTGCGACCCCTCTAGTGAAAGGGTTTGACTTGTCGATGACGAAAAATAGTATCGCGAGATCGCTAGTACAAGCTACTAGTGTTAGTACCGCGAGACATTAGTTTAGCTCCGATTTCAACTTTCGACCGGTCAAGTGAAAGGGTTTGACTTGTAGATGACGAAAAAAAGTGTCGCGAGATCGCTAGTACAAGCTACTAGTGTTAGTACCGCGAGAAATTAGTTTAGCTTCGATTTCAACTTGCGACCTTTCAAGTGAAAGGGTTTGACTTGTAGATGACTAAAAAAAGTGTCGCGAGATCGCTACACAGAGAACAGAGGTCTGGCCCAGAACAAAAATGAGCCGAAAACGTGTGTAAGAATTCGAACTCAAATACGTTAGTATTTCGTTCAAATATTACTCGGCATATAGCCACTAGATGGTGCTGATTGCTAAGTGAACGAAAACTAAACGAACTGCCCCGTTACTCAACAGGGGTGCCAGTTGTTTTTTGAAAAACTGCGTTCAGTCTTATGCAACTAATCCTCAACTTCCTAAGAATCCGACAGCAACCATTCACAATTTCATAATTAGGTTAATTTTTAGAGGGATTTATATTTTTGATTGGAATTGGAATTCATTGGATGTGAAATCAAAGATGGTTTTTGGGTATGTTTAAGACAGTAACAAAATCCAAAACGTCACATAATTAACCTTTCCAGAACGTATCTAGGCCGATCAAACCCGGTCATTTTACCAGTTCCAATGCAAAATCCGCGTATTGGAAGTCTGAATTTCACACATAAAAAATTATTTCTTCTCGAGACACCTTAGTGGCATTGATCTTATTTATAATTGAAAACAATGGTTATAAGTTCAATTTGATGAAACAAAAATTGTTATTGGACGCAAAAATCATATGAGGTCCTTGGAGCCAAAGGGGTATAAGTGCATAAAAGTATATTTCGAGAAAACACGCTTTACAGTTATTGTGTTTGGCCATTTTTCATATATTTTTCGTAAATTTGTGTTTTTCTTTCGATCGTAAAAGTATGAAAATAAAATTCAAAAAATCTGGATGAAGAACCGTTTGGCATCATTAACTAAAAATTGAGCATTTTATCACTTATACCCCTTTAGTTCTGATGGCCTCATATATCGTTAATTTTATTCGAGCTTTTGGTTTTGATTTCGCCAAAATTGTGGAATCCAGACCACCCCCAAACATCGCTTTCCTAATTTTTTTTTTCTTTGAAAATCCGTGTAAACTCGTAAATAAGACCAGCCAATCTGGTATCATTACCCTCGATACCATTTCTTTAAAGGAATTCATAATCCCAAAGTAATGTAAATCGAATTGTGGCCCAAGATTTTTAAAGTATAAGAAATTTTCATCAAATTGGCATCCCTGATAATGTTTTGAATTTTCGTCGCCACGTGGTCGAAAATTATTGTTTACATAAAAATTTCCAATTCACACGCTCCAATTTTCTCACTTATTTTAATTTATTAACTAGTTGTACATTTTACTCACATAAAACGTTTTTGTAGGAATCATTTATAAAAAATAGTTGGCTAGAGTTTAAATGGTTAGAATCATGAAGCTCAAATGAGTGTTTTTATCAGTTCAAATCATACAATCATTCAATAGTTGTTTTTGAATACTGTTTAAAACTTACAAAGCAAGCATAATTTTTGTTTCCTACGGTTCAAAACATATTTTTAAGCGTCTAGTATTCTGAATTCTAATATTTTGGTGCTTGTCTGGCCAGGAAGTCGAAAACCCTGAGGTAGCTATCGAAACCACAGCTACAGGAAGCCAGCACCGGACCCTAACGGAAACTGTTCTTGGAAGTGACCCCGGTTAATCCCCTTTCCTTTCCTATAATAAGTTGAATTAACAGTTGAGTAGCCGCGACGATTACGGCCCCCCTCTTAAAAACCCAAAGTTAGGAAAAATACTCCCGGCACATAAAAACTTTATATGTAAAATGCCTTAATAAAACCTTTTGTAAATTTAAAATTTTGGTGCTTGGAAATGCTGAAATTCATCAGTTTCTAGTAAATTAATCATTAGTAAGTGATAAACCAACACACCTTTATGAAACAATACTGATTTTGAATCAATTTGTTATCCTCTAATCAATTAATGTTTCTTTATTTTTCCTAGATGCAGGGCTGGTAGCGAGTCACTTTTTAGTGACTTGGTCACTTTTTTTGGGTCAGTCACTAAAAAGTCACTTTTTTCATCATTTGGTCACTAAAGTCACTATTTTCCGAAAAATGGTCACTTTTATCACCAAAAGTCACTTTTTTCACCGATAATAAACCAATGAAAGAGTAATTTGAATTGCGCGTGTTAATATTGACGGTAGTAACGGTAAATTACTTGATCAGTCAGTCAGAAATTTTTTTCGCCTCCGGCGGAATTTCGGCATGAATCATCCTTGGCTTGAGACATTTCGATCTACGACATTATTTGACGTTCGTGAATTGAAACTAACTTTGATTGTAGATTCTAGTTTTTAGTTCAATCAACCTTTTGTATTGGAACTCAAAACTTGATATACAAAAACCCTATCTCGTCTTTAGTTAGAATGGGTTTTTATTAAGAAGTGTAACTAAGATTGAGATTGAAACGAATCATTTTTTTTATGAAAAAAAAATCTTTTATGTCATAACAAATGTTATGATGATATGAAATATTCTTTAAAAAACAATTTCAGACTCAATTTTATTTCGTGTTTTTTGTTCTTCTAAATACTTAAAAAAAAGGGTTGTAAAAATTTACACAAGACCACAAAAATTACATTTTTTTAGGTGCAATGAATTTAAACGGTAATTTCAACTAATTTGGGTTCCCCGAATCTAAATATGTATGCAATATTTCTATCAGCTTTTATATTTATTATTATTTATTTCGTCTTTGGTTTAATTACCGTACAGACTGATGACTTAAAAACTAGGAAATTCTTCTTAAGCCTAACACTTATACACTAAATTGAAAAGTTCACAACACTTGTCAATAGGGTGTTTTTGGCCATAGGCAGTACGGTGGTGAGGAATTGAAAGAGACTGACGTTGTCGAAGTGTTCTCGTTGGTACATAAATGTTCACACGTTGTAGAATGTAAGCACAGTCAATACGGTTGGTCAATGTGTCGAATATAAAACCTTGCTGCAGTTCGACGCGCCGCTTTTCGAGTGAGGTTAGACATATCAGAGCACACCTTTCCTCGTACGGTGGGTTTGTTATTGAAATGAAAATAACTTAAAATCTTTAGAGAAGTTTCTGCACTTTCTTTTTACAAAAACTCAAATCAAAAACATATTATTTAGAAACAAAAGTTTTATATGAATTAATGAGCTTTAAATAGAATCAAGTTTTTTTTACACTTTCTGCTGTGATGTCAAAAATACTTGTAATGACATTTTTCCATAATCAGTTATCTATCAATTTTACTAGTAATAAACTCTTTATTACCAAAACTTAATGGCCGAATTTGACAAAATTTCTAGTTGAGGACACTATTTACCAAATCAATAATTGAAAAAATAAGCACCAAAATGGTTATGATGAAACATGTTTATTGAAAAAACTCTTCCTGAAATGTTTTTAAAAACTAATCTTTTTTTATTTCCATACTGTTTTTTCAATTTTTTAAATAAATCTACCGAATTTTATTGTACAGTTTTTTTTCAATTTTATAATCAACTTGCCGGATTTTTTTTAATCAAACTTTTTAAATTTTTAAGACATATTTTTAACAATTGTTTCCTTGTTTTTAAATTCTAAATTTTCGTGTTCTTCAACCATAAGCCTTTAACTCCAAATTTTAAATAAAAAAAACATAATTTCAACCTTCTGTTCTTTCAGGACCCAATATTTTAATCAAAAGAGACAAAATACTCAGAGCTTGTAATTCAAAGCTTAAAAACCTGCGATTGAAACTTTAAAAACTTTTTATTAATATTTTTTATATGAAATCATATTTTTGGATCGATCATGATTTTTAAATTAATCTAAAAAGTTTGAAAAATTGTTCTAAGTAGCAACTTTCAAAGTAAATTTTAATACGCAGTGTTAATAACAAAAGTTTTGAACTCATTATTTTTAATTTTTTATCAGTTTTTATCATTCACATAATTACTCATTTTCTAACATTTCTTTGTCAGTGTAGTTGAACATGGAGGATTTTACTTTATTAAAGCACGCAGAAAAATCAAATTTAGTTTCAAAGGAAAGTGTCGCAAAAACAAAGCATTTTTTCCTTTGATTTTGGGACAAATAAAAATTCCTTTGATTCAAATGCATTTTCTTTTGTTTCAAAGAAATGCTTTCCTTTGAATCAAAACTTTTTCTTTGTTTCAAAAAACAAAATGCTTTTGATTCAAAAGCCTTTTCGTTTGATTTTATATAATTTTCCTTTAATTCAACGGTATTTGGATTTCAACTTTAAAGCATTTGTTCTTCAATTTTATGTTTTATGCCTAAAAATTCTAGTACTACATATTAATTTTCGTCCTATTGGAAATAAAAAGAAATCAATTCTGGTTTGAAACATTTTATTTCTCTGTAAGTAGATGTTCTATCTTTTACCACTTCACATCATCGATTTTCCCTTATATTGAATTTTTAAACCACGGTTCATCTGTAAATAAAGAGTAGAACAAAATGTACACATGAATTTTTTACATAGCGCACATAATACAAATTTATTACAATTACGACATTAAACAAAATAATTCTAACAATGAAGAAAATATTTTTTTTTACATACTGAACTTGTACTTACTGAACGATATTTGTTTGTAGCCAGTTGCCAAAAGGGTTTTGGCGTCAGCCGTTGTCTCCCTGGACCGGATCGGAACCGATTGCAACCGCTTATAGCCGGAGGATTGAACAGTCAGTACAGTTTCCTCTTCAAATTGGTTGGATGAATGGTTGCCCTAAAAATTTTTGACATGTTGACAGTTTATTTAAAATTGAATTGATTTTAAAAGACCTACCTTGGAGTCCACTTTCGTTTGCCCTCTCATAGCTGTCGGAATTTTACGACGCCGGATCTCTTGAATCCGATGCTGTCTGGGGTTGCACGGCAGGAAGATTCCGCTCATATAAATAGTCTGACTGGTTATCGAAAAGCTTTTCTCCGACCCGTTCACCAAACAGAAGCTAATGAAGATGTGTCAACTATTTGAAGAAAAAATACTTTGATTCAAAAAAAACATTCATCTAAATCAATGAATTTTTACATTGATTCTGCGTCAAAAAATAAATTCTTTAAATTTAAATTCAATACTTTGATTTAAAAACTTGGAAGATTTGTTTAAAGGAAAAATAGTTCGGTTCAATATAAAATTTACTTAAATCAAGGAAATAGGATTTTGTTTCAATGTACACAAGGTTTTTGAATCAAAGATGTATTTTTTTATATTCATGGTACTACTTTTCGCTGCGTGAGGTTTTATGTCTGGCTTCTATAACTGGCACTTTTAAAATAATTATTAATATATTCTTCTTTTTATAAAATTAAATTAAAACATCAAACATTGAATAAAATCTGTTCAAAATTCATTTCTTATTCAGTAATCGGTAATTTACATTTTAAATCGTGATTAAATATTTTTTGTTCAATTTAAAAAATTACAGAGGAATTTCTCACTAAACTTCCAGTTAAAAATGAGGAAAAGAATTCCAAATTTAGATAAATAAAAATTAACAATTATTATCATTTTCCTAACATCTATTCATGGTAAGTTTTGTACAAGATTTGACATTTATTTTAGAATTCAGATATTTTTTAATTTTAAATTTGCTAAGAAATTCTTTTGAAACTAATTTATTTCTTACTTTCTTGACTTATCGAAAATTTTAATCATTCATTGTAATATGTTTCCAAAATTTTGTTTATCAGTCATTTTTTTAGTTTTTGTGTTGAACATGAGTGACAAATGGTGTAAGAAAACCCTTTCCTTTTCAATTGTTTATTTTTGGTATTGTTGTTAATTTTATCTAAATTTGAATTTCGAAAACCCCCCCGGAAGGGTCCATCGCACGGGCCTGACTGGTCACATTTTTTGTACTTCAAAGTTATTTTTTCGTTCTACATAGTCACTATTTGGTCACTTTTTTCGGTCCTCAAAGTCACTATTTGGTCATTTTTTTTTCAAATTTTGGTCACTAAAGTCCCTACTATTTCATTGTCAAACCGCTACCAGCCCTGTAGATGTTGTAGTTTCAAAGGTTTATATAATTCTCCAAATTTCAGACAACTTATTAAAAAAATTTAACGTTGCGTGGCATTTAAGTCTACAAATTTTTTTCAAGGATTTCTCTTGAAGGTCTCGAACTATATGCATCTCGGAAAAAGTAAATTTTGTAGACCTGTGTTATCAATACCTCTGTAAAAATTGTAAAATTGTGTTTTTCTTGTTGATAATTATAGTTCATCAAGTTGGATAAAGCTTGAACAGTAAAATGCAAACAAAAGATAAAGATTTTACAGCTGTTAATTTAAAATGTTGGATCGATAGCTTTTCAACTGCAGATCAAGTTAGTGAGTAAATCATCTAAAACTTTGCCGTTTGTATACAAAATGAAACCTTTTAAATATTTTATTTAATTTGATAAGTTCATGCTATGTAGTTAAATACAATAACCATTTAAAAATGTTCAGACAGGTTGTATATTATGGCTTGGAAGTTATTTTTACCTTAGCGTGCATATTTAACGAAAATAAACAAATCTTCGTTAAGTTTGTTTTTAACGACATCTAGTGGCTATATGCTGAGTTATTTTTTTCTTTAAAATAACGGTTGGCATTTTTACACAAGATTTTAGCTCCAGCCCGACCTCTGTTCTCTGTGATCGCTAGTACAAGCTACTAGAGTTAGTACCGCGAGAAATTAGTTTAGCTCCGATTTCAATTTTCGACCGGTCAAGTGGAAGGGTTTGACTTGTAAATGACGAGAAATAGTTCCGCGAGTTCGCTAGTACAAGCTACTAGTGCCGCGAGAAGTTTTTCGTTGTAATCGGAGTTAGTTTAAACTAGTTAGCTCAGCTCCGATTTCAACTTTCGACCGGTCAAGTGAAAGGCTTTGACTTCTAGGTGACGAAAATTTGAAACGTGAGTTCGCTTGACCAGGTTACTAGTGTCATTACTGGCAGAAATAATCTACTAGTACTTAGTTGTACAAGCTTGTATCAAGAAACTGCTTAAATAAATTCTCATCAATCTCTTCCCTTTTAATAATCGGGTCGCAAGTTGAAATCGAAGCTAACCTATTTCCTGTCGATTTTAACTCTAGTAGCTTGTACTAGCGGATTCACGACACTAGTTGTCGTTGTTCT
This sequence comes from Uranotaenia lowii, assembly GCF_029784155.1. Classification (NCBI taxonomy): domain Eukaryota; kingdom Metazoa; phylum Arthropoda; class Insecta; order Diptera; family Culicidae; genus Uranotaenia; species Uranotaenia lowii. The sequence continues at coordinate 152,986,803 of NC_073693.1, read as the reverse complement.
GATTTCTCGCGGTGCTAACACTAGTAGCTTGTACTAGCGATCTCGCGACACTTTTTTTCGTCACCTGCTAGTCAAACTCTTTCACTTGACCGGTCGAAAGTTGAAATCGGAGCTAAACTAATTTCTCGCGGTACTAACACTAGTAGCTTGTACTAGCGATCTCGCGATCCTTTTTTTCGTCATCTACAATTCAAACCCTTTCACTTGACCGGTCGAAAGTTGAAATCGAAGCTTAACTAATTTCTCGCGGTACTAACACTAGTAGCTTGTACTAGCGATCTCGCGATACTATTTTTCGTCATTGACAAGTCAAACCCTTTCACTAGAGGGGCGCAAGTTGAAATCGGAGCTAAACTAATTTCTCGCGGTACTAAAACTAGTAGCTTGTACTAGCGATCTCGTGACACTATTTTTCATCACTTACAAGTCAAACCCTTTCACTAGAGGGGTCGCAAGTTGAAATCGGTGCTAAACTAATTTCTCGCGGTACTAACACTAGTAGCATGTACTAGCGATCTCGCGACACTTTTTTTCGTCACCTGCTAGTCAAACCCTTTCACTAGAGGGGTCGCAAGTTAAAATCGGGGCTTATCTAATTTCTCGCGGTACTAGCACTAGAAACTTGTACTAGCGATCAGCTAACACTAATTTTGTCACCTCAAAGTCAAACCCTCTCACTAGACGGGTCGCAAATTACAATCGGAGGTTAAATAAACGAAACCATCTATTGAATTCAACAAATAAATATGAATGCAAAAAATGGCCAATCTTTTCTTGTTACTACTTGCGAAGAAGGAAGAACTTATCCTTAACGTTACACTTACCGATAAGTTTGAATCGGAATGCAAAACTTATCGAGAGCAAATTTGTTAATGATGAGTATGAGTACAGTACACTGGTGGATGAAAATCTCCTTCACGGGTGTTTTCATCGGCAAGTTCTATCGAAAGATAACGATTTTTTGATTCCCTGCTTGAGACCTGAGACATGAGACATGAGACATGAGACATGAGACATGAGACATGAGACATGAGACATGAGACATGAGACATGAGACATGAGACATGAGACATGAGACATGAGACATGAGACATGAGACATGAGACATGAGACATAAGACATGAGACATGAGACATGAGACATGAGACATGAGACATGAGACATGAGACATGAGACATGAGACATGAGACATAAGACATGAGACCTGAGACAAGAGAAATGAGACCTGAGACCTGAGACATGAGACATGAGACCTGAGACATGAGACCTGAGACAAGAGACCTGAGACATGAGACCTGAGACATGAGACATGAGACATGAGACCTGAGACCTGAGACCTGAGACATGAGACATGAGACATGAGACATGAGACCTGAGACCTGAGACATGGAAAATGAGACCTGAGACATGAGACATGAGACGATCTGAATTCCACACTGTCAAATAAGCCTCACTATATTCTACTATTCTTTAATCTAATTGATTTTGTTTTTTTTATCTTAAAAATAAACTAGGTATCATTGTACGCAAATTTTTAGATAATCATGGTTCTTACGCGTTTTAGTAACGTGCTTTTTTGCGCAAATTTTTTAATTAAAATGGATTTTTTACGTGGATTTTCGAATTTTGGGTTTTTTTTACGTGTATTTTCGAATTAACGAGGTTTTTTTTACGCGGATTTTCGAATTAACGCGGTTTTTTTACGCGGATTTTCGAATTAACGCGGTTTTTTTTTACGCGGGACGAAATACCGCGTAAAAAAACCTCAGTGTACAATTTTATTATACAAAACTTTAATGAGAAGCTACCATCAGACTGTTACCGCGAAGAGGCGAGCTTTTGAAAATCAAAGCCAATTTCAATTTTGGAAAACTTTCGTCGTAAAACATCGATAAGTTCGTCGATATATTTTAGACAGTTATTTAATTGTGAGACTTCTGGTTAACTTTATGTTCCTGTCTTGTTCACCATCGATTGGATCTATAGTTGAAGATTCCTCCATGTGATTTCATGTTTATGTTTATAAGTAGGTAAAAAGTTTAGCTTTTGTTCCAGTCTTCGGAGGCTTTTAGGAATTGGAATCTAAGCTCATCCAAAAATCATCAAAAAGCCCATTTAATTGAAAACCCCCCACTTGTATTGACAAGAGGTAACTGTTATAAAGTCACGACAGTAACATCGGTCGTATTAGGGTTCATGAATGCCAAATTATAAGACATCCAAGTCGATGTTTTTGTCTACTTCTATAACCTGTTAATTTTTGCTCACGCTCCACGATAAATATACTTTAATAAGCCTGATCAAGGCCGTATCTTTCACTTACATATCTATTGCTAGCGTTTTGTCATATTTCCGGGTTTTTCACCCTATTTTTTCAGTTTTTATTTACACTATTAAAATTTTTGATTTAGATTTTTTTTTAAATAAAATAAAGATTCTTTAGACTTAAGAATGGGCAAAACAAAAATTGAGAAAATTATTTAATTTCAAATTATCTGGCCTTAGTTTAGCAAACAAGTCTTGTGATTGCAAAATGGATAAAATTTTAAAAATATTTAAATTGATTTAAATTTAAATTTTAAATCGAGCTAAAAGTTGACAACAAAAGTCAGTTTTCTATCTTGACTAAAGTATATAAAAGATTTATGCTTTAAGGGGGGGTAGGGTCTAACGGGTAAAAAAAACACCATTTTCACGATTTTTTTCTAGAGCTATCGTCCAAACAAATGTATTCAAATTTATTGCATTATACATAGCATTGTTAGAAGAACATTTAGTAATTTTTTCGTAGAAAAATATTGAAAAATGAGCCGGTGACGGAGCACTTTCGAGGATGCCTTTTAGAAAACAGGATTTGCGGTGGACACTGTATCTCAGCACAGAATCATCTGAAGTCAAAAAATCAGAGCAAAATATTTTAATAGATGTTTCTTTGGACCCCAACGTTTTTATTTAACTTAAAAAAAAATTATGAAATTTTTGTGGCTGTTTGAAGTAAAAACTACGATTTTTTACGAAAAAATCCGCCATTTTTTATCTGTAAAATCTCCCCAAAGTAAAAAAGAAAAACGCTGGGGTCTGGTATTTTATGTATGTATGTATGTATGTATGTATGGAACCCACCAGTGGCTGATAGGTCTTTCGACCCTAGGCGGTACGTCGTTGTTCATTCTTAACCCATCAACAATAATTGCAGCACAACCAAGGGGTCCGTTACCACTGGCTTGGGACAGGTTTAACTCATCTTACTTTCTTCCAACTGTTCGAAACAAATAAAGAATCCTGAAAAGGTACCTAAGTACCCTACCCATAATTCTAAATTTGTCGAGATACTCCGGCTGGCTTGAACCCACAATCCATTGTATATCAGTCTTCCAATTGTTTAATGTCCTGTCCATTCCCCCCACTAAACCCCACAATAGAGTTAAGCTATTTCATTATATAATGAATTAATAATATTGTTTCATATCTTACCTTATTACCACCTGCAATTCCATTTCATTGATAGTTATTTTCCCTGTTTTGAAAGGAACTCCAGAATCTCTTTATAAAATTAAAAAAAAAACAAAATCAATCGCAATTCTTTAGTCTTTTGAAATTGAATAACATAGTCGAAAAAATTAAACATTCTTATTATTTCACCAAAGGTTTCAAAATCTATACTGGATAAATTTGAGAAGCAGCAAACTGTTATGGTCGCAGCAAGCTTAGCATTGATAAACTGCACTTTGACAATATCATGAAAAAAAACTTCCCCAAACCGGCGATCGCTAGTTTTTTTTTACCTTTGTTTCCAATTTTGAATCTTTATGGATTTTCATACACAATATGATAAACTTTACAACAAAATTAGCGCTTTACACAGCTTCATTTCAAGACGGAATTGCAGATGGTAATAGAAAAAATTATTGCAAGGAACGAGCTCACCAATTTATAAGCTGCAAAATCCGCATCGGCTGGCAAACATTCTCTTAGGTTTCTTCCCACCATTTGACGTATCACAATTCATTTTATCAATTAAAAAACACGCAGATAATGCAACATATTTCGTAGTTTTAAAATAGAAAGTTAATTGGATTGATCTCACCGAAACTTCTAATGGAAGCAATTTTGCTAGTGTTCATTTTAAGCTTCCAAAATATCCCATCGCTCGATCCATCTAATTTCATTTTCATCTTTTAGCTGATTTGCGACCACTTCTTCACTTTATTCCAACACTGATACTAAACATTGTTTGAATAAGTGTTCAAACGAATAAAGGAATTTTAATTTCCTCACAAAACAAAACTTATGGAAAAAATTTACCGGAGCACAAACTTTTCCAAACTTCACCGTTCAAGCACACGCCTACTTCTCACGTTGGGGTCTGGTATTTTATATGTAGAAAATATGTTCCAAATTTGAAAAGAATCGGATAAGTAGTTTTCAAATGACGATGTCTACGGACTTTAAAAATTTGCTTTCGAGAAAAACGCGTTTGAAGTTTCTGCTCTTGCTTTCTTGCAGTATTAGATAGGAAGAGATAAAGGCCTATAATTTCTACAGTTTTGCTTCAATTGACTTGAAAATTTGACACAACATCCTTGAAATGTTTTACAATAAAAAAATCGATTTTTTGAAAGCGTTAGACCCTACCCCCCCTTAAGAAAAAATGCCTTTTTAGAGATTTCATTTGGTTATAATAGGATAGTTTTCACTTCAATAACATAGCTGAGATTCATTTTATTTGATTTAGAGGCCAACAATAGAAAACAATTATGACATAAGATCACAAACACGAATGCCAAAGCGTTGGTAAAGTGTCACAAATAAACAAACATAAGATCACAACACAGTCAAAAGTGTCTCCATGATCATATCCTTTAACCTATATTCCCAACCAAAATTGTTTTGCAGAGGTGACCTCGGTTCTAAAGCATGATTTTTTCTGTCATTCCTTTCTCTCTTTTCAATTCTATCTATTGACTACTAGGACGTGGCCGGCGCCGTTATTGATGTAGAAAGAGAGAGCATCAGCTTTGGGCATTGTGAATGTGCTGTCAATCCCAGACACCATTCTTTTGACCTTTGAACAAAATTGATGGCCTCGGTCAATCACGGAGTAGCAACCATTGGCGATGTGGAACTTGTTCTACTGAGCCACGCCTGCGATGATGGAGTTCGAAATGTTCGATTCTGAAACAGATTTAATCTATATGACTTATTTTACTCCCTTAATTTAAATGAATTCTAACAGTCAATCAAGTATGTATGATTTCATAAAATATATAACATTTCGGGCTCAATGATTAATGGTGGATGTGAGTAGTCAATCAAGTTAAGCTAAGCTAATCGATAGATCTGAGTTAAAGGGACCTTTTCTGAGTGATCACATACCACCTTTTTGTTCGTTCTCACCGTAACTTTTCGCTTGGCCTACTAATGTGTGGTGGTAGATGCAACTCTATCTGTATCCACCACTTCACAGTAGTTGGCCCGTGCCGAACAAAATTTTTGTATGTGATAATAATGCTTCTAATAAATTCTACCCGCTCATTTTCATCATCGTCATATTTCTTCTAATTTTCTATCCGTTTATAAAATTTCATTATCTTAATATGTTCTTACTAAAAAGGACATCACTTTTCACCGATATGGCTTATGTAACAAACATAAGTTACGGTGATAAATCTCTTCATAGAACTCAGATTTATAATTCAGATTCGGAATTCAGATTGAGAATTCAGATTTCGGTAACTCAAATTCAAAATTCAAAACCCCAATTGTCAATTGTGATTTAAACATCTTTTTATATTTAAGTTGAATCGATAAATGAAGCGTAACCGACACGATTCCCAACTGAATTTTGTGAAAAACAGCGACGATCTTTTAAATAGCAAATTTTTATAACTACATATAACAATCATATCCTTAATCAAAATCACCGATTCCAGATCTACGATTCATGAACTATCATACCTTTCCAGAGCTATCGACCAGAGGCTTAGGTTTGCCGGCAATGGCCACCGGAATGTTATGCCCACTGGAAGCCATCGGGGCATCCAAAATGTGTGGTATTGGAACACCGTTCGCTGGCATCCAGACAGCCAGCGCTGCAAAAATCAGAGAGGTAACCAAAATTTGTCTCAACCGCATGCTTCACATCAAGCCAAAATGACTGACTACATCCACGAATGCTTCTTCTGCCAACGGTTTATTGGATACTGACTACTGATTTCAGATTTTTGATTTTGAGAATATCCCTGAATAAACGAACCTGGTTCGGAATTACCCCTCGGAGTACGGGAAAACAGTCATTAATTAATTCCCAATCCTTTGCTGTTCCAGGTGATAATCAAAGCTGATAACTGAACGGACGTCAATCCATAACGGCGTGACGAGCTATACTGGATGGATCTTGAAACTTCTCTTCGGGCAGATGGATTATCCGTTTTGTCCGTGTGGCATTAAACAAGCGTCGTTGTCGTCGTCGTCGTCGTTTTTCGAAAGGGGTTCGTCGCTTGCTCACTCGCCAAAAGCACGTGCTCTATTAAGTGATGTCACCGGCCGGTAAGCGGCAAACCTGAATCAATGTCGCGTGATAGCATTCTTCGGGGATGCCTTTCTACATAGTGAGTTTGTCTGTCGGTTTTTTGCTCTCTAAACGGCGTGAGTACCTAATACGATATCTACTGGACACCATTAGTGCCAATTCAAATAAAATGCGCATAAGATTGCTCAATAGTTTTCTACACATCTACATACACATAAAATGGATCAATAGAGGGAGAAAATCAAACACGTAGTATAATGACATGGCCACAAAATCTATGAAAAAATACCTATCTTAAGTGAAAATGTCCGCAGAATCGATTGGGTCTATTTCCAACGCCGCACGATCTTACGAACGGAGATTTAATGCCTTTTTAACCCCTAATTCCCCTATATTTTGTAAATAAGCCACAAAAAAGCTAATTTGGACTAGAATTTTTTTTAACAAAAATAGACATGTCTCGTGGGTTTTTTTTTCCGAAAAATCTAATGGAGGCTGTTTGATCCACCGCCCGCTTTGAAAAATGTAGTTATGGCTGTTTTAATCCTCAAATCTTCTACACTATTCATTTCTTTCAGATAAAAGCATTTCTGGACTCGAACATTTTTAATCAAATGAAACCACCAAAACGGCGTATTATAATTTTTAGTCATCACTCCCTTTCTTTATCAATTGTGTGTGTGCAAAATTTTCGAGTCCGTACATGCTTTTTTCACTTTTTTAATTTTTACTTTGAACTATTTCCCATTCTCTGGCCCTGTGATATCTGTTAATTGAATAAAAATACGTGTGCTGTCGTTCGTGTGTCACTTAAGACTAATCTATTTGCTACTTTCTTTACAGTGCTGCGTGCGGTGACCGACCGAACATAGTACAGTCCGAAAGTGCGGAGTCAGCGTCTTGCGCTGAGCCCTCACATTGGACTTTGTTCGATATACAGTTTGTTTATGCTTTGCATGCATAAACGAACTGTAATATTGATAAATACAATGTTGCGGGTCCACCACACGCCCTTCCTTAATAAATTTAAAAATTAGTTTATAGATTTAATTTTTAAATTATACGTATGATTCGTATTTAATAAAATGTAAAATAGTGTTGTTATGTTATGTTTATGATGTTTATAATGTTAAGTCCTTATTCTATCCACCACACGCTCTGGTTTTATTCCCTAAATATCTTTATCCTAGATTTATGAACTATTTCTTCCTTATTTTTGATTATTATTTTCAAATTTGAATTTAAATCTTCAACTACTTGGTATGGTCCTACATATATATTTTCCATCTTGGACCCAGTTTCATTTTTTAATAACACTAAGTCTCCTTTGTTAAAATTCATTTGTTTCGCCAAGTTGTTGAATTTTTCAACTCGTTTTATTTTTTCTTGTATTATTCTGTCCCTGATTGCTTGTTGCGAAGATTTCAATTTAATTTTTAAAATTTTTGAATAATCCTCAATGTCATATATTGGGTCAACTGTCTCGGCGTCAGATAGGTTTGATGGCAAATTACAGATTTTACCGAAAACTAGCTCAAATGGTGTTTTGTTTGTCGTTGTGTGGACTGTAGTATTGAACGCAAACTGGTAGTATTTTAACCAACTGTCCCAATACAAGGGTGATTTCTCACTATATATACGTAAGAAATTTCCCAAGTTTTTATGAGAATTTTCTAGTCCACCGATTGTTTCGTGGTGATATGCTGTTGAATTCAGTTTTTCTATTTCGAGTAATTTGCATATATCCGAAAATAGATTCGACATGAATTCTTTGCCTCTATCTGTTACGATTCTTTTTGGAATCCCATAGTTTAAAACAATGGTTTCTACAAAAGCTTTCGCTACCGTTTCTGTCTCTTTGTTTTTAATGGCTGTTGCCGTAATAAACTTTGTCAGGTCGCATTGCGTTGTTAATATATATCGGTTACCTTCTGCACTAGGCAGTAAAGGACCAACAAGATCTAAGTAAATTATTTCAAACGCAGTTTCAGCTGTTGTTGTGATTATCATTGGTGTTTTGGGTTTATTTATGATTCTGTTTTTCTGGCATAACTGGCACGAATCAATGAAAACTTTGATATCTTTTTTCATATTCTTCCAATAGAATCTTTGCTGGATAGTGTGCAGAGTTCTATTGATGCCTGCATGGCCTGCCGTTGGTAGTACATGATAATCGTTCATTATTATCTTTTTCTGTATGTCTTCTTTTATCACTTTTATGTGCTCCCCTATAATAATTATATCCGGTATATCCTTCATTTTTATTTCATGGATATTTTCCATAAGATGTTGAGCGCTCTTTTTTCTTTTTAATAGTATGCATACGTTCATTTTTAAATTTTTTATATAATCCGCTACCTTTTTCATTACTCCCCGTAGGTGAGTTAACGTTTGAGTTTGCGGTATTCTTATTTTTTGTGGGGTTATTTCAATTTCTTTTATATTTGGACATACTTCCATTTCCATATATTCCACATTTGACTCCTGAGGCTGATCAGTTCCTTCCGTGTCAGTGGTTTCTTTGATTTGTTTTGATTTTGACCGTGTTATCATTGTCATTGTTGTTTCTGTCATAGTTTTTAGATCGGAAATCGAAATGCGTGATAACGCGTCCGCTATCACATTATTTCTTCCGGGAATATAATTAATTTGAAAATTGTACTCCTCAAGTGCCAACCGGAATTTGGTTAGTCTACTTGAAGGATCCGTTAAAGAAAACAGGTAAACTAACGGCCTGTGATCAGTATGAACAATAAACTTTCTTCCGTAAAGGTACGGTCGGAAATGTCTAATTGCCCACACCAAAGCCAACAGTTCCTTCTCTATAGTTGGATATCTAGTCTCAGCCTGGTTTAAGGATTTACTAGCATATGCAACCGGTCTGCCATTTCCATTGGAAAGAACTGCACCAATTGCATACCCAGATGCATCCGTATGTAACGTAAAGGTATTATTTTTACCAAAATCAGGAAAATCAAGTACAGGTGGATTTATAAATTTTTCTCTTAAAGTATTGAAGGCTTCATTGCATTCAATGCTCCAATTGAATTGTGTATTCTTTCTTGTTAGAAGATTTAGTGGTGCGCATATTGCTGCAAAATTTCTAACATGTTTGCGATAATAATTCGCAAACGCTACGAAACGCTTCACCTCGTCCGCATTTTTCGGAATAGGCCATTTTTTCACTGCTTCTATTTTAGCAGGATCGGGCTTTATTCCTTCAGCGGATATGAAGTGTCCTAAGTAGATTAACTCTGTTTTAAAGAAATTACATTTCTTAGGATTCAATTTTAGATTGACTTTTCGAAGTTTTTCAAAAACTGCGATGAGGTTCCTATTGTGTTCCTCAATTGACTTACCAAAGACAATAATGTCATCTAAATAGACAAGACATTTTGTCATATCTAACCCTGACATCGCTATCGTCATAAGACGGGAAAATGATGAGGGGCTTATTTTGAGACCCATCGGCAGTCTCGTCATTTGATACTGTCCGGATGGTGTCGAAAAAGCTGTCACTGGTCTATCTTCTGGACGTAGGGTGCATTGATAGTATCCTTGTGACAAGTCTAAATGCGAAAAATAACGAGCACCTGAAAGTGTATCGATTATGTCTTCAATATTAGGCAAAGGGAATTTATCATCCTCAATTACCGTATTTAGCTTCCTGTAATCTATAACAAGTCTCCACTTTTTCTTGTCATTTGAAGATTTTTTGGGCACTAGCAATATTGGACTATTCCATGCGGAAGTGGCTTTCTCAATAATTTGGTTCTTTACCATCTTTTGAATTTGCTTTTCTACTTCCGACTTTTGCATTTGCGGCAATTTATAGGGTTTACTATAAATTGGCTGGGCTTCTTTATTTATTTTAACCACTGGACTGTAGATATCTGTTACAGTCAGATTGTCGTTTTCAAGACAAAATATATCAGCATATTTTGTGCAAATTTGTTCCATATGCTGTTTCTCTGTTTTTGGCAAAAGACTCAAATCCAATTCTTTGAAAAGCTGTTGGATTCTGTCTGACTTATCATTCTTATAATCCATCGCTAGTATCAAATACTCACTGGCTGGCTTGATTGTTGGTTTCAGATTTGAAATTCGAACTGGTTTGTTTTTAACATTGACCATTCGGATGGGTATTTTTCCGTTTGACGGTTGTACAATAGCATTTGCAACAAATACTTGTGGTTGTATTTCCTCATTCAATACAACACACGTTTCAAAAAAATTAGTTTCGATGTATCTAACAATTTCCGTTCTAGCCGGTATTGTAAAATACTCGTGATTTGGGTTTTTGAGTTCCATCTTCATTCTTGCGAAATCAATGTTTGCTCCGAACTCCTTAAGGAAATTTGTACCAATTAAACCATTAACTGTATCCGGTAAACTCTCTATTATATTAAACTTAATGGGATATTCTACAGAATTGTATCCTACAAAAGTTTCAACGTATCCCAGCGTGCTGGTAACTCCGTTTACACCACTTATTTCCAATGTTTGTGAATTATTTATATTGAAAATTTCAGGGAGACATCTTTTGTCCAAAATACAACAAGATGCTCCACTGTCAATTATTAGTTCTACTTCCTTACCAAATAATAAAAATTTTATTCTGAGAGCCTTTTTCGCATTAAAATTAGCGAAAAAGATCAATTAGATTGGCTTCTTCCCTTTCTCGTTCTTGTCTTTGGGGTTGTGGTTGTTGTTGTTGAATTTGTTGTTGTTGTCCTTCGGCAATGTTTGCCAAGTGTGGACCGTTTCGACCTCTTCGATTATTCCCTCTTTGGTTTTGGTTGCTATGGTTATTACCATAGTTGTTATTGTTGTAACCACGGTTGTAGTTGGTATAATGGTTACCTCTTCCACGGTATCCATTATTCCCTCTGTAGGAACCATGTCCTCTAGGGTGGCCTCTGTTTCTCCATTGATTTTGTCCATTGCCTCTATATGACGGTTTTCCGGTTGTGCACCAGAGTGCCATTAGAGTGTCAACACAGTTTTCCTGATGGGGTGTTGCTTGACACTCCAGAGCATCTGAAACCGCTTTGTTTAAAGTTGTCGGGTTTCGTGCTCTTAATAAAAATTTTACTGATGGATCTTTAAGCCCATCAACAAATGCGCGCACAGCAACCGTTTCTACCAGGTTGCTGGCGGCTGACTCGCTGGCAAACGTTCCTTGCGAAACGTAAGCAGCGGCCAATTTGGACGATAATTTTGTGATTTCGTCTCCGAAATCAGTTAGTGTCTTGTTGCTTTGGCGTTTGGAAAGCATCTCACTTTCCACCGCCTTCGGAGTGAGCTTGACTCCGAATTTTTGTTTCAATGCCTCAATGGCGGCATCGACGGTTGCAACACTGTCGAATGCCCCACGGGCAGTTCCGGTCAATGTAATTTTCAGAAATTTTATCAGCTCTGCGGGAGGTACTCCTTCCGCATAGTCTTTTAAAAGTTCTATACTTTCGATGTAGCTCTGCAGGTTAACTGCGGAACCATCGAAAGATTTTACTACCTTTAAAGCTATGTTTAAGTCTAGCTTTGGTGGCATTTTGTCGTTTGGTTCTTCTTCTTCTGAATCAGACTCTATCTCGGATTCTTCTTCGTCTTCTCCAGTGTCGTCTTCTTCGTCGTCGGTTTCCTGTTCTCCTTCGGGTCTAGTGCTTTTAGAAATACCTGGTCCTTCAGAACCTTTGGTAACTTTTTCTAGTAGGACTACTTCTAGTTCTGTTTTTTCTAAATTATCTGATTTTAATATTGCCAAACAACTTCTGGCAACATTTTTCAAATGTACATATCTTTTATTTATATTTTGTTCGTTTTCTTTTCCTCTTTGCCTTATAACAAAGTTTTTTGCATCAGACAAGGTATCTTTAATCTGTAAGATTTTAAGATTCCTTGTCTTTTTGCTTAACTTATTATTCTTTTTGAGGTTTATCAGAAGCTGGTTAAGTAAATCTCCCGCTTCTAAAAATCTATCCATTCCCTGAGTAGGGAAGAAGCACTATTTCTAAAAAATACAGTTTCTACTTACGATTATTATTTTTTTTTTTCTGTCTTTCATTTCTCTTCATTTGTTCTCTTCCTCTGTTGGTTGTTTTGGTTTTCCATGTTTTGTTTTTCTGTTTGTTGTTTGTTCCTAAAAGTCGAAATATTATTTTAGCTTTTTGACTACTCTATACATTAAAAACATTATTTTAATTTTTTTTTTTTTTTTAAATTAAACCTATAGATACTTATCTAGATCCGGTTCCAATTCTCAGGTGCGTTTCCAACGTCCCCGACGGCATTGTCAACAATAATCCCGTTTGCTCAGTGGAAGAAGTATTCATACTATCGTCTGTAAGATTCCCGATGTATTTATCAGCTCGAGAGTCTGTCTTGGGCTGTGAACGGATCTTCCTTCAGCCGTAGCATTAGTTGTTCCCTTATCGCTTCCAGTTGTTGCTTGCATATTTTAATCAGAATTTCGTTCTGTTCGTAGTTTGTTGTTGTACTCATTGTTCATTGATTGTCTTTTGTTTCTGACTCACTAGATTAGCACACTTCTTTTCCCCGTTAACATTTTTTTTTTTTTTTTTTACTTTTTAAGGTGTTGCCGATAAGTTGTTCATTTGGATCGCACGAGTGGCTACTCGTTCCGTTTGTTGGCGGTGCAGTTTTATTATCACCTTAACTGAAATATATCCGATAGCGGCTGCCGCAATCGCACACAGTGCCACTGTTTGGGCTACTTGATTTTGCTCGCACGCACTGTTCGTCACCGGCGCGACGATTTCGTCCGCGCTGAACCATCCCATTGTAAAGTGCTAGTTAAGTTTTTGTACTTTTTAAGGGAATATTTTTGACACTTGCACTTTTAACTAGTTTTACTTTTCCGAACGTCGCGTGTCACCAAGTAATAAAAACCGGGCAGGATCGCCATGAACTATTTCCCATTCTCTGGCCCTGTGATATCTGTTAATTGAATAAAAATACGTGTGCTGTCGTTCGTGTGTCACTTAAGACTAATCTATTTGCTACTTTCTTTACAGTGCTGCGTGCGGTGACCGACCGAACATAGTACAGTCCGAAAGTGCGGAGTCAGCGTCTTGCGCTGAGCCCTCACATTGGACTTTGTTCGATATACAGTTTGTTTATGCTTTGCATGCATAAACGAACTGTAATATTGATAAATACAATGTTGCGGGTCCACCACAACTTAAAATTAATCAAAGCGAATGTGAAACATAATTTTAGCATTGAATTTATTAGATTTGCTTAGTTATATTAGTTTTGGGCAGTTAAAATTCAATAATTCTTTTTATACTGCTTAAAACTAATGTAAATGAGGAAAACTAATAAATTGAAGGCTAATATTATGTTTTACTACAGTGACCGAAATAAGAATAGTACCACTATGTGTTTCGCTTGTAAAAATATGAACGATTGTAAATATCATCAAAATTTTCTTCAACAATTGGATTTGAATTGTTTAACAGATAAATCAAGCATAAGTTTACTTTCTTTGAACAATTGGCGTTGAGGACCACCATATGAAAAAAGGGTGCGAAATAAGAATGGTACCACTTGTGTTTTTCAACAAAAACAAGATGATTTCTAAAAACTTACTGTGTAAAAGTGAATAATAATGCTTCTAATAATTATTTGAATAGATAACTGCATTTTAAGGAGTTTTGTAGAATTCCAAAAGTTTTCAAAGGTTTTAGAAGGGGGTTTAAAGAGATGTTCCTCTGGTGTTAAGGAATTTGATATTTGAGCTATAATACTTTATCAAACTGCTTGATTTCTTCATTATTTTGAATCATTTTGAATGATGAATGATGAAACATAGATTTGAGGATGAATTTGAATCCATAAAACAGGCTTCAATTCAATAATACTAATGTTTTTAAATAGTCAAACACTATTTCTCCAGTTTTAACCGAATTAATGCCATTTTCAAATATCCGGGATTAATGCTGGATGATTTTGGTCAAGAAATAAGATCACCGAATCAAAAAATTAGAATTGCATCAAGGTGAAATGTAAATGTGAATTTCTTGGATCGATAATCAGAATAATGTTGTACTTTCCGATAGAGCTTGATGGACCCGACAGCTAGCAGTTTTATTGGTATGATTTGCAATTGAATCGAAAGTTGAGATAAGCAGGAATTTTGGCGGTGGTATATATGGGCCTAAATAAACCTGGAAAATCAATATTGAGATTTAATTTGGTTGTAACTGCAAGAAAGTGCTGTCATCTATGATTTGAAGCTGAAAAAGTGTGGTTCACTGAAAAAAATCTAAGTTTTTGAATTTCAACCTGTTATTTCTGAATCAAAATAAATCCAGAATGTTTGTTACACCATTTCACGTCATTTTTATATGAAGAGAGTAAGTAGTTTGATAAAGAATTGTAGCTCAAAAATCAAATTTCTTAGTTCTAGAAGTGCATCTTTTGAAATCTTTAAAAACCTTTGGAATTCTAGAAAACTCCTTAAAATGCAGTTATCTATTCAAATCATCCGTAGAAGCATTATTATTCACTTTTACGCAGTAAGTTTTTAGAAACAATATGGTTTTGTTGAAAAACACATATGGCACCCTTTTTCTCATATTTTTGTCCTCAACGCCAATTGCTACGTCCAAAAAATAAAGTAAACTTATGCTTGATTTATCCGTTAAACAATTTTTAACAAATTGTAGAGAAAATTTTGGTAAATTTTCCATCATTCATATTTTAACAAGCAAAACACACAGTGATACTATTCTTGTTTCGCTCACTGTAAAGTTTTGAATAATTTAAAATTATAAGATAAAATACAAAAAGTAAAAAACCGTTCGGTTTTGGCAACACAAAATTTACGATCGTGTTGCCAATAGGTGAATTTAACGTTTTTATTTCGGCTGAGTGTAACGTGTGGGTGACATCAACATTGACATGTTTACTCCGTCTGATAAAGTGAATGATTATTATAATATTTTAGTAAGTTATGGATTCCTTATATCCAATATACATGAAACTCGGCCTGCAAGTCAAGCACTTCTTGACCATGTGTGTTTTAACCTTTTTGAAAAATTTCCCATTTTGAACGACACTATATTTAATTCTAATAGTGATCATAATTACGTCTACACTCATTTTCCATATGCACCTCACAGGCAGCACAAGGAAAGACTCAAGTACAGAACCGATTTTCAAAGAATGAATCAACTACTTACAATGCGATTTTCACCAGCTTATATGTGTACCTTTGAAGATCCGAATCAATTTTATGATTACTTTTCATCTACAGTTTCAAATACGCTACGCGAGTGCACCAAAATAATAAAACTAAAATCATCATCCGAAAGAATCAGTCCATGGATGTCTGAACAATTATTAAAACTTATTAACTGGAATAAGAATTTGAGGAACAAAAAGAAGAAATATTTAAGACTGGGGAAGTCAGTTGACATAATCAATATGAAAATATATGAATTAAATAACAGAATTAAAAGCTATTCGCAAAGTTTGAAAGAATGTTATTATACAAAGAAATTCACCAATTCGAAAAGCTCAAAGGAAACTTGGAACAACATTAATGAAGTCTTAGGTCGAACGGTCAGTAGCTCTTCAGTAAATGAACTTCATTTATTAGATTCTAACTCAACAGTTACTTGTAAACAATCAATTTGCAATGAGTTCAATAAATATTTCTCTTCCATTGGACAAGTCATGGCTTCCAAACATGCATCTAATAGCACCGATTCAATAAATAAATACAATACACTAAATCACAACAATAATACATTGTTTCTTGTACCTACAGATGAATTGGAAATAGCTTGTCTTATAAAATCGTTTTATAATAACACGAGTGCTGGCCCAGATAATTTTAGCGTTTATCTCCTTAAAGCTGTTATTGATGTTATCTGTCCAGTTCTTAGAGATATTTTTAATCTTTGTATGCAAAACGGTATATATCCTAAAACATTAAAAATTGCTAAGGTTACACCAGTTTTTAAATCAAGCGATCCATCACTTTGCAGTAATTATAGACCGATTTCAGTCCTATCAACAATAAATAAAATTTTTGAAAAAATACTTTCAGCACGATTGACTTCCTTCCTAAATAATAATTCTTTCTTTTATTCCATGCAATATGGCTTTAGAGAGAAATCATCTACTACTAACGCTGTAATAGAATTGACAAACAGTATACAATTAAGCCTAGATAAAAAAGAACATGTATTAGGACTTTTTCTGGATCTATCAAAAGCATTTGATACCGTAGATAGAGATATTCTTTTAGAGAAGTTGTTTTTTGCTGGCATTCGTGGTACACCTCTTAGCTTATTTAAAAGTTATTTGACTGATAGATATCAATACGTCAAGTTAAACAACTATCAAAGTTCTACTCTACCTATAAACATTGGTGTTCCACAAGGCTCAGTCTTGGGACCATTATTTTTTATTATTTACTTAAATGACATGGCTCTCTTGCCCCTGAAAGGAGTACTGCGACTTTTTGCTGATGATTCATCCACATTTTACCACAGCGATAGTCATTCAACCAACGATATCAATTTATGCAGTGACCTTATTTTATTGAGTGATTATTTCCGAATCAATAAATTAACTCTAAACTTGGATAAATCAAATATTTTAAATTTTAAATCTAGCCATCGTTCATTAACAAATCTCTTACCGGTTACTAAATTAACATTTCCTAGTATTAAAGTTGTCTCTGAATGTAAATATCTTGGAATTATTCTTGACGAGCAATTGAATTGGAATCTACATATTAGTCACCTTTTAAAAAAATTAAATAAAATAAATGGAATTATTTGCAAAATAAGAAGAAGAGTGCCACTGAATGTATTACTTATAATTTATCATTCACTTTTCCATTCAATGTTGACTTACTTAGTTTCGACATGGGGTACCGCAAGCAATAACCTTATTAACAGAGTTCAGATCACACAAAACAGAATACTACGCATAATCTACCATCTTCCTCCCCGCAGCCATACAATAAATCTTTACAATAATGTCAATAATATAATTCCTGTAAGAGGCTTATACATAATTCAAATCTGTAGCTTTATTTTTCAATGTCTTAATCAAACTACTCACTGCAATATTACATTTAGTCGCACTAATCACCATTATCTCACACGAAACAGAAACATGCTTGATCGACCCACCATTATTTCTACCATAGGTGAACGTTCTCTTGCTTTTCGTGGAGTTAAATTTTTCAATCACTTTGAGGATAAATGTGGAACTTTTAATGATAACGTACACCTTAAAAAACAGATAAGAGTATGTATTTTGCAAACTAGCTACTTGTCAACACTTCTGAAATCTTATGATATCTTTTCATTGTAATTTCGATATTGTTCAAGATCATTAATGAGAGAAAACCCAAATGTATTAGAGAAAATTTGTTTTTGTTATTGAAATTTTGTTAGAATGTAGTGAAATTAGTTTAGGTATAGATATATAGGATTTAGGCACTCCTCAAGCGGCTTGACCAATGGAGTGTTAAAAAAAACCATGTAAATAGTACACTTATAAATAAATAAACCATTAATTCAATTCAAACGAACGTCTGCATTGAAAAATGTTGGAGAATTGAAGGTAAAACAGTCATAACTTAATTTTCCGAAAAGTTTCTGTTTTTTTTTTGTTTTTTTGAAGGATTATTGATCCGCCACTAAATACGCTCCATAGAGACATTTCGCTATCTGGAAAGGGCTCGTTCAAATGGTCAGAAACTTGGAAGTTGTTTCAGCGATTGAGTGCAGTAGATCAAGGCCTGACATGTGATAAAGGATGACATGTTAAATTTCCAAAATTCAATTCTCTGGAAAGAATTCCGACGCGACTTCATAGCTGGATTTTCGTGGTTTTAAATGCCAAATACGTCTCAGATAGGAATAAAAACTTTCGGATCCGTAACTGAAACTACTTCATCTTTATGGAGACAAACACATTTATATTCTATTTGTTCGTGAAACACATCTCATTTGTTCAATATATATTCTTACATCATCGGGTGGAGTTTTGTTTTATGGTCGCTTAGCAGTAAATCGAATGGTCATTTTTTGGATTTATACATAAAGCCCCACGCTTGGTTTGCAATCGCGCCTGTTGTCCTCTGTGTTTACAAATAAATTAGTGATAGAAGTTTCCGAAGGTTGCGGCATACGCTGTTTCAAGATGTTTTTAAAAACATTTTTTCAAGCTAAATGCAACCATTGTACACTTCTTCCAGCAATGAATGAGATTTTACATAGGACGAGTGGCGGCTTTTTTGCTCATTGACTAGGTATAAAAATAGCTTAATATTATTCTTATTCTGCATTGAACTTTACCTTTCCAGGATTAATTTTTTTTGTAGGGATTAATTTTCAGATTTTTTGTTTATGCATATAAAATTATTAATTCAAAGCTAGTAGAAACGGGGATAACTAATACTGTGGTTGTTATGAATACTATACAACTGATATTTTGAACAACACGCTTGAATATAAAAACGGTAATTGGGAAATGGATTTGAACCAACTGCTATATATGTTATAGGTAGTCGTAAATGCACAATTGTTATTCATTAGTCTACAGTTCTTCGGTTTCTTGAAACTTATTTCTATTTCTACTGGTTTTAATGCGTTGATCAGACAGAGGGGTATCATTAAATTATTGTTCAGTTCATTTTTTAAATAGCTAGTTTGGTTTTGTGAATGTATTATACTTTAACATCAATGATATGCAGAATGAGAGATGAAAAAGTTAAAATAAACCGATGATGAAATAACGCGACGAACCTTTTTTATGTTAGCTTGGTGTTTTAAAGCCATCCAAAGTGGATAGGCCGATGCAAGCTTATTCATTATTTGGAAAGGTTTTTGAATAAAAGTGTTCCTCTTGCATCTGGTTGTCGGGATTTTCAACAGCCGCAAGCTAACTCGTTACAAGCATTCTAAATATTTAAGGTGTATCTATCAAAATCAATATCCGCGTAACTATTGAATAAATAAATTCGATTGTAAAATAAGTATAAAAACAAAATCAGTCAAAAAGGAGTTAAAATAATCGATTAACTATTCATAATGCAAATAAGTGCATAAAATGTCATGCTCAAGATGAGATTATCATGTTGACTACTACATCAACATCTTGCCATCAAAATCGGCTCGTATCTGTTGAAGTTTCTGATATATAGAGGGAAAGCTAGGTCGATCGACTGGTTTCCTACTCCAACATTTTCGCATCAAATCATACACCGTGAGTGGTGTGTTTTCTGGACAACTTAGCATATTTCCTTCCTTGACAAATTTGACGACCTCTTCGTGGGTCATTCCGTAATACGGTTGCATGGCGAATGAGAAAATTTCCCAAAGACATACTCCATACGCCCAAACATCTGACTCAATCGTGTATTTATTATATAAAATACTTTCCAAAGGCATCCAACGAATTGGTATGGCATCATTCTCATCACCCTTGTAATAATCTTGAAGATAGATTTTATGCGACAGACCAAAATCGGCTATCTTAACAACCATATTATCGTCAATTAAACAGTTACGTGTAGCTAGATCTCGATGCACAAATTTTCTCTCCGACAAGTACACCATACCGGAAGCTATTTGGAAAGCTATACTGAGAAGATCGCCATGTGAAAGCTCGGTGCTTATGTTATCGGCTCGGTTCTGGTGAGCAAAAGGAGAGCATTGGCGTAAGAATTCATTCAAATCTCCACGAGCCATGAACTCGAAAAGCAAACACATGGGTCTTCCAATAGCACAGACTCCCAAAAGCTTCACAATATGCGGATGATCGAATTCAGCCAACAGGCAAGCCTCGCGTTCGAAATCGACCTGTAAATCTTGACTAGCTTCGTCCTTTAACATCTTTACGGCTACTAATGTAAAGTCTTCTCCTGAAACCAACCCGGGTGCTTTGGCTTGGAAAACTCGCCCAAACGCGCCCTGTCCTAAATCTTTGATGTAAATAATATTGTTCCGCGGAAATTCTAGCTTTTCTAACTTGGGATTGAGCTGAGCACCAGTTCTGTGATAGTTAACATTGCTAGGCAGTTTGTTTATATCTATTCCTTGCGTATCCTGAGTGGACGTTGTATTATAGCCTGTACTACCTTGTCGTCTGTTACGATTATAGCGAGTAATTCGATAGCACAGAAATACCATCAGATGAAGTAATACAATTGCGACAAATCCAATTCCTGATAGAAGAAATATCATCGATGGTGTGAACACTGACTCCATAACTATGCTGACCGGTCTCTTGGTAGCACTCATGTCGGTCGAATTGGCTGCGAATAAAAAAAATGTTTTAATAAACAAAAAATAAGGAGAATAATACAACCAACTTACGGCACAGTGGAATATCGCAAGCCTGCCAACGAACGGTTTTGTCCATAGTGTAGCACCAGGGGGTCGGCTCTTCTCCACCAGCATTTCGGCAGTAATTTTCAGCATCCAACAACTCCGCAAACACTAAGGGCGGTTTGTGGTGTGAATGTGGTTCCTGTGAGTCCCATTTCTGACAAGGAATGCCAGTAGACGTTGTGTTTGCCGTACCCAAGTAATAACGACCGTTACCCATCCGACAATCGTCTGAAATAGAACCCAAAAGAATGTTCTGCTTATTACTGGGAGGAACAAGTGATTCGAATTTTCATTACTCACATGTGACTTCTTCCTGGATCAGTTCTGTTAAACCAACGTGAGAGCAGGTTGATGGGCGCGCGCTTCTATTGTATCGTGGAAGATCTTCACAGTTTGGTAGACGAAAGTGTCCCCGAGACTTTATGATATCTCCTCTTTCCTTCTTCTCCTCAATCAGAGCCCAGTCGTTGTAGCAGAACTGCAAATGGGTTGCGACACAATCTTCGTAACATAGCGGAAGACGCACCGTAACGCCATCTTTTATCACACATTGCGGAAAAGCGTATGCACATAAGAGTTTCTGTAAAGATTAAGCAAAGATTAAATTTGTAGTTTATTGTTCACAAACTTCTTAGGAAAACACTTGTGTACAAATATAAGGTAACGGACTTATTCTGGACAACCTTGTCTAGCTCTTATAAGAAGAAACTTATCATGAAAAAAATTAGTGCTATGTACCTATTTAGTGTCCAAGCTTCAATTTGTTAAAAAATTTCATAATAGATTGCTTTATAGGAGAGCTAAATAAGGTGGTCCAACATAAGTCCCCTGTCCCAACATAAGTTAACAAGAAAACATAAAAACTGTTCAAAGCCCTCTTGAAAACAATCCAGTGAATAAGCCTGCTTTTTCGATGAAGGATATCACAGCTAAGGATATGTTTTCTTGCGAGCATACTAGTTTTCCTCCGTCTCAGGTCGTACACAGGTTCGTCCGAATCGTAGTTCTTCCGACTCCATTGTTTAATTTGATTATGCCAACACGTCGATGGACTTCGGTCCATTCGTGTATATTTAAAGATCATCAACTTAAAGCTGATGATATCTGAACTTCAATAAAGAAGGAATGCTTTTAATATCAAACTCACCTCAGCTGCCGGTCTGCAATAATCGGTCAAATCATTAATGAGATCCCTGAATAATGCCGCGGTAATTTTTTCATTTTCCCATCCTCCTGTGCCATCGGTTCGGCTGTACCACACCTGGCGGCTGTTGACAAACGATTTGCATACTTTCCCATTGTACGGAGCACAATATCCGGCTTCCTCATCGGGCGGATCGTCCCAATCTTCAATCCCCACCCCAATGGCGCCAGCAGCCGCCGCCGTTATTGACGGCAGCCTTCCTCTGTCATCCTTGTCTCTGAGTTGTTTACCCCCATCATTTGCTGCATATCCGGGTGTGGTTCCAATTAGTAGCAGCAGTAACACAGCCAGCCAAAACAATGCCACCGGTTGTTTCATCGAGAGAGTATTTATCTTGTCTTGTTAGCTTTTTCTGCCTGGTGCAAATTTCTTCCTCCACCGAAGCCCAGTTAGAAGAATGTATTTTTTGCTGCTTCTGCGTCCACCCGTTGTCCTTTTTCTGACTTTTACTGAAAGAAGACGGAGGGAAAGCCCTTTTTGTTATCCTCGATATATCGATGAACCATATCCATAATGAAAGAAAACCATCAATGTAATATACACACCTATCGTTCCATTGTGAAACTTATCATTAACAGCAGTTTTCAAAGAATTCTCACAAGGAAAAAAGCAATTTTTAGCTAAACTTTTCTTTTGAGTTCACTGGCATCAAAATGTGTACACTTTTTTCTTTTTCTTTTTGACGTTCGTGCAAAGCACAAACACCAATGCACAGCGACGTTTTAAGGTGCAGTAGAAATATTTTTTATAGGAGATGCTGAACATGTTTGATTCAGAGATTCTCCATTATTGTTTAAGAATTTTAAAATTAAGCATTCTTCAATGTTAAAAATCACTTTACAAAGATTTTATTCTTTCCAGAAAAGTTTGCTTCACCCGTTTTAGCATCAGCGCCAATGCATCCTTAAGCTTCATTTAGTGTCGATTAGCGCTACTTTTAAAGGACCATTTACAGTTCGTGTGTAAATGAAGATGAAAAATCTGTTGCATAACTGCCATGGTTTTGTAACATAATGGAATCGGTCAAAAAAGTTTAAACGAAATTCCAACTGGTCTTAGTGTTTTTTTTATTATTATTTTAAAACTTAGTGTTTAAAACCTAAAGAATTGTTTTTTTTTCGATTCCCCGCCATGATTAAACTCCGCAAGAAAATCAGGGAATTGGAAACAATAACAGTTCTAAGGGGTTTTAATTGTTTTAATTTCGTCGGTGGTAATTTTGTCTTTCATCCATTCCCCAACGATTCCAAGATGATGCAGCAGCTTCAGGTTGTTGATCAGTATCTGCTAATTAAAGAGATTATAGGCACAGAGAACAGAGTTCGGGCTGGAGCTCAAAACGTGTGTGAGAAAATCAACCTAAGTTTCAAACCAAATTCGTAAGTGGACTAACATCCATAAGATGTCGCTAGCAATAACCCTATTTTTTTCATTTTATCGACACACTTAGAAATTAATACTCATCGCTTATCTCAAAGGAGGCCAGTGCAATATATGATAGTAACACATTTTTTTGTGTAATAAATTATAAAAACATCATGATTTAAAAAAATGCAAATCGTATTTCAATCACACTTTAATCGCTGTCATATTCCCCAGCTTATGTTCCATATTGAATTGAAAGTTGAATTCCAAGTTTGAAAGAATGGGCTGGGATTTTACTATCAGTACAGAGTTTTCTAGAACAGAAAATGTGAACATAAATGTTATAATTGTAAATTATGGGTCGATATTCCGGTTGATGTTGCCTGAGATGGATACATGAAGACTTGTAACTCAGTAATCAGTAGAAATGAATAAAGTTATTATTATTAATCATGAGTTACAAGTCCTCATGTATCGATCTCAGGTAACATCAACCGGAATATCGACCCATAATTTACAATTATAACATTTATGTTCACATTCTCTGTTCTAGAAAACTTGGAATTCAACTTTAAATTCAGCGTCTATATTGATTGAACAATATGGGGCATATGACAGCGATTAAAGTTTGAATGAAATATGATTTGCATTTTTTTTAAATCATGATGTTTTTAAAATTTGCTACACAAAAATTTGTGTTAATGTCATATATTGCACTGGCCTCCTTTGAGATAAGCGATGAGTATTAATTTCTAAGCGTGTCGAAAAAATGAAAAAATAGGTGTACTGGTAGCGACATCTTATGGATGTTAGTCCACTTACGAATTTGGTTTGAAACTTAGGTTGGTATTCTCACACACGTTTTCAACACATTTTTGTTCGGGGCTCGATGTCTGTTCTCTGTGTTATAGGCTCGTTACTGCTAATGCCTCCTTTAGCGTCATCTGGTGTCGACCAGGGTTCAACAAAACGCACTCTTTCAAACGCGCGCGGCACACGCAAACCATTTCTCTCGAGCGAAACACTTCTTCGTTTGCGTTCTGGCCGTTGACGCGCTCTCGCTCGAAACAAAAACACGCTCGCTCAATCTTTTCCCCTCGTTCTCGTCGACGAGATGCTCTATCCGAAATCTGCGCGAGCAGCCGAGTCAAACAGGCACGGCTAGCTCTCGCGCGTCCTAATCGAGCGGCGGGTGAGGCCTCTCTTTTGGATCAAAGAACAGCACGCAGCGGCCCACAATGAAGCGCGCAGCGGCTCTCCGAATTGGCCGAGGCGGCCCTCTTTTTGTCACCGGGCGGCGCGCACGGGCTCGAGTGAGGGCCTTTTGTTCGTTCATGTTTCTGTTTGCAGTGCCGATTGAGAAATCTGTGTGTATGATTTTATCAACAGGATAGTTGAAACATATGTAAGCGCGCAATGGGATATGGCGGAGGGTTATAAGAATTGATGTAGGTGGTTAACGTTACCCATTACCAGTTACCAGCACTAGTAACTATGAAAAATTTACCATGAAATAGTAAAGATTCGCGAAAAACGCCAAATGAGGCTCTTTCACAAGGATTGTTAAAATGAATGTTAAAATGTTTTAGCCACTAGTAATAGTTACCAGCACTAGTAACTATGAAAAATTTACCATGAAATAGTAAAGATTCGCGAAAAACGCCAAATGAGGCTCTTTCACAAGGATTGTTAAAATGAATGTTAAAAATATTCTAGCCACTAGTAATAGTTACCAGCACTAGTAACTATGAAAAATTTACCATGAAATAGTAAAATTTCGCGAAAAACGCCAAATGAAAGAGCTTCACACAAGGATTGTTAAAATGAATGTTAAAAATGTTTTAGCCACTAGTAATAGTTACCAGCACTAGTAACTATGAAAAATTTACCATGAAATAGTAAAATTTCGCGAAAAACGCCAAATGAAAGAGCTTCACACAAGGATTGTTAAAATGAATGTTAAAAATGTTTTAGCCACTAGTAATAGTTACCAGAACTAGTAACTATGAAAAATTTACCATGCAATAGTAAAATATCGCAAAAAAAACGCCAAATGAAAGAGCTTTACACAAGGATTGCTAAAATGAATGTTAAAAATGTTTTAGCCACTAGTAATAGTTACCAGCACTAGTAACTATGAAAAATTTACCATGAAATAGTAAAATTTCGCGAAAAACGCCAAATGAAAGAGCTTTACACAAGGATTGTTAAAATGAATGTTAAAAATGTTTTAGCCACTAGTAATAGTTACCAGCACTAGTAACTATGAAAAATTAACCATGAAATAGTAAAATTTCGCGAAAAACGCCAAATGAAAGAGCTTTACACAAGGAATGTTAAAATGAATGTTAAAAATGTTTTAGCCACTAGTAATAGTTACCAGCACTAGTAACTATGAAAAATTTACCATGAAATAGTAAAATTTCGCGAAAAACGCCAAATGAAAGAGCTTCACACAAGGATTGTTAAAATGAATGTTAAAAATGTTTTAGCCACTAGTAATAGTTACCAGAACTAGTAACTATGAAAAATTTACCATGCAATAGTAAAATATCGCAAAAAAAACGCCAAATGAAAGAGCTTTACACAAGGATTGCTAAAATGAATGTTAAAAATGTTTTAGCCACTAGTAATAGTTACCAGCACTAGTAACTATGAAAAATTTACCATGAAATAGTAAAATTTCGTGAAAAACGCCAAATGAAAGAGCCTCACACAAGGATTGTTAAAATGAATGTTAAAAATATTCTAGCCACTAGTTATAGTTACCAGCACTAGTAACTATGAAAAATTAACCATGAAATAGTAAAATTTCGCGAAAAACGCCAAATGAAAGAGCTTTACACAAGGATTGTTAAAATGAATGTTAAAAATGTTTTAGCCACTAGTAATAGTTACCAGCACTAGTAACTATGAAAAATTTACCATGAAATAGTAAAATTTCGCGAAAAACGCCAAATGAAAGAGCTTTACACAAGGATTGTTAAAATGAATGTTAAAAATATTCTAGCCACTAGTAAAAGTTACCAGCACTAGTAACTATGCAATAGTAAAATTTTCAGGAAAAACGCGAAATGAAAGGGCTTTTTAGGAGGATTATTAAAATCAATGTTAGAGAGTTCTAGTTACTAGTTAAAGTTACCAGCACTAGTAACTATGAAATAGTAAAATTTACAATTTTTCCGGAAGAACGCCAAATGAAAGGGCTTTTTCCGAGGATTATTAAAATCAATGTTGGAGAGTTCTAGTTTCTAGTTAAAGTTACCAGCACTAGTAACTATGAAATAGTAAAATTTACAATTTTTCGGGAAAAACGCCAAATGAAAGGGATTTTTGGGAGGATTATTAAAATCAATGTTAGAGAGTTCTAGTTACAAGTAAAAGTTACCAGCACTAGTAACTATGAAATAGTAAAATTTACAATTTTTCGGGAAAAACGCCAAATGAAAGGGCTTTTTGCGAGGATTATAAAAATCAATGTTAATGTGTTAAAAATAAGTAAGTATTACTACTCCATAGTTTCTAGTGCTGGTAACTTTAACTAGTTACTAAAACTCTCTGACATTGATTTTAATAATCCTCACAACAAGCCCTTTCATTTGGAGTTTTTCCCAAAAATTTGTAAATTTTACTTTTTCATAGTAACTAGAGCTGGTAACTTTTACTAGTTACTAAAACTCTCAAACATTGATTTTAATACTCCTCGCAAAAAGCCCTTTCATTTCGCGTGTATCCCGAAAAATAATAAATTTTTCTATTTCATAGTTACTAGTGCTGGTAACTTTAACTAGTAACTAGAACTCTCTAACACTGATTTGAATAATCCTCCCAAAAAGCCCTTTCATTTGGCGTTTTTCCCGAAAAATTGTAAATTTTACTATTTAATAGTTACTAGTGCTGGTAACTTTAACAAGAAACTAGAACCTTCTTACATTGATTTTAATAATCCTCGGAAAAAGCCCTTTCATTTGGCGTTTTTCCCGAAAAATTGTAAATTTTTCTATTTCATAGTTACTAGTGCTGGTAACTTTAACTAGTAACTAGAACTCTCTAACATTGATTTTAATAATCCTCACAACAAGCCCTTTCATTTGGCGTTTTTCCCGAAAAATTGTAAATTTTACTATTTCATAGTTACTAGTGCTGGTAACTTTAACTAGTAACTTGAACTCTCTAACATTGATTTTAATAATCCTCGGAAAAAGCCCGTTCATTTGGCGTTTTTCCCGAAAAATTGTAAATTTTACTATTTCATAGTTACTAGTGCTGGTAACTTTAACTAGTAACTAGAACTCTCTAACATTGATTTTAATAATCCTCGGAAAAAGCCCGTTCATTTGGCGTTTTTCCCGAAAAATTGTAAATTTTACTATTTCATAGTTACTAGTGCTGGTAACTTTAACTAGTAACTAGAACTCTCTAACATTGATTTTAATAATCCTCACAACAAGCCCTTTCATTTGGCGTTTTTCCCGAAAAATTGTAAATTTTACTATTTCATAGTTACTAGTGCTGGTAACTTTTACTAATTACTAAAACCGTCCAACATTTATTTTAAAAATCCATGCGACAAGCCCTTTTTTTAGTTACTTCACTTGTGCTCGCTTTGATTTGGCGTTTTTGCGAAATTTCACTATTGCATGGTAAATTTTTTATAGTTACTAGTGCTATTTACTATTACTAGTATGTATTTTAAAACTTCTAACATTGATTGTTATAACCCTCCTCTCAAGGCTATTGCGTGCTTTTTTTCTATTTTACCATATCTATTGATTTAATTATTCGCACAGATTATTCCGTCGGCCCTTAATAACAAAAACACGGCGAACACTCCGTGTGCTAAAGAGAGCCGCGCGCGCCGTCCGGTGAGCCGCCGTGTCCTCTCGGTAGATGGTCGGTGTTCCTACACGCACGCGGCAGAAAAACGCAAACGCAGTTTCCGAACCGTTCGCGCTCTCGAAAGGCGCGCGCGAATTCGCTCTGCTCAAAAATTTTCAATCTGCGTTTTGGTCGACTGCTGTTAAATGCGCAAGCAGTGAGTGATTCGCGCAAGCAAAATGAGTGACCAATTTTGTCTCTTTGGCAGCACGGCTTAAAGAATACTTGCAAGCAATTTTGGCTCACGTCTAACTTGTTATACTCAAAATTGGGAAATTTGAAGATAATAATTGCATAATTTGAGTTAGCAAATAAAGTTATAATGTAAAAATTCGCTGATAATCTACATAACATAAATATGCAAGGGAACAAACATGTCATATTCTTAAATTAAAACGTTGCTGATGTAAAAAATGATCCTTAATACTCTGGTTATCATATCATTCCATAAATTAATTAAGAATTTTAAATTATGTATGAAAGCATTTGTTTTAAAACTTCAGCATTTGTGATTTTTTTATTTATGTATATCTATATAAATAATCTGTTATTTTATAATTAAACACTTTAAAATTTGAACCAAACATCTCTTCAAAGAAACAAAATACAACACTTACTCATCAAAAGTATATTTAAGCAAGGCTTCTGGCAATAAAACTTGTTCCAAAATTACTACCGAAGTGCATGCGTACAAAAAAAAATTTCCAACAAAATCAAATGTGGCACGAATTGTTTAAACCGATATGGGGCCGTTCACATACCACGTGGACAACTTATGGAAAGGAGGGTGTATGGAAATGTTCACGCTTGTCCACGGAGAGGGGAGTAGGAGTTTTGGTCATGTCCACTTGGACATACATACTTCCAAAATATTTTCTAAAGGTGAAAAAATGTTAAGATGTTTAAATCAAAATCTTAAATTGCAAAGCTTTCCAGTTTAAGTTTAAACAACTAGTAGCCACTCGAAGGCAAATGATATATGTATATGAAAGTTTAGAAATTTAAAATTTATAAAATTATTTGATATCAGGAAATGCTTTTTCGTTTTTTTTTTTAAATCATCCATTTCAACAACAAAAAGGCAAGAAGTAGTGTTTTCTGTCAAATTAGATTTAGAAAATAAAAACAATTTCAAATCTGTCCACGTGGACATCCGGGGAGGGGGTAGGGGTTTGCTAAATGTCCACGCTTGTCCACGTTGGGTGAGGAGGGGGTAAAAAAATTCAGTTTTCTGTCCACGTGATATCTTATGATATCGGAATTTCCCAATGCATAGTGAACGAAATGTTAGATTTTTCAATATTCCAGCATAATTTGAAAAGTTTGCTCAACAACAAAAATTCGCAATAAGCAACTGTGTTGATTTCGAATCTTTTGAGAAAACTTTAATATCAGAATTTTCCCTTAACCTGAAACTTTTCCGAAATTTTCACAAAAGTGGGTGGAATGTTTTGATTTTCCCATGCCGCGACGCCCGAGGAACTCAGGGTGAGTGGTGTTTGTTGGTTGAGCAGGCTAAGAGAGCGTTAACTGCCTCTCAAATGTCTCTTTTCGCTTACTTGAACGCAAGTGGTTCATTCTTTGCTAATGTTTGTTTACTTTTCCAAAATGTCAATAAATGAATTATGCTCCAAAATGATGAAAAAATGAAACATGAAGAAAAAATCCAAGGAATATTTAAAGAAGGTAGTGCCAAGGCAGCCCTGCTCTAGTATTGGTACAGACTGTGTCGTCATAATCACGATAAATCTGTCAAATTACTGGGAAATTTTCCTTTTCGTTGATAATTCGAAGAATTTGCGAGAAACATTTCATTTTTAAAACTTGTTTTTCGAGAAGAATTCCTGCTCTTCAAGATCGGTACAAAAAAGTTGGATTTTCGGGTAATTTTTATATAAAATAGGCCATCAAAGTTCGAAATATAATGGGTCTTCCCTACTCAAATTTGCAAAACTTTAAAATTAGTTCAAAGTCTTCCATGGAAATGTTCAAGTCCATGCAGTTTAAGATCTAAGTTTCTATCGATCGTGCAGACATCTGTGGCCATCGATTTGTGAACAGAGGTCGTTTTTCTCTAGCTAATTGATAAGGTTCATTCTAATGCTAAGCTTTTCAACTGTCTTGACTTTCTGTGATTTCTTTCCACAATTAAAACTTGTCGTCAAAGCCTAGTTTTTTTTCCTACAAACGGTAAAAACTCGTTTTTTCAATTAAAGTTCAAAATTGGATCATTGCATTGAGATGTTGAGCAAGGTTTTAAAAATCACAGAAAAATATTCCAATTTCACATATATTTAGCAACTATCTTCAAAACTACATTTCTGATTCTAGAATTTTTTTCCAGATTTTTATTATTTTAATCTTATTTAGATATCATTGGGATACGGTTTCTAAGCTATATTACAACTTTTGTCATGTGGACTGCTAATTAAAAATAAAATACTCAATTTATCGATGTTTATTATAAATTTTCATTCAAATTTCTGAAAAAAAGCATCCCAGATAAACGTCGAAGACCTTTTGAATCGAATCACAGAATTTTAGATGTCTATTGTTTTTATCTACGATGTTTTTTTTTGACGACTGTTACTTTAATTTAAGGTGATTTTTCGGCTTTCAGTCTGTTCAAATAGCAAAAACGACTATTTATTTAACGTTTCAACGTTTCAATCCATATAGGATCGTTCCTGATGACGATCCTATATGGATTGAAACGTTGAAACATTAAATAAATTGTTGTTTTTGCTAAGGCTATGATCATTTAGTATCCGGGCAGTTACTAACGTGTGTATTTTAAAAACTATTCATTTGATCGAAAAACTTTCTATGGAGGAAATGAAGGTGTTAATATGACATTTAATGTAAAAATATTTAAAAAATATATTTATCAATGATTTCAAGAAATACTCTAACTTTTTCATAAAATATCTTTTTTATCTTTGCACATTTTTTTCAGTCATGTATTGATTTTTGTTTTTACTACAGAAGCAAAACCTTTGCAAAATCATGCTATTTTACACAAACTCACCTGGAAAAAGCAATTGGAATCGTGTTGGAACCTTTTCATGAGTCTTTCGAAGAATTTGATCTCTTAAATCCGGTTTTAACAAAATTTTTTTTGTCCATCAGAACACATCTGTCATATTGCGTAAAAACCAGATGTACAGATTACAATCTTTGGAAATGATCATTATTAGTTATTTACTTGGTGTCTACTAGTCAGGTAACACTTTTTGCCTGCCGGAAATGGATTTTTTGCATTATGTAAGGAGTCTGCATTCAGTTATCCCCATTAACCATAGACTTTTTACCATATTTAAGATCAAGGGTTCCACTAAGATGCTTGGTTTGAACTTCGTGAGCATCCTAGAGTGGCTCTTTATACTTCTTAACCATTTGGTCCGAAAAAAAAATCAGAAAAAATCAACAGTTCATGAGCTTTCAAGTCAACAATGAAAAATTTTCGAGGCGCAAAATGCGTAAAAGGAGAAAATTTGTGCAAAATTATATTTATCATGTCTTTTTGCGTCGTAAGTATCTCAAACACACGATAACTTAAAAATCTATCAAAAATAGGCAAGATAGTCATTTTCATAACGCTACTAAAGTTATTCAACGCTACTAAAGTTTTGCATTTAATTTTTTGGTTTGGTTTTGGTTTAATTTTTTTTTGCCAGTAGGGGAAAACTGTACAAGACGCATCAACGGGGTAAGATGGCCCATGTCATTCTTTCTCAAATATACACTAACCTACGGCTTCCAATGATGTTTTTCTTCATTTTTAATGTAGCAAACAACTTTTTTCATCATTCAATAGATGAAAAGTTCACAAAATCTACTTTAGTTCTTAGAAACAGAGGAATTAATGGAATCAGCGTGAAACTTGTAATTTTTCATAAATAACATATAAGGTTTTATGGTAAAACAGCCTGCGCAATCTGACCAAACTACAGCTTATCGTTTTACCACTCATGTGCACTTTCGGAAGACTATAAATAATTTGTTGTATTTTATTCACTTCCTACAAATTTTATCAAAAATCAATCATATGAAAATTGGGGCAGAATGCCCACAAGACCACGTGTTTTACGCTCAAATTTTGTATGCTGTTAAATTTTGAGAAAACCCGAATATCAAAACAAAATGCCATTCTTTTTATTTGCTGACTCCCAAATTACGATAACAATGCATAATTATAACAAATTTTGTCCTTGTTCGAGTTAAAATGGTGCACCAATATTCGATTCGAAAAAATAATCGGCCGCCATGTTTGCCGCGATATCACTATATTAGTCAAAAAAATTGAATTTCGTTGCCTACTTGAAGGCGTTTTAAATATAAGAATATTAAAAAGTGTATTTTGAAAAGCGAAATTTTCGATGAGATTAGCAATTCTAAATGCTTTTCAGCCAAATAATGGTAGTTCACAAAAATACGATGAACACGTAATTAAACATTTGGTGTTACAATAATTACATTCCGTATAATCATTGTTCTATTTCTTACCACCCTTCCTGTTTGGTGCGTTCTGTCCACTAGTTTTGGCATTCTACCCCGCAGTTTGTTTTCTGGCTGTTTTAATTTTTTTACAAAAATATAGTCAAAATCGAGTTTTTATCATATTTTTTCTTTTCGATAATACGTAAATTTCATCCTTGAATCGTCGTCAACTTTCAATTTGGTTCTTAAATGATTGGTACCGCTATAAATAGCAATTTTGCTTAGCTGGTGCGTTTTGTACAGTTTTACCCTATTTGAATGTTAACATAGCAAGTCTTTTTTTCCGAATTGGATAGAATAATTAAAAAAAATATCATACAATTTTATTTTTGTTTGGAACCAAAATATGGACTTCACTGACGGACTTCGAAATTCCATTGATCATCTACAGTTACCGATTTTTGGCTGCTCTTCCAACTCACTTTAATGGATCTTGCTTTTCAAAGTGATAGGAGTTAAATATTTAAGAGAAATGTATCGTGAAGAAAAAACTCCAATACTTTATGCCAATAAACAATATTGCATTTATGCCTTGAACAGAACATAAAAAATGCTTAAAAGGTTGACAATCTGAATGATGGTGAGGCAAATACAGATAAGTGCATATTTCATCAAGTCATATAAATTTTCCTGACAATCCATTGCAGAAAAAAGAAAAAAACATAAAAATTTGAAAAAAGCTGAGTCCAAAAAGAAAAATTTCTTTTGAATCTAGGACGATTTTTTTAGTTTCTATTAAATTTCAATCGATAATTTTTAAAAACCATGAAATCCTGATTTTGAAACTGGAATAGACAATTCATTTTTCGTTATATTTTTCCAGAATTTTTTTTTGTGACAGATTAGTGGATGGAAAACATGTTGTTTCCTAAAACTGTCCAAAATTATATATAAATCACATATTTCAGGCCAAGCCTAAATTATTGAACCTTGAATAATTTTTAATCCTGTTTCCTGTTTTTTAATAATTTTCTAGAACGATATCAGAAATATTGAATCTTAACTATATGTACTTAACTATGCCGTATAAATACTAAAGATATTTTTATGTCAGATGAATTTTTAATTCAAATTCTCGTAACTTATTTCTTTTGTCTTTTGTTTCGATTCTGATTCCTAATCATGAAGTTAATTTTTTAAAAGCTTCGTCTTCTCATCGAAATTTTACAGGTAATAAATTTTTCTTTAAAACAATTTTTGCTTTGAGAAAGTGACTTTTAAACAAATTTTTCTTGTCTAAGTTTTAATTCTAACCATTTTTTTATTTAATCTTCATAAAATATATTGTATTCTTGCTAACCTTTTCAATTCCCTTTTGATATTGCCTTCATCGTCCTCAAATCACTCGTTTTGCTTTTGATAATTTGTTCCACGTTATATATTTCTCAACTTATTTTCATCATTATCTTTTAATTTTAGAGCTATTTTTATGCTTCGCAAGCATTTTGTTTTAACTTAGTTTTCATAAATCCTTTTTTCAAATTGAAATTTCTTTCAAGTTTTCAAAGCTTTCATAATACGTTTTTGTCATTTTTTCCTTATCATGCCATATGAATTTTTCTATATAGTATCTATATTATATTTTTTATCCAATCTTCTTCTTGAACCCTCAACTTTAAAAATTTCATCTCAATTGAGTTTTTATTATTTTGTAACTTAATATTTTTAAACCAATTGCTCGTAGAAATTATCCTTTCCAGGAATTGCAAATAATAAAATTTTCACCGTTAAGAACAAGCATAATTTCTTTTCAAAGTTTTGTTTTTATTAAGTTTTCAATATCATTTTTTAAATTCACTTTATTTCAAAACGAAATTTCTTTAAATTTTTTTAAATATTTCGCAATTTTTGTTACTTTTTGCCATATCACCTTCATCATTCATTCATTCATGCCTAATTATTTTTGTTTCAATCTCCTTTTTGTTGCCTGAACTTAAAAATTTGAACTCATTTAAAAACCATTATGGGTTCTTCGTTATAATCTTCGATTTTTTTTAAATTTTACTTTTTTATGTTGTTATGTAACTAAATTGTTTTTTGAACAACTGTTTTCGTAGCACTTAATCTTTCCTGGATTTGAAATCAATTAAATTTCACTTAGGCCAAAATTTTTTTTTCATTTTTTTTTTGTTTTATTGCAGAATTTTTTAATTAATACTTATTTTTTCATTCCTTTTTAAACTTTTTTTTTGTTTTTAAGCTTTCTTCTCGTTTGCCGTTACATCACGGTCTGCAATTGACACATTATTTTTTGCTTTACAAATTGTTCTTTTGATTTGTTTTCTTTTATATTTTTCAATTTTTTTCCTGTAATGTAAAAATGTATTTTTTTGTTCTGAATAGTTGGTTGATACCTCAGAAGCTTTCCTTTTTTTTTTAATTCGCATTGATTAATTCATTTATCTTTGTTTTAGAACTCGAAATTCTACAGTGAAAAAAAATATTCGACTTAGCCTTCCCATCGAAGTCAAAGATTGTTTAATATGAACTTCGCCTTCCCATCGAAGTCCGTTCAATCATTTATTATTTTTTTTTTCAAAGTTATATTTTTGAAAGTGAAACTATTTTTCTTTCAGAATTATCGAAGTTTCATGAACTATTCTGGTGCATACATTTAGGGGCAAAAAAATAATTTGCTAAATTTTACCTTCACACATTCCTGTAGGCCCTCCCACTATTTCCATTTTCATTTTTTCTTCAAAGTTCATCATTTTATAGGGTTCCTAACCATTTGTCCAATACGAGCTTACTCTTGGAAAAGGTCCTTATTTTTTAAATTATAGAAAAATTATCACTAAATAACAATAAAAATAGCACTATAAATAGCTAGGCGAGCTGTTTGTTTGCGAGCATTAGAAAACATAGATATTTTGGGATTTTGAAATAACATTTTTACATTAGAAATAATTTCAAATACAAACAAAATTTTGCCAATTTGATACTCAAAAATAGACTTTCAAATGTAGAAAGCAGTTTTAAAAAATTCAAAATATAGACTGAGTTATTGATGATAATGTACAAAAATTTACCGTTATTTAGTCAAAGTTACCCCGGTGATCAAAGTTACCCCGTTTTACGGTACTTTATTTTATTTTTATTCATCATTCATTAGGATCTTCGGTTTTGAAAAAAGCATTAACAAAAAGAATTAAATTCAAACAAACAAACAAACAAAATTCGAACATTTCTTTAATTTAATTTAAAATAATTTACTGTCTGTTCCTATTGAGGGATGAGCTTCTAAGATTGGGTGGTTAAAAGGACTCTTATAAATTTTAATAATAATAAAAATCAAAATTTTCGTTGTTATTATAAATATTTTTTAGAGACCCTTTAACAATTTTCATTCGGGTCCAAGTATTTATTAACGGTAGTGTGAGTGTAGGTATAGTAAATCATTAGATTTTCAAATATCTGATACTAGGTATGTTGATATTGATTCTGGAACCAAAACGTATTATTCAAATTTTTTCCTAGCCCCGTGAATGTTGAAATGTTGGACTTTTCTAAGAACTTTTTTTGAAAAGTTTGTTAAACAAAAAAAAATGCATTAAGCCAATCATATCGAGAAAAATAAGATAGTCATTGAAATAGCCTTATACTGTAAATTTCTTCCAGTATAAAGTTATTCCAGGATTTTTTTATATTGAAAAGTTCGTTCAATGAATCCCAATATCAACTGAGTTGATTTAGATCCTAGAAAAGAAACTTGGCACTCAGAATTTTCCCGAACCCCGTTAATTTTCCAGAATTTTCACACAAAAAGAATATAAGTTGAAATATTGGAGTTGTCACGACACTAACTTAGTTAAAAGTTTGACCAACAAAACAAATGAAGCAAGACATCTTGATTTGGATCCTCATAATAATACTTAGCACACATAATTTAAGTTTACCCCGTGATTTTTTCGGAATTTCCACTTGAGTGAAAAAATATATGTTAGTATGCATTTTTAAATATTGGATCCGTAACTAAATCTTCCAATTAATTTTAAGGTTTGTGGAACAAACAAAATATTAAAATAAACAATTAGTAAAGTCTTGAGAATAAAATTCCATACTGAAAATTTCCCTATACCCCGTGAATTTTCCGAATTCTCCTCCCTGGTGTGAAA
This sequence comes from Uranotaenia lowii, assembly GCF_029784155.1. Lineage (NCBI taxonomy): Eukaryota > Metazoa > Arthropoda > Insecta > Diptera > Culicidae > Uranotaenia > Uranotaenia lowii. Next base: position 152,949,825 of record NC_073693.1, on the reverse strand, counting down.
ATATCCATTTTTCAACATGATCAAATGTATTAGAAATATTTGATAAACAAAGAAAACGCAGTACTAAATTAATAATACCGAATGAGAACGACAAGATTCCCAGCTCCAAGACCTTTTACACAGGAGTTTCTTCTACTAGTAGATTTTTTTTTGAATTTTCCGGAAAAAAGTAATCTGAAAAAATGTGTTGCAGTTTTCTAAACAGCGACGTCGGTACGCCTGAGGAACTCATAATGAGTGTCAAGAATGAAAAACGTGAGAAAAGAGAGCGCAAGCAGTTTCTCAATTTTCTTGTTTTCCTAATTTGCATTTAAGTGGTTCATTAGTTCATTCAAAATCTAGGGAAGCGTGCACGGAAAAATTGAGTTATTCTTTAAATGTGTTACGATTACACCTTCAAAATAACTTATTGATTGTTGTTCAAAATTTGTATACTCCCAATTCAGTTTTGGGTAATTTTGGGTCACCAATATACAGATGCGAACTAAAACTTTATTATTCAGCTCTGTATAAAAAGTTTGCTGTTGTTGGAAAGCTTTGAACGGGGATGTCGAAACGAAAAAAGAAAAAAAAACGTGAACTGTTTGACGATGCGGCAGAAATTTTTATCTTAAATAGACTGTAAATTATGAAAAATCATGCAGTTTAAAAATTTGGTTCCAGAATACGTTGGTTGAGTTTGCTTGTACTTCAGGACTAGGTAGGTAAGTGTTAAAATTTTCTGTTTACTTCAAATTGCTTAAACATTTTGTTCTTTTGTAGAACGGTACGAAACGAAGAAAAACTCCCGCGGTACGAATATATTGTCAGAAGAAGAACTGGTGTAGTAGTCTTCTCGGATAGCAATCGACATTTGATGGAAGCAAATCGGACTAAGTATGAAGAGGAACATAGGCTCAGCCGGAGTCTAAATACTGGTTCTTTAATTCCCAAGGCAAATCATCCGGATCACCATCATATAACAATGGTAGAGGACGAAAAAAGACTGAAACAAACTCGAGATTTGTTGGACAATCTCAACCTAAAAATTATTCGAATAGTGCCAGGAAAACTTTCGCTTGAACTCCACTCGTGAGCAGACCAGGTAAAATTAAACAACAACAACATTCTGATAAAGGTATAATTTGTTAATTTTTTTTTTCTTTAGCTTTTGGAACCGGATAAGAATGCATAGTTTAGTGCGCAGGATAAGTGCTTGGCAGAGAAAAATTACTATTGGTATATAGGAGCTATCCGATGGTTAACATATTGTATAAACCGAGGATTACGATTTACAATTATTCCGTATTACATGGGCATTTTTATTTGGTACGTATTTGGATTTCATTTTCTGATGAACAAGTCATGAGTATTTGTTATCTTTTTAGTGGCGCTACTCTATCCGATTACAAAACCTAGGCACCTGGATAAGCTGAGCACTTAGCTAAGAAAACGACACTGGGGAATTTCAGAAACTGGAAAGTTACAGCTTTGACGCGTTCAAATAGTGTAAATGTAGAACTCTGAATCCCTCTGAATGATGTACTTGTACGAAATAAACAACTTATTTTCGAGAAAAAAGACTTCTTTTTTCCAAAATATTCATTTCATTTTACTTTTGCAAAGAAAATTTCAAACTGCATGGGCATCCCCATGTCAAAATATACAGAATTGACTAACTGGCTGAAAGCTTTCGAATGTGTAAAAGCTTTTTGCTCACGCTCTGTGTAAAGCGCCCAAACATAAAACTAAGTGGAGACACTTTTCTCGATTCTGTATGGATTTTTATACAGAACAGAGTAACTTTGTTTACCGTGTGGGGAAAAGTGGGCTACTAAATATCTCAGATGTGTGTTGAGATAAAAATCTCAATCCAACTGTCATCGACGTTGCTTTTCGTAAGCATGATTTTCTATATGTTGTTGACTTATGTACGTATCATATGCTTCTTTTATTTAACTAGCCTAGAAAAATGTACTTACATAATTAAACAAGCATCCGCAAATTGCATCCGTGGGAGACCTAAAGTATATAACAAAAATATGCTCATACGCTTATGATCTTGGTTTTGCCATGTCCTTTCAACTAGAAAAGTGATTTTTGATGAACCATCAATAAGTCACAAAAACGCAACCAATTTGCAAATCATAGCTTGTGGGGAATCGTGGGCCACATTTAGTGGGGTATCTTGAGCCACCCATATTTTGATGTTTTTACACACATTCAGAACTTAAAATACGTTTTTCCTAACTGCATTGTTTTTAATGCCAAATAAAGAGTTGTGAAAAATATTTTCTCCATTTTTTCCAATGCGATAGAGACGAACATTTTGCCGAAACGTTCGCGAGAAAGGAATTGGGAACTATTCGATCATACACAACTCTCTTTTTTATTTCCTTATCTGAATATCTAAATGAATTATTAAATTTCAGTATAGGGTTAACTCATAACATTTGAAAGTTATTCAGTCAATTTGGATTTGGTGGCCCACGGTTTATCAAAATCCAAAAATAAAATACTTTTTTCAAAACAGTCATAACTTGGGAAATTAATGTATTTAATAAATAAATGCCTTACTTTAGAAATGTAGAAAACCTTTCCACTTATTTTTTCATTTTCTTTTATAATGAAAAAGTTATGAAGCAAAGAAAAAACAGTGGACCACGATACCCCACACTCCCTTACTGATTTCAAATAGTAAATAATTCAATTTCTTTAATTTAGAAAAAAATGTATTATTTATTATAGTGCGGAAATATTCAAAACATGAAAAACCAATTTCATAAAAAAATTGCTTCATATGAGCATTTGGAATCTTATATAAATTTACACTTTTTAAATTCTTCAACGTGGAATCATGTGTTCAGATTTAGATCATATTAATTTCATTTTCTTCTGAATAATTTACACTAGCTTGAAACATGCAGAACCATATTAATTTGCACCACTTCACAATTTAAATTATTATAAGAATCCCTTCTTCGATGGCGTTTATGTCGATAGAGGCTTGAAGACCAAATTTTTCCTTAGGCAGCTTTACAATGTAACTGTGCATGCCACATTCCGGTCGATCATTTTTGGCTGTAGCGGATCCGATTCGATCATTTTAGATACTGCAATCGTCTGGAATGAAAATGATTGCAGTAAAGTATTTTAGTAGAAGCGACCCTCCCAACTCCAATCAAAATGTACTTACCATAGCAGACCTCTCGCAGATCGCTAACAAGCAATAACCATTGAATAGAGAATCTATTGCTCGGCAACTTCTCCTCAAATCAAACCTTAGATATCGGCTTAAATAATAATAATGTAATAATAACATGTTATGTTCTTTTAAAGTGGCTACAGACTATAAAAAATTATTCGAATCAAATCCATGGAACGAAATCAACAAATAGATTGATTTGATGAACCAGGATGAACCCAAAACAATGTTACCTATAATGACAGCTCATAGATGAACACGGAAAATATCCACTGAAATTAGTGCTCATGTTGAAATTGTATGTTTCACTACGAGGATATAAGTGAATAGCAACAACAAATTCCTTACTTTTTGTTAAACTAATGAGTAAAGTGAAAGTGTGCAATATAATGCGCCAGATTCCACGGGAAACAAAAATTTGTTGACTTTTAAATAACTATAAATTTATATTTACATAAAAAAGTAGGTATTTACTTGAATATGAATGTAACTGTGAAGTGAAATACATTTTATCTCATTAAATATAATAGTTATGATATATTTCTTTCAACTTGAACTTTAAAAATTTATAGGTTCTTAAATCTTTACTGCTCAAACACTAGTCCATGACACTGTTTTTTTGTAAATTCTTTATTTGAAACGGCTCAATCCCTGACAAGTGAAAATTCCTACAGATTTAAAAAATTTCATAATTTTGAAATTCTAAATTTCTCAATAATCAAATTCTTAAATTCTAAAATAATAAAAACCATGCTTTCTTAAAGTCTAGAGTTATTAAATTCTTAAATAAATCAATTATTAAATAATTCAATTATTAAATTATTAAATTCTTTTATTCTTTAATTCTTTAATCGCTTTATCCCTTCTATTCTTTGTAAGAAATGACAAAAGAAAGAATATCAATAAACTATGTCGAAAGCTAATAAAAATATTTAAGGATAAATAGTATGTGAACACACAAATGTAATCTTGCTCGAAGATTTATATAACAGTTTATTCTGAAGTGAGTACACTTGTCATTCAATCTTCAAACATTTAAGATAGTATTCTTATAATGAGTTGCTGTCAGTAACAAAATACACTGATTATTTTTCATGAGATTTTTATAAAATTCATTATACCAATAAATTCACAATTAACATAATTGTACAAGTAAATTTGACAGTTATTTTAAGTTCGGTGTAAGCTCCAAATGAAACTTACAAATGAATCCTACCAGACAAACTTGCACGCAACAAATAATTGTATCCAATATTTCTGAGGTATAAAACACTATGATTTCGAATAATAAATTATTGGGTGATTATGGGGCTAACCTTATGGAATGCTCAGTTTTGACCACATTTCAGACTACATTACTCAAAACATGCATACAAAACGTAAAATCAATTTATTTTGTAGAAATACTTTTTTGCGGAAAGATCATTGGATGACTGAAAATTATGTTGTTTTGAGTATCAGAATCAACATACCTATTCAAGTTACTAAGCACCACATATTTTTGTTGAACAAAGTGTTTCATTAAAGTTAAATATGTTGAAAAAAGCAAAAATTGACATGTACTTACTTAAGTGGAAATTCCGGAAAATTCCAAGCAAAGCGGGAAATTCTGAGTACTACGTTTTGTTGCTGGGACTATCAGCAACATACAGTATCAGTGCTTCGGTGATGCAATGCCATTTTTTGAACAAAGTTTTTCTTCAAAGTTAAATATGTTGAAAAATGCAAAAATTGACATGTACTTACTTAAGTGGAAATTCCGGGAAATTCCAAGCAAAGCGGGAAATTCTGAGTACTACGTTTTGTTGCTGGGACTATCAGCAACATACAGTATCAGTGCTTCGGTGATGCAATGCCATTTTTTGAACAAAGTTTTTCTTCAAAGTTAAATATGTTGAAAAATGCAAAAATTGACATGTACTTACTTAAGTGGAAATTCCGGGAAATTCCAAGCAAAACGGGAAATTCTGAGTACTACGTTTTGTTGCTGGGACTATCAGCAACATACAGTATCAGTGCTTCGGTGATGCAATGCCATATTTTGAACAAAGTTTTTCTTCAAAATTAAATATGTTGAAAAATCAAAATATCGACATGTACTTACTTAAGTGGAAATTCCGGAAAATTCCAAGCAAAGCGGGAAATTCTGAGTACTACGTTTTGTTGCTGGGACTATCAGCAACATACAGTTTCAGTGCTTCGGTGATGCAATGCCATTTTTTGAACAAAGTTTTTTTTCAAAGTTAAATATGTTGAAAAATGCAAAAATTGACATGTACTTACTTAAGTGGAAATTCCGGGAAATTCCAAGCAAAGCGGGAAATTCTGAGTACTACGTTTTGTTGCTGGGACTATCAACAACATACAGTATCAGTGCTTCGGTGATGCAATGCCATTTTTTGAACAAAGTTTTTCTTCAAAGTTGAATATGTTGAAAAATCAAAATATCAACATGTACTTACTTAAGTGGAAATTCCGGGAAATTCCAAGCAAAGCGGGAAATTCTGAGTACTACGTTTTGTTGCTGGGACTATCAACAACATACAATATCAGTGCTTCGGTGATGCAATGCCATTTTTTGAACAAAGTTTTTCTTCAAAGTTAAATATGTTGAAAAATGCAAAAATTGACATGTACTTACTTAAGTGGAAATTCCGGGAAATTCCAAGCAAAGCGGGAAATTCTGAGTACTACGTTTTGTTGCTGGGACTATCAGCAACATACAGTATCAGTGCTTCGGTGATGCAATGCCATTTTTTGAACAAAGTTTTTCTTCAAAGTTGAATATGTTGAAAAATCAAAATATCAACATGTACTTACTTAAGTGGAAATTCCGGGAAATTCCAAGCAAAACGGGAAATTCTGAGTACTGCGTTTTGTTGCTGGGACTATCAGCAACATACAGTATCAGTGCTTCGGTGATGCAATGCCAGTTTTTGAACAAAGTTTTTCTTCAAAGTTAAATATGTTGAAAAATGCAAAAATTGACATGTACTTACTTAAGTGGAAATTCCGGGAAATTCCAAGCAAAGCGGGAAATTCTGAGTACTACGTTTTGTTGCTGGGACTATCAGCAACATACAGTATCAGTGCTTCGGTGATGCAATGCCATTTTTTGAACAAAGTTTTTCTTCAAAATTAAATATGTTGAAAAATCAAAATATCGACATGTACTTACTTAAGTGGAAATTGCGGAAAATTCCAAGCAAAGCGGGAAATTCTGAGTACTACGTTTTGTTGCTGGGACTATCAGCAACATACAGTATCAGTGCTTCGGTGATGCAATGCCAGTTTTTGAACAAAGGTTTTCTTCAAAGTTAAATATGTTGAAAAATGCAAAAATTGACATGTACTTACTTAAGTGAAAATTCCGGGAAATTCCAAGCAAAGCGGGAAATTCTGAGTACTACGTTTTGTTGCTGGGACTATCAGCAACATACAATATCAGTGCTTCGGTGATGCAATGCCATTTTTTGAACAAAGTTTTTCTTCAAAGTTGAATATGTTGAAAAATCAAAATATCAACATGTACTTACTTAAGTGGAAATTCCGGAAAATTCCAAGCAAAGCGGGAAATTCTGAGTACTACGTTTTGTTGCTGGGACTATCAGCAACATACAGTATCAGTGCTTCGGTGATGCAATGCCATATTTTGAACAAAGTTTTTCTTCAAAGTTAAATATGTTGAAAAATGCAAAAATTGACATGTACTTACTTAAGTGGAAATTCCAAGCAAAGCGGGAAATTCTGAGTACTACGTTTTGTTGCTGGGACTATCAGCAACATACAGTATCAGTGCTTCGGTGATGCAATGCCATTTTTTGAACAAAGTTTTTCTTCAAAGTTAAATATGTTGAAAAATCAAAATATCAACATGTACTTACTTAAGTGGAAATTCCGGAAAATTCCAAGCAAAGCGGGAAATTCTGAGTACTACGTTTTGTTGCTGGGACTATCAGCAACATACAGTATCAGTGCTTCGGTAATGCAATGCCATTTTTTGAACAAAGTTTTTCTTCAAAGTTAAATATGTTGAAAAATGCAAAAATTGACATGTACTTACTTAAGTGGAAATTCCGGGAAATTCCAAGCAAAGCGGGAAATTCTGAGTACTACGTTTTGTTGCTGAGACTATCAGCAACATACAATATCAGTGCTTCGGTGATGCAATGCCATTTTTTGAATAAACTTTTTCTTTAAATTTCAGTATGTATATTTTTTTAAAATACGGTTTTAATGGAAATTATAAGAGGTGCCACGTATTTTTTTGTGATGCCTTATTTTTCAGTTTATTTCCAACTTTGTCTGGTTAGTAAACAGTCCATGATATACTTTTCAGCTTAATTTATGTTTTAAAACTTATTTTTTTGAAATTTTCACAACCGCCAGTTTAAAAAAAAATCACCCAAGAGTTCATCATGTTCATTCTTGCATGCAAGTTTAGCCTACGCCGTGCTGCCAAAACCGGAAAAATGAGTGAGTACTTGCGCTCTCTCTGCTTGCGCATTTAACACAGGTTTTTGGTCGCAGATTTCTCGAGAGAATTTCGAGCAATCAAATGTGCCCGTGAACCGAGAACGAAAGAGCTGCGTTTTATTTGCTCTTTCTCAATCGACGCACTCCTGCGTGTTGAACCCTGGTGTCGACTAGTGCCGAGTTGACTATGTTGGTTGCATTCGCTCCGTTCTGTTGTACGGATATGTACCTAAAGTGGTAGGTACAATTAACTAAACTAAACGAAACAGAAACAAGCAGTTGCAAAAAATTTTAGCTTACATTAAGCAATGTAAGCAAAAGAGGCAAATCAGCAAAAGTGCTAAATCACAAGTAGGAAAGCAATCTGGGTTCAGTTGCATAGCAAATGTAAAATTTTGTGCTCAATTTTTCTGTATGGCTTTCACAATTATTTAAAAGGGAAGTCATCTCATTCATATAAAGCGAGGGTTGAAAATGAAAGTATAGTGTATTGTTTATTAAGAACGTTATTATCAAAAAGTTCTCAAAAGCATACTCAGCACCTGTTTCTTTCCAAACTAAAGAGATAGTCTACGCTTTCGTTTACACCGTTCATATTCCTCCAGACGTTCCTCGCATTTCTTAAGTTTTTTCTCATACTCCTCCAACTTGGCTTCATTTTGTTCTTCATCACATTCCATATCCGCCACAAGAGCCTTTAGGCGTTCGTTCTTCTCTTCGAGTTGACTTATCTGAAAATACATTGTTACAAAAGAATTAGAGTTTGCAGGCACCCCAGTCAATGTAATCAAACTACCTGGAATTTGAACGGAACGATTGCCGCTTTGCAAGCCTGTTCCAGGCGAGTTTTGAAGTTTACTTCTCGTTGAGCGCTGTATGTTTCGAAATCATCAACAAGTTCGTTACGCAGCTGCAGTTCTTGCTGGAACAAGTCTCGTTTCAGCAACTGTATCTCTAAATCTTTTTCTGCTAGCTGTTCCCGATAAACGTTAATCTGCTGAGCTTGGTGATCCAGTTCCTGTCGCAAGCTACGGAGTAGATATTTTTCCAAGATATAAAATAATTGCAAGATGTTAAAATTTTTAAAAATACCTTTCATTTTCGACTATTAATCTCTGGCTGTCTAAACGAGATAAGGGACTGCTTGTAGCCTGGGCCAGGAAAAACGAATAACGTGTGGCACGATCAGTCCTCTGAGTCGGCTTTTTCTGAAGAACAATTTGTTTGGCTATAGACGAAAAGTTCAGGACGTTCAAATTTTCCTCATAAAACTCTTCGGTTGGATAAAGGTTCACGATCATTGTAAGCTTTTCTTTGCCCAATAACGCAGACTGGATCAGCATGGTCAGCTTTGAGTCGCGAACTGGAACGAGATCTGCAAGTTTTTTTGTTTTTTGATTTTTATGTACTGTTTCCAAGCATCGTCCTAGCACCATTAACGAGGTATTGATTTTTTGGGCTTCCTTCAAACGATCTCCAACGGTACCAGTTTTCTTGAGACGTTCTGACCCAGCCAAATCGCAAAATTTATAAGCTGAATACAGGATCTGTTGACTATCTAAGCAGTAAGAAACTGCAGTCAGCGTAAATATGCTATGAGATCGACTTGAGTTTCTGTTGACATCGGTCGAACCGTAACTGGCACTTTGTAACCCAAACTGTAAAATGTGATAAGCGTCTTCGCTGTTCCTGGCAAAGACTGAAGTCAAATCTTTGACGTATGCGTTTCCTTCGTTTGATAAAATCTTCATGGCCCTACGCTTTCCGAAAATAGAATCCTGAGCCAGCAGGTCATACACATTCTCGTTGTAGATTTCAACAAATGAAACCCAAATAAAAACATGAACGTTGGAATTGTTCTTCGGTTGGAATGAATGTTCCTTGCGTATGATTGATTTCATTTTCGTATTATTTGCATCATTGCTTTGAAGATTCCGTTTCATGTTGTCTATTTTCTTAAGTTCTCTATAAATCGAATCATCGTCCAAAAAACAGATGCCAGTTTTTTCAATTTTTAGTGCCGGGTGCTGATTAATGGCAGGCTCGTTCTCCATAAATATCTGCTCAATAGCGCGAGGAATTATGCCAGGGTTTCCATTATTTCCGTATAAGGTGTAAGTTTTTCCAGAGCCAGATGTACCATAAGTTAAAAATGTGGCTCCTCGTTCGCCTGTAATGGACTGTCTGATGCAGTTTTCATAAACCATTGCCTGGGTTTCGCTATCACCATAGATCTGACTAAACGTAAACTGGCGTTCGGTAGATAAGTCATCAAAGTTCCTTGCTAATAACACGTTATCCTGAATCTTGAAAGGCTGTCTAGATGTTGAACATTTGAGATGAGGTCTTAAGCGAAGGCAAACTTTAACCGTTTCTTCCTCCTTCACTTGTAACGGTTGAACATTCTCGGGTATATCGTCCACCAGATGCGCCTCCGGAGATGGGCTGCGTGACGAACATAGCGACGAGTTTGCCTCGCTTTCGTTTGACATTAGAGATTCTAGATTTACCCGGTTGTTTGGGCGAGGGCGCATCCTACGGTCGACACTATTTTCTCTAGCATGCAAAAAAGAAGGTTGAGCTCGTTTCATTGCGTTTCAGAGTTCTAGAATACAGTGCAAGCATGAGATAAACAAGAATTGGTCTTGTTTAAAAGGACAAACATTTAATAAAAATTTGTTAGAATTGTTTTCATAACGATCATATATCTCCTTGACCCTAACTATGATTTTATATCGTTGGGCTGACGTAAAATCAATAAAGAACAATATTACAATCAGTTATGATGAGTTGAACGGATTATTCAATACAATGTTTCATGTTTTCATGTTATTCATATTTATCAGCAGAATCAAACAATTGAATACGAGAAGCTTTAAAAGAAATTTTAAACTTTCCCTATAATTATTTTTAAATTTATTGATTTATAACAATGAATGAACAATTACAAAGCTTAAGTTAAGAATTAAAATTGTAAATGTAAAATTGTATTATGAACTTTTTATGAAAATAAATAGGTAAGAACAAGAATGAAATGAAAGTTACTTGTTAAAATTCTGCTTCACATACTGGTAGTTTTTGGAATATTTGGATCAAGAAATTGTCATAATTCTCGATGTGTAAGATTTTTGTTTTTAAATAAAATATATACATTATAAATAAAAAAGTTCTTTTGATTTGACGATAAAACCAGCTAAAAAAAGGTGTTATGCTATTTCCTGAAAAAAAAATCATAGCTACAAAACGATTAAAAAAAGATCATGAACAAAATTTCGACGTTCTTTTTTACTGAAGTGAATCGAGTCTTTCCAATGCCTTGCAACGTATAAATTATCAAACACTAAAACTTACCGAAATAACGTCTACTTGCGATTTCTTGGAATAATTTAAACTGTACCTTCAAAACAACACAAATTACTGCTAAATATCAACACAATGTACTAAATTATAAACAAATTTTAATTAATAGTTTTCTGAAAATCAACCGCCAGTTACGAAAAATCTATTCGGGTTTATTTTTGTTTAAATTTAGGGTAACCAGAATTCGCGCTCCCTAAATGGACTTGAAAAATTTTGTCTCCCAGTTTTTTTTCTTGCTCGCGCTGTCGCTTAAACACTGAAAAAAGTGTCTTTAATTTTTCTCTTAAACAAAACAAGCGTGTTGGTGGTGTTTCTTATGGCGTATTTTTTTTTAATTCCGGATTTGGCTCTGAAAATGTCAGAATAAAAAAATGATATTCGGGTTTCGAGTTATTCCATACGTAGGTGTGCGTGAGAACGAGCGCAATGTTTACATGCAGCTGTCATTTTGTTCTCCCTTCTGGATTTCTTCATTCGGTTCTTCACATCCGGATTGCCTCTTTCCGTGTCCGGATTGCACTGGACAGCAGATAGTACGATTTTGCTTGGCTGAGAGGTTCAAAATCGCGGCAATAATCATTTTCCCATTCATTATTTCAACTGTTTTGCTTGCAGCAAAAAACAGCTGTTTAATGTTTTGACAACAACGTTGAGAGTATTGGTGAACTTCTCGCAAAACTGACATTCTTCTCAGGGCGACTCCATCCCTTTTTCGAGCGAACCTAGGTTGCCTCTCGAGCAATAAATGAGCACGATGACAGCAGTTAGAGCGAACCTAGGTTGCCTCTAGTTTGCCTCCAGGTGAAAAAAAATACGGTATTATATTATACTTCCTTATTTCTCATGCGGGCGTGAAAACTTTATAGAAACTTCTATAACATTTCTGGATCGATAGGTCTGGCCAAAAAGAGAGGAAAAAAAAACTTCTATAAAAACAGGATTCGTAAACAGTCAACCGATATTTAATGGATCTGGCCATTACGCGGTTAAACAAAAATATGTACTCCTAGCGACCTGACCGAGATTGTGTTAATTAAAACCTAAAAAAAAAACAAACAAATCCAAACAAAGGCCATCTGTTGTTGATAGAAAGGAACGAAGAGAAGGAATTATTTTTCTCTATTTAGTTCTTAACCCTTTAATTTACCTTTCTAGTATCCAAGCTGTGTTTTTATGGTGTTTTTACATCTCGTTTGAGCTCAAATAATTTACAGGTTTTTGAAAAGATATATTTGAAAAAAAAAATTAAGTAAATAGTGAATACAAAAACATCATTCTTAAAATAATCTTTTTCGTGTCGGCAGTTTAGCTTTACTTTTTTAAGTAACTAAGCAGCTATTAAAAAGAGTGATACATTTATGAAATTTTGTTTAAGAAAATTTTTCTTCTACTTTGCAGAGGTATTAAATTTTTAGGGCAAATTTAGTTCAGTGTAATATCAGGAGCGCGTTGCCAACATAACAACATTAAAACTGTCAAATCTTCGCGCACCGCTGCCCACATGTTTTGGTAATTAAATTTTCTTTCCACAACGTGCGCGCACGTTGTTTTCTTGTTCGTTCTCCGGCTCCGTTGCAATAAGACGTGCTCAAGTGAGCTGAGCACTTAAAAATCTTGAATAAATACCGGTTGACTGTTTCCTTAAGAATTTTCAGCTTAGGTAATTAATTCATCGTGTTAAATAGTGCACGAAATAAATCAAAAATATCAGGACTAGAAAACAGTAAACACTGCCACAGCACTTACACGTTGAAAAACGTGTTCGTTGTGTAGTGTTTAGTAAACACATTGGTGCAAGTGCTTCTTTCAAGTCAGTAGAAGTGTCCATCTTTTCACGTTTCAAACATGGCTGCGGCTAGTGAGGCTGTTCTGGATGCTCTGGTTCTCGATTACCTTACGAGAAAAGATAAAACCTTCGGCGAAGTTTTTCACAAGAAATTCAAAACGGTAAGTTTGCCTCTATTGATTTTTAGTAGAATTAGGCGCCTGCCTATGTTGGTTTTGGCTTGGGGAAACAATCGCGGCGGGAGGTTAATACACAGTCGGGAGAAATACACGTGTTAGGTGTCGGCATGTTCAATTTTCAAATATTCCGCATTAGATTGATGTTTATATTTCCCTGGAATGAAATTTTCAGTATTTGTTAACCTTTGGTGATATTTCGTAGGCTAGAACTCCATTAACGAAATTTTTTTTTTAATTATCCAATATTTGCGGAAGATGAGAAAGACCTTGAAATATACGCACAACTCAATATGTTATAGCGGTAGAAAAAAAAGTGCGCAAGATCAAACTGCGTTCTAAGTTTGAAATCTCTAATTTTTGCAATTAATAATTTTATTAAATTGGGTTTCCATTTCCCAATAGCATTTTCTATGTACAATATTCTGTAATAAGTAAGTTTCGTACCACAAGAACTGTCCAGAATATCTCGAAGAAACAGTACAACGAACGCAGAGTGAAAGATCCAGATCGTTTATTGTGCCCCGGAATACCACCACTATACTGGTCTACGGCTCTTCCACTTCAATCCATATCGGCGGCAGAGGAGGCTTCGGCAGTGATTCTATTTTAAGAGCGAAATTTCAAGAATCCGTATATTTTTTTTGTAATCTCACTTAAAGTTTTCTATCCTTCTATCCTCTATCCATTAAACTGTTATACAAAGTTAAATGTAACTTCAAGGCTACCGTAATTTCGAAAAATATTTAAACTAAACTAAACTTTCTTGTTCTATGATCTATAAAAAAGATAATTTAAATTTAAAAAAAATACATGCGATTTTTTCATATCTCAAGTACCATCAAGACGCCATTCACCGCCCAGACACCATTTACCGCCCAAAATCACCCTTTTGTGTGTATTTTGAAAAAACTGGGATGTTTTCTCCAAATATAAGACCTGTGTTCTGTGTCGGCATCATTGTTCGACCATTTCACTGAGAAAACATCACTTAATTATGCTAACTATAGCCAGAAATAAAATATTTCGTTTTTCGTTTCCGGTCAAATTATTGAATTCGACGCCTGTTAGCGAACTAAGCAATACTGTACTCCTAGGACAAAAAGGGTTTTTGTTTACTAGATAGTACCTACTGGAACTAAAATTGACTTGAAACGATAGTTTTATTTTCGTAGAATAGATTTGCATCAAAAATTTTTCGATTTTTTCAATAGTTGTAGTTTTTTGAAGCGTTTAGTTATGGGCGGTAATTGGTGTATAAAAAAAAGTGTGGGTTCCTAATGGCCGGTCACGCACAATTTCTTTGTTTTTAACGCATGTATTGTGACAAATGTGTAAATTGTAAGAAGCATTTAGTTTGATTATGTTAGAAAATGATGTTTTATCGCTGAAAGTAACCGGTTACTTGAGGTTGTTTGCCGGGAATCATCATTTTGTCAGTCAACGCACTTTGTTAAAATTTGTACAAAATTTGCGGAAAAAATTTCACAAAATGTATTCTCTAAAGAGCCAAAATATGGTTTTGACAGCTCGTTGTATGGAAAATACTAAAAAGAACAGTTTCCGTGTTGTTTAGATAGTTTTTCCTTAAGAAAACATTATCGATACCCGAAAAAGTCGAGTGGGCGGTAATAGGGCCAGTTGAACACCCCAAAGTTTAGTTAATTATTTTGAAAAGCGTACATTTTTCGCATTCCACTAAATTTTTTATTTAAAGTAAAGCAGTTTTGGGATGTATTGGGAAAGAAAGCGAATAAAAATCTGCCGTCGTTTTTTTATTACACATGTTTGAAGTTGAAAAACCGCTTAACTGGGCGGTGAATGGCGTCTTGATGGTAATTTTTCATAGTTTTCAAGAATTTTTACTTATCTGATGCGAAAATGTTCAGAAGTATCTTGTATATACCGCGTTCCCTTGTTCCCGCGTCAGTAATAGCTAACTCGATGCACCGACTGCGTTTAAATGAATACATAACATTGGTTAAATATGTTGTTGATTCTAAAACCTATATCCTCTACTTAATTTTCAGGCTGGCCTTGCCAAGGGTTCTCCCCGTCTGGAAGATGCGATAAAACAGTTTCAGGTTTCCGCTCCCAAAAAAATTGTCATTTCAAAGGCAGCAGAATCTTCGGACTCGGACGATTCTTCTGAGGACGAAGAAGCGGCAGCAAAAACCCCAGCCAAGAAACCAATTGCAAATGGGAAACCGGTAACTAATGGTAAAGCTCCAGCAGCCGTAAACGGAAACGGAGTCAAGAAACAACAGGATTCGTCAAGTTCGGAAGACAGCTCAGAGGAAGAGGAGGAAAAACCGGTGCCGGTCAAGACTCTAGCTAAAACACCAGCTAAAACGCCAGCTAAAGCTACACCCGCTGTTTCTGCCAAGAAAGCTAAGGAATCTAGCAGTGAAGATTCTTCGTCCGAAGAAGAAGGAGCAAAACCAGTTGCTAAGGCACCAGTCAAGCAGACACCAGCTAAAGCACCGGTCAAAGCGGCCTCTGCTGCTAAAAAACAAGAATCATCTAGTGATGATAGTTCATCCGAAGAGGAAACACCTAAAACACCGGTTAAGCCAGCTTCTGCTAAAGCACCAGCGAAGGCTACACCTGCAGTTGCCAAAAAGGCGGAAACAAGCGATAGCGAATCGGATTCGGATGAATCCGAAGAGGAAAAACCTGCTGCTAAGACGCCGGTTAAACCTTCGGTAAAAGCAACACCTGCTAAGGCTACACCGGCTGCTAAAGTTGCTGCTAAAAAAGAGGAGTCTTCGGACGACAGTTCAGATGATGATGAGGAAGAATCCAAACCAGCCGTCGTTAAAAAGGCTGTTCCGACAAAACCAGCTGGTAAAGCACAAGAGTCCTCGGATGACTCCAGCTCCGATGAGGAAGAAACTCCTGCAGTAAAACCTCTGGTGAATAAGAAGCCAACCCCGACTGTAGCTAAGAAACAAGAATCCAGTGATGACTCTGATTCTGACGAAGAAGAGGAAACTCCTAAACAGGCACCAGCTACTAAACCAGGTGCTAAGCGACCAGTCCCTGCTCAGGAGGAAGAATCGAGCGATGATTCCAGCGAAGAAGATCAACCACCCGCGAAAAAGCCTGCGGCCACTCCAGTTCCCAAGAAAGCAGCCCCTGCTAAGAAAGCTGAATCCAGTGACGATTCTTCGGACTCCGACGAGGACGAAGCGCCAGCTGCCCAGAAAAAGGCTGCCGTGACCCCAGCCAAGAAGGCAGTCCCTAAGAAGCAGGAAGAAGAAGAAGAATCATCTTCGGAAGAGGACTCCGATGAAGAACCGGAGGAAAAGCCAGTGGCGAAAAAACCAGCTACTCCTGCGGCGAAACCAGGCAAAAAACGTAAAGCCGAACAGGA
This sequence comes from Uranotaenia lowii, assembly GCF_029784155.1. Lineage (NCBI taxonomy): Eukaryota > Metazoa > Arthropoda > Insecta > Diptera > Culicidae > Uranotaenia > Uranotaenia lowii. The sequence continues at coordinate 152,933,467 of NC_073693.1, read as the reverse complement.
GGAGGAGGAGGTGGAAGAAGAGGCCGAGGAAGAGTCTCCCCCAGCAAAGAAGGCCAATTATAGCAACTTTGTTAAAGCGGGCGAGGGCAACAAAAATAATAAGGTACGTAAACATTTTTTCAAATTATTAATAGGTACCTAGGTATTCGAAACTTCCTAAATTCCTAAATTATGTTTGTGAAATAAACAAATTTGATTTTTCTTCTGGGTCAAAGATTGCAATGCAGTAGTAAAAATTTATTTCAAAAAGTATATAAACGCTCTATTCAAAGATGTGAAACAAGCTTAATCTACACTATCAAAATTTTTTCACATGAATTTTTTGATTTTTTTTTTGTTTTGCATCAAATTTTCGACTCTGAAAGATGATGTTCAATATCTAATGTTTGTTTGTTTTTCGATCAAATTTTATGAAAGGGTTACTTATATATCCCTGCTCAACGATATAGATAGCAGACATTCAGACGATTTCTGAATGGCATTATGATATTGCCATAAGCCTTTAAAGGGCTACGGAAGATGTTCAGGAGTACCCCAGGGATCATCCTACCCTCGGGCACTTAATTAATTCTTCCAGAGCAAACAACAGTAAACAGTTATTTTCTCAATGTGGTCTAGTTCCATGATGGCATTGGTCATAACCGTTTTCTACATCACTGATGTGAGTGTTTACACAGAAAATCGTGAGAAAACCTGTGTCAGCTGCTTCCTCAATAGACTTTATTCCACTCTCAAATAGAAAGGAAAGAAATAGAGAAAAGGGAAGCACTACACATTTGTTTCTATTTTCAGCTTTTTGTGATTTGTTAAAAGAAAATGACACATTAAATTATCACGATTCATGAAAGTGTGCTAACTTTTCTCAATTTCTTTTCTTTCTTTCTATGTTCTCGGTTTTGTTCGCGAATGATCTGCGTGCAGCAACAGAATGGCAAAGGTGATCGCAAGTCATTTGGAGGATTCAACAACAAGGGTGGCGGAGAGCAATGGGAGTGCGACAAATGTGGTGTTGCTAATGAAGCCCACTTCCGCATGTGCAAGGAATGCAAAAATTTCAACAAAAATGCTGATAGCTCGAACGATTGGGAATGCTCGTGTGGATTCAAAAATTTCCCCAACCGTTGGTCATGTTTCAAATGTCAAACGCCCAACCCCAATGGCGGTGGAAACCGGAAAAGCTTTGGTGGTGGTCAAAGGAACAACGACGGTGGCGAAAAGAAGACCTTCCCTGGAGATTGGGACTGTCCGAGCTGCGGTGTTTCAAACTTTGCTAAGCGTGGAACGTGCTTCAAATGTCAAACTGCCAACCCGAGTGGAGGCTTTGGAGATAATTGGGATTGTGCTGATTGTAATTTCTCAAACTTCCCAAGCAGAGGATCTTGCTTCAAGTGCCAGAAGCCAAATCCTAATGGAGGAGGCGGCGGAGGCGGAGGTTTCCAGCGTAAAAGCTTCGGCGGTGGAGGCCGAGGAGGACGGGGAGGTAGAGGAGGCGGTGGTCAGCGCGGTGGACGACCAAGCTTCGGAGGAAACCGAAATTCCGGTGGAGACAGCACGCCGAACAACAAGAAGATCACCTTTGACGAGTAGAATTTAGTTGATAGGCATTAGGCGGCTAAATGCGTCTATAGATTCGATAGTTCTATTTCACTCGTAAGGATTGAAAGTAAATACATATATTTCCTGACAAAATGCGATGATGAAAATAACATGTTGAATTAACGATTATTTCATTGCTTAAAGTTTTTACAAGGTTTTGTTAAGAATCACCGGAACAATACTTTCTGATCCAAGTCGCTTGTTTTAAACTTTTATGTAGTGATTATAAAGCATAGTTACTATGTATAACTACCTATATACAAATATATCTTCTTGTAAGTTAAAAATGGTTTATTAATTTTTGATGACAATTTTTCGATAACCACCGAAATCTATTGCCTTGAAAGAAGTGTTGCAGTAAAATGAACATTTGTATTCGTTACATTTTTCCAGTTTTCGACACCACCCAACAAACATCAGAACCCATTCGATCAGAATGGCAGTGCTGGTAGTCGAAAAACCTTTACGAACAGTGATGAAAAACGCGGCGTTCAACGGTTCCGCCGTATCAAAGAAGAGGAAATCGCAATAGACGACCGTTTACGAGATAATTCTTACAATGCTAAGGTATGTTTTTAGAAAAATAGGTTGCGTGAGTTGATTCAAAATACTCGTTTCGCCACCTGTTACAGTCCTGTAGGCGCTCCAGAAATTGAAAATGTTTTTTCGTATAGAGTCAGGCGAAGCGAGTGTTCTTAAAGTCATGCGCCGCGCGAAAAAACTTTTTTTTCCGTAAGCTAACTTAATAATGTTTCACTTCTCGCGCCTCTTGCTAACATTGTCAATGCAAATTGGTACTATGTCTGTTTTGTAACTTTTTTTTATATATATTCTCACCAGATAAACTCTCGTGGATCTTTCGGTGAACGAGCAAATGAAATCCTGAAGCACACCCGTGGAAAATCCTTCCGCCATGAAAAAACCAAGAAGAAACGTAGCGGCTATCGGGGTGGTTTTATTGACATGGGAGTTAATTCCATCAAGTTTACCGACTAACCAGGAAAAGTTCTGTTTTTATGATAAACCTATATATCATAAGTTAGATGATAAACTCATATGTAGGCATATTAAAGTAAAAACGATGTGAAAAATTTCACTTCATGTGTCTATATTAAATTAGGTTTTAAACGCTCTGCTCTAAATAAAGTGCTACCGCTACAAACTGGTAAACAAATATTTTTTTCTGAGAAAGATTAGTTTAATTTCACGTACATTTTAGAGAGGAAATGGATAGACTACAACTTCGTCTGATGATGGTGGGATGTTAACTTCCTGCGCTTGAATAGTAAAAGAATCTCTCCTTGTAAAGTAGAGTCCGGTTTCTGCACGTCGTGTGCACAATTTTCCCGGATTGCGGCTAGGCACAATTTTCCCGTATGTCTGGATAACGTGCCGCTATTAAGCCTACCCCCATTCTGAACATTGTTTTTTTTTAAATTTTTTATTATATTTATTGATGGGTTGGAGTTAGGATTTAAAATATTATCATGCATGCAGAAAAAATTCTAACTATGAGCGCTAATAATCAAAAACGAAAAAAATCATTGCCCACTGCTGTTTACGATTCTCGCCTAGGATACATAAACATCCTGGCAAGTGACGTAGGCTTTGTTTACCTTTGTACTTCTTGAATAACGAGTTCTGTATTAGTGTGCGTGTTTCTTCATCACCTTCTTTCCACCACATTGGGATACATGGAGCATGCGATTGATGGCCTAAGGAAAATGTACCGTAAATAACAACAACTATTCTGTTTGGTGCTATACACATAATTTAAACAGCAAGCTTAAGACAACGGCGTATTCAAATTCGAACACGTGGTGGACTGCGGAAAAGTAGGCGAAAAGCAAAACGCACATGGGTTGGGCGGCTTGCGTACGCTTAGGACGCAACGCCGCACACGCGTTCTGGTAGAACGCATAGCCGAAGTTTCTTGGTCAGGAAAGCCTCCACCAAGCCTCTTGGTCTCCGGTTGTGAACGAGTTCAGACGTGCCCAGTAAAAGCTCGAAAATAGCAACTGATCTCAAAGCGAACCGAAAATCCTAGCCGGTGGTGGTCCGAGATGATTCGTGGTGAAACGATACCGATAACGGAGGTGAGCCCAGACAAGCCGTGCACAAGCTTGTAAGTGGTCACCATCGTTTGATTTTTTTCGAAGACATCCACAACACATCGTTCGTGACAATCATGGAGAGCGCAATCGTTTGATCGGAGAGCAAAAAATTGTCAAAATTTGATGTCAAATGAAATGGCCCGTGTAAGGGCAACAAAGCCAAAATCCATTCGAAAAACCTGTGCGTGCAATCCCAAGCAGCGTGTTTCTTGGTGGGATTAGCCAACAACGCCAACGTACCGAACCCGATCAGCCTTGTGTGCATGACATTGGACTCTGCAGGCTTTGATCAGTTGCAAGATCGCTTTACCTGTTTTTCCCGATATTGAAGCTGTGCGAATGTTGGACAACATAGTTGATCGGGTTGTAACAATTAGTTGATAATGCATGTATTAAAGAGAATAAAAACATCGATCATAAGTTTGGAACCAAAACACACCACACGAATCCCCTCAGTGTGGACACACTTATTCCGAATTCCCCTCGTTTGACGAAAACGTCAAAAACAAGTACGAGTTATGAGAGTAAAATTTGATTCAGTGTGGAGAAAAAACGAAAAAACCAGTGACGTGAGCAGCTTGGATTCGACC